>NC_056577.1:28130875-28473375 GCF_018340385.1 Cyprinus carpio | reverse complement strand
TTGCTCAATTTAATGTTTTTGTTGAACAGAAGTATTAATTTCTTTAAAAAAAAAAAAACACAAACTGTTGATTGGTAGTGTATGTAATTAAATAATTATTAATTTTACAGCAAAAGAGTTGTCAGGGCAAGCAACAATCAGAACATCTGTCCTGACTGTGAGTGAATGAAAAATTATAATCATTGTTGAGCCTTGCTACTTCTTTTGATTCTCTCTTTATGTTATTCTCTGGAGCTTGTATAAACTTGATAAATAGATTTCGACTTGACTAAACTTTAACTGTCATATCTGTTCATCACTGCCAAGAGACAAAATGTAACCGTTTTAGGCGGTCCTTGGAGAGGCCTGAGCACCTGTCTGATACAATAGCCTGAACCTTACACTGTGTACCACACACATACAGCCTCTGGCTAGAGGAAGTGATGTGTGTGCATTCAGCTGTGATGACCCGTCCTCAAAGGAAGAGCAGGTACTTCATCTTGATCATGTTGACCTGCTGGGTGGCTGTTTGCAGAACACTAGATGCACTGGTGTGTGCATTGTTCTTCGGTTATTAATTTCTTAATTAGTGTTTTAATGTTATTTCAATGTTAATTTAAGGTTTTTATATATCTCTCTCTAAAGGAACAGTTCACCCAAATATGAAATTTTTCTTAAACTTTATACACCCTCAGGTCTTTCAAGACATAGATGAGTTTGTTTGTTTGTTAATTGGAACAGATTTGGATCCTCTGCAGTGAATGGGTGCCGTCAGAATGAGAGTCCAGACACCTGATAAAAACATTACGATAATCCACAAGTAATCTACAATACTCCAGTCCATCAGTTAATGTTTTATGAAGTGAAATGCTGCATGTTTGTAATAAACAACAAATATACAGTATATATATGTTTTTAACTTAAAACCGTCACTTCCGGCTAAAATACATGTCCTCAATTCATAATATTACTTTCTCCAGTGAAAAAGTTGTACTGTTCAAGTACTGTTTGGAAATTTTGATGTGAGAGGACAACTGGGATTCTTATTTGGGCCAGAAGTGATGGTTTAAAGTTGAAAAGTCTTAATGATGGATTTGTTTCTTAAAAACACACTGCTTTTCACTTTAAAAGATAATTGATGGACTGGAGTTGTGTGGATTACTTGCAGATTATGGTGATGTTTTTATCAGTTGTTTGGACTCTCATTCTGACGGCACCCATTCACTGCAGAGGATCCATTGGTGAGCAAATAATGCAATTCTAAATTTCTAAATCTCTTCCAATGAAGAAACAAACTCATCCACATCTTGGACATCCTGAAGGTGAGTAAATTCTCATCAATTTCTTTTTTATTTTTGGGTGAACTATTCCTTATGTATGTACCATTAATATAAATATTTCTGATAACTCTGACACTAACTTGGGCGTCATGGGTCCATATTTTATGCCTGGATTTTTTTCATTAGAAAAGTAATAACACACCTCATCTATGAGCTGCATAGTGTCATTTATGTCTGTTGCGCAAATGGTGTTACTCACCAAAGTTAAAAACTTAAGGGCAGGGGTTTGATCATGTTTCACATGTAAGTCATACATGTATGTTTATGTCTAATGAAGATGAGATATGTATGGATATCTTATAATTGCTAACAGGGTGTTTATGTAATGGTACAATAATGTCCAGTTCTATATCCAGAGCTGATTATATGTCCCCATCTGGATTCATTATCATCTGTTGTCAATAACACCAGTGATGTGTCTTTCACACCATCTCATAACAAACCCCATACAGCCAGCCATCTGGATGTGTGTATGTGAGTGTGTTTGTCTGCATTATGTCCTTGGTTGGTTTTATTAACAATCATACATTTTTCAGTGAAGCATTGATAAACTATTATGGTGGCAATAAAATAGTTTAGTCATTATTTTTAATTGCTGTCTGATCAGCTTTGTCACTGAGGCCAAGTTGCCTAAATAAGTGTTCTTTAAGTCCTCTCTAACTATAAAACTCAGTATATGAATACTACATACAGTATAAGATTTATACATATATGCAATAAGATATATGCAATAAGAAGAACATCTATTTAGGCAGCTTGCCTTCAGTGACAAAGCTGATCAGACAGCAATTAAAAATTAAGTATAGTAAAACAAACCTTAAAAAAAAAGAAGAAATATATATATATATATGTATGTATGTATGTACACACACACTTTTATATGCTATCTTAAACTTGTACATTTTACAGTTTTATTACACATTTTTAAGAATATTTTACAATTTTCAAATATACAAAAAATAAAAAAAAAATTGTGTGTGATTTTTTAAAATTTGTAATAAAACTGTAAAGTATAAATATGTAAAAATATGAAGAGTACACACACACATAGATATGTATTCATTTTAATTTTACAATTTCATTACACATTTTCAAAAAATATAAAAAAATTCTAATATTCAAAATTATCTAAATTACAGTGAAATTCCTTTTTTTGTGTGTGGAGGGGGGGTCCTTATTCCTAATATATTGTAGAAAAAAGGAAAACCGCCAAAAAAAAAAAAAAAAAGGAATTTCACTGTAATTTAGTCATTCCTTCTAATGGATTGTTAGATTGAGTTCATTTATTTTCAAATTTGAATTATTGAATTGAACCCATGTTTTCCATCCGAGTATTTTTCTTCCTTTTAAGATAAGTTTCATCTGACTAGCTTCTTTTTGGCAGGATGGTTCGAACATGCCCGCCTTTTCACCTCATCCTAAATAGCAAAGATTTTCATTTTATGTAATGTCATGTGACAGCTTCTCGTGAAACTATGTAGACTTTAGCATGAGTCTTCAGTGTGCACTTAAGCGGATGCTGCCTGTGCACAGACTACTGGTCCAACGGCCCAGGGCCAGCAGAAAGCCACGCTTCATCTCTGAGCTCTGCCACACATGAGTGCTTAAAGAAAAGCTGCCCTCCAGGCGCTGGAATCCATAGCCCTGTGGAGGCTGCAGATAAGGCCATGCGTATGTGTGCTTTGGAAGGGCTCACGTTACACCCATGAAACCCATGCCACTCAGGAACTGTTACCATATGAAAGCAAACTGTTTTGAATGGAGTGCACCGCCTGGCTCGGCTCTTTGTGTCAGCGTGATAACACCGGCTATGCCAGACGGAACGTGTTAAATTGTTTCTATCACAGCTAATGTGTTTGAGGTCAGTGGCTGAGGATTTATTAGACCACCTCCGCAAGCCACACAGAAAGGCTGTGATCCAAAGCAATTTACTAGAGGCATGTGTATGTTGTGGCAGTCGGATGGTTTGGGTGTGGGGTGTAAGTTGATGTGTCACATTTGGGTTTTTGGTCTGTCTTGTTTGTCTGCGCATGTCACGCTTGAGCAGTAATTTGACAGTGATTATTACAAGTACATCACTCATAAAAGATGTTATTTATTCACTGAAACATGGTCTCTGAGGTCTGAAATGCACTTCAGGGGTCTGAAGTGCACTTTTCTCCCAGAATTTCACCAGTGGAAGGAATCTATTTGGACGGATGAGGTGTTTCTCCCTGTGGGAAAGAAATAGGAGTCAGAGGAGATCTTTTGAATATGACAAATGTTTCTCCTTGACGGCAGTGAGATGTCATTGAGAGCAATTTTAGATTTAGAAAAAAAGACTAAACTAACATATCTCCTCTCCTCGGTCTGGTGAATCATTTTTTTTGTAAATCTGCTTGAATGAATTGATTCACTAGAATCCAAAGCTGCATGAGCGATACGTATGTGGTAAATGGTAATTATATGAAATTACAGCTTGCTTCATGCTTTTCTGTACCTCTCTGCAGAGTAGCTGGAAGCAGAAGATGCCACGCTGGTCGATACATGTACCATGAGGAGCACAGGAGAGCTACGCTAAAGACAGACGGGAGAAAACAGTTCACCTGGACACATTTCACAGGTAAACACACTCTTTTCTTTCTTAGCACAAGATTACCTGTGTAAAGAAAAGATATAAACCTCTTTTCAGTTTTAAAAAGTCAAAGCTATACCATGCTAGTTTGTGGCGGTACATTCAGGTTATGCTGATGCACAAGTCTGAGGGATTTCTACTTCTTGAATAGCTGTTAAAGAATAGCTGTCAATTACAGTATATAGTCTCAGCTCCCAGATTCAACAAAAAGTGACACAAAGTCCACTGGACAGTAAATTAGACATGGTACCATGGTACTGGAATGGTTTTGGATGTCTAGTACTAATGCTTAAGAATTGCCATGAAAATTGTATAGTTTCAAGATATGGTAATCATTCAGTATTATGGTATATATCAAATACCATCCCCGGGCGCCGCAGCATAAATGGCTGTCCACTGCTCCGGGGTGTGTGTTCACGGTGTGTGTGTGTTCACTGCTGTGTGTGTGCACTTTGGATGGGTTAAATGCAGAGCACGAATTCTGAGTATGGGTCACCATACTTGGCTGTATGTCACGTCACTTAAAAAACCCACTCACTCAAAATTACCAATCTGATATTATCAATGTACCACAATACTGTCAAAATATCCAGTTGAAGATACTATAAAAAATATTCTCTTGTTGGGTATTTTGTTAATATATATATATATATATATATATATATATATATATATATATATATATATATATAAAGATTTTTATCCTGCAGAAGATGATGATGTGTGTACATATGTATGTATATATGTATATCTTTTTTAATATAATTCTATTAAATATTTTAATGTTATTTTATTTTCTAAATGTACATATGACCATCAATATAATATACATGACTGTCAGTAAAACAGACGATATTTAAGTAGAGAACAATTTAATATTTGTCTCTGAAAATATTTAAATATTAAGCATTTTTAATATAAATACAAATTATTTTAAATATACTGTATGAATCAGCCAGTATAACAAGTAGATAATACTCTTATTTTTCTGGACAACTTTTGTCTGTGCAGTAAGGAAAAGTACCAACAATGATTTCATTCTATTGTACATAATAACGTTTTGATGCCTGATGTCACTACTTGAAAACAAGTAGTGTGGAAAAAAAAGAAAAGCAAAAAAAATTCTTCAATCACAAATATTTCAGCATGTTAAACTGGAGCTTTATTGAGCTTTTTTTTTTTTTCATTTAAAACAATGCTAAAACTGTAGATCTACAGATATCAACCGTCATGTTGTTGATCTACATTTCTTTGGCTGCCAAGTACTGTATACCTATATTAGCCAAAGTGTCTGTGCATGGCTATGCAGAAGAAAATCGAAAGAAATTTGGCATCATATTTGTCTGTTACCACTATTCTGTATGATGAAAGCTAACATTAACCTGTGCTGTACTCAGGTCACGTTGAGCCCATGCGGTGGTCCATGCTAGCCCTGCTGCTCTTGTCCTGCAGCCAGATGTTTGCCCAGCGCCCAGGTGACATCTGTTCACAGAACGCTGACCACAGACAGGATGATGTCACGGCCAACCCTGTGCCGATCGTGGATCCTAAACTCTTCATCAGGAGGCGGTACCGCTCACCCCGCGTTCTGTTCAGCGAACAACCCCCCGACTCAGAGCCCGCTGGGCACCAGAAGAGGAGCAGGGCGAAGAGGAAAGCAGGAACGCCTCAACACCGCGGAGTTTACTCCGTCTGCGAGAGTATTAGCACTTGGGAGGGAAATAAAACCAAAGCTACAGACATCTCGGGCAATGAGGTCACAGTCTTAGCTGATGTTCTCATCAACAACTCCAAGAAAAAGCAGTACTTTTTTGAGACGACCTGCAGCAGCGGGCGGAACGGAGGATCCGGGTGTTTGGGAATCGATGCACGCCATTGGAATTCACACTGTACCAATTCACACACGTTTGTGCGAGCGCTGACATCATTCAAGAACCTGGTGGCGTGGAGACACATAAGGATCAATGTAGCTTGTGTGTGTGTGCTGAGCCGAAAGTCTTGGAGACAATAACAAACTGGCTGCTTTTCAACACGCCAGAGCCAGCCTTATAATATTAAACTTGATATTCCTCCATGAGATCATGGACATTTACCTTGTGCAAACCACTGAAGACAACTTATGACATAAAACAGACTGTCTAAGGAGAATAAATATGATGTCTTTGACATAGGATACTACAATGGAACGATTTGGACTTCAGAGTTTGTTTTTTCAGTTCTTTTTTTTTATGTATTTCTGTCTTGTTACGATAATAGTTTTCTTTTGCAGCAGTATGAGAACATGTACATACAGTGTTGTGTGTGGTAATTGTTATTTATTAAACTGCATCATTATTGTCTAGTTTATTTTGTGCATATTAGGAGATGAGGAACATTCTGAGTTAAATACAACTATAAATTAAAAGTCTGTCATCATTTACTCATACTTGAAAACCTCAGTCTCAGTTCATTATAATTGCATTGACCTTTTGTCATTTTTTTTCTGTAGAAGAAATAAAGTTATACGGGTTTGGAACGACATGAGAGTGAGTAAATGGTGACAACATTTCACTTTTGGATGAGTTTATTATTAATGTGACTTCAAAAGAAACCTAATTTACTTCCTAATACATGTTTCTGTTGATTGGTGCACATTATTCCAAAGAAAATAATGACCGAATGACTTTCATTTTTGGCTGATGGCACCAAGCCCCTCCAACTACTTGTCAAAAATTTTCACAGACAGCTTGTCAGTCAGTTTCCAATGGTTCAAAAAGTCCTGGGCCTAGTTGCAAGAAATGTATTGTCAAGCGTTTTCTTACAAACGTCTACTGGCCTACATGTTCTTGTTAAATATATTGACTCTGAAATATATCATCTTATCAAATTAAAATGGTTTGGAAATGGTAAAAAAAATCTGTTTCACTTTGACTGAAGCTCTTTCGACAGCATTTGTGATAATTGTGGTTACCACAGAAAATAATTTCACGTTACTACTACTACTAATAATAATAATAATAATAATGTGTTTTCCGCAATGCACTTTATAAAGCCTAGTAGACAAGCATTCAGTAACATGAATAACCCAAAAATTAAAATTTTGTCATTATTTATTTTCACTGGACTTGTTCTAATGCTGTATGACCTTTCTTGGGGGAAAAAAAACACACCCAAACGTTACATGTTAGCATGAAATAATAAATGGTTTAGTAGAATAGCTTATCAACCAACTAAAAAGGTTAAAGTTACCTGCACTTAGTATTTGCACAACAATACCAGTTAAAAACATGGAAGGAAACCAGCATAACCAGGGGTTTATCCACCTAGGAAAGTAGACCAGTTTCCAGGTCAAAAAAACTTAATGTAACATAAATGACCTTTTGCTTTTAAATGCTGACCCACTAGGCTTCCACTGTAACTGCATTACTCAAAATATTTCACTTTGACCAGATTATTTTCATAGCATGCCACGCTGAAATAAAATAATTAAAAAAAAAACCTTGAACTCTACAGAACAGCCTCAATTTAAGCTTTCGGGAATTAGTTGTTTTTTTTTCTGGTTTTGATGTTAAAAAAAGCTGTGACTCAGACACGACCTTCAGCCATGTGGCAGAAAAACTAAACGGTCAGGGCAAATTTCGTCAGACACTTTAAGTAAGCCGGAACGTTTGTTGAAACTGTCCGTGGGACCGACCTCACGTCTCAACAGATGTGCCTCACACACATGGAAATGGACCTGCACAGGAATGCATTAGATGCCTTAGACAAGAGAACTGGCCTTGAGAGTGAAAATCGTTAAAAAGCAATTCTAACAACCACAAACAGGTGTGTCACTCCAATCAGACTTTGAATACATTAGTTTAGGCAGCATGTGGAAGTCTTAAAAAACAGATGGACCACGGCCTGTGAGACCCACCTCGGGTTTGATTATGTAAACAGAGGGAGACCACATGCCAAAGGTCAGGTGCGTGACCAAATGATGAGGTCATGTCTAGAAGCCTGAAAGCCACAGGTCTGCGAGGTCAAAGTTCGGGTGAAATAATCAACAGGACTGTAAGGTTTATATATCACATCACCCATGAGGTCCTTCATCAGCACATGTTTGTTTAGCAATATAATGCAGGTCAAGTAAAAGGGTTGTCATTTCAAACAAAGTCACTTTCACACAATCATTTGCTCTCATTAGAAGAGGATGTTTTGTGGTCAACAGTTATTTCAAACAGTTCTGTGAGCTCAGATGAAGAACGTGAGAGAATTTTCCTTATGCTCGCGTTAATGGAACAAAAAGCGTGTCTCTAATTGTTTGTAGGACAGCTCCCAATGGAGAATCTGCTGTGACAAATCCAAGAGAACCCCTTTTGTTTAATTCACAAAGAATCTTAATGAAATTTATGAACTGTGGATGGTACTGACATGCCATGGAGATTTCAAACAAGGCTAAGGCCGCCCTCCTCGTGCGTACTACAATGTAGGATTTATCGTCTTCAGAAAGGCTGAAGTTTCCCTGATTACACTCACATAAAGTCTCAAAGTCTTAATTGAGAGACAACAGTGAATTAAGGTATCTAAAGCGATAAGATGTACACTGTACAGCAGTGGTCTCAAACTCAATTCCTGGAGGGCCACAGCTCTGCAGAGTTTAGCTACAACCAACTCTCACCTGCTAAGAAATTTCTAGTAATCCTGAAGAACTTGATTGGCTGGATCAGGTGTGTTTGATTAGGGTTGGAGCAAAATTGTGCAGAGCTGTGGGCCTCCAGGAATTGAGTTTGAGGACACTGCTGTACACAGTAAACAGAGCTGGATGAACCATTCAAAAACCAACAACTTGCGCCCTCTAGTGGTTCATCCGCAAATCTACGGTTGATGAGGGCAAGTAGGCCTATTTAATGTTAGCGTTCTCTCCTGTTATAGTATGAATAAGTGCAGAATTAAGATTGCAGATGTCATTTCACCCAATTTTACTGCTACTTGGCGTACAATACTAAAAGTCCACGTGTTTGTACTATATATATTTTATCACAAGAGGGCGCACTGCTCTTACAATAGCCTTTCCAGAACAAATTTATGTTTTTTCCTCTATAATTATAGATATAATACTAATTTCCTCTATAATTCCTCTATATATTAAATATCACATGTCCTGATTTTATTGCAGCTCTGTAGAACACTGTTCATTCATTTATTGATTTACTTGATTCATAGGAAATCATGTTTATGTTTTTTTTTTTCTCTATAATAGTGTTTAAATTAATGTAACATAATTAACTGCTCATATACAAAATATATTTAATATCACATGTCCTGATTTTATTGCAGGTCTGTAGAAGGCTGTTTGTTCATTTAATGATTTACTTGATTTCTTGGAAATCATGTTCTTGACTAAGCCTGAGATAATAATTAACAATCTTTTACAATAGCAGCATTTCCACAATAAACCTCTTAATACAAATGAAAAGAAATATCAAACAATTATAACACAAAGATATATAATACAAAGCAATGTGAAACTTTTCTGTAATTTTCAAATATAGCCTATTTATTCTTCTCCTTTTCAGATTCACAAATCATTCACAAATCAGGTCAAAGCCTGTAGGGTTACTCAAACTTCATAATGTTTTATAAACTTAGCTGGTCATTGTATTTTGAGATATAGGTTGATCTCTTATTTGTTGGTGCAACTTGTGTTTTGACATCATTGTATTAAAGCATTTTAAAGTTTATACAAAAACAGAGACAGTCAAATACCTGTACCAAAGTAAATATAGTCTAACTATATCATGTATGTATAATATAGAGCCTGCTTTTATATGTTTAAATACAGAAACACTCATGGGTTTAAATAACTATATAGTAAAATGACAGTCTCTCCTGAAAATGTGAGAAAGATTATCTCAGCGTGTCCTAAGTTTGACCTCAAACCAGCATACAATGGCATCCTCTCACCAATGAGATGACAGTGATTGTGACTGATGTATTGTGCAGTGAGACAAACCTTATGAAAGAGACTCAATAATGAATACTCTGAATGTCTGACCACATCATGAAGGCGTTGTAAATTACACCGTAGGTTCAAACATAATGCCTGCAAGCCATTCCAAAAACTGAAAAACCATGTATTTTGAGTGTGCATGTGCATCTCAAAATAAATAAATAAAACAAATTCAACTTTTTCAACTGTATTTTAACATGAAAATACATATAGGTATTTTAAAAATCATATTAAATATAATATGTAATTATTTTCATATCTTTCTAAATTCAAAGTAAAATTAAATCTGGTCATTCTATTTTTTTCCCGGGAAAATTCATCCATCCATCCATCCATCCATCCATCCATCTATCTATCTATCTATCTATCTATCTATCTATCTATCTATCTATCTATCTATCTATCTATCTATCTATCTATCTATCTATCTATCTATCTATCTATCTATCTATCTATCTATCTATCTATCTATCTATCTACCTCACAATTGTTATTGTAGACATTCAGGTCTGAGGAAAACGCGGGAAAGAAGCATTGACATCGTCCTGCTGAACCAATGGGCGGTGCTGATCCGCATGCGCGCGCACTCACTGGCGAACTGCACACTCGCGAGCGGCGTTGGTGTTGACGGTCCGTGAGTGGATTCGGCTTGAATAATATTACTGACCTACATCTCTGAGACAGGCCTGCACATTTGCGCAAACATTTTGGTCGAAACGGCGAGCGCGCGGCACGAAACAGCAGGCAGGATGAGCAAAGTCCAGGGCGGCATGAAATGTGTCAAATACCTGCTGTTCGTCTTTAACTTCATATTCTGGGTAAGTGCGGAAAGTATCGTTACCGATGATGTCACACATACACGCTTTGATTTAGAATGAAATGCGAGAAAGCAAATGTAACGTTACGTGCATTTGCTGTCACCTGTTTGTCCCGGGAGTTGCTCGATATCTGTATAATGTTCTTTCTGTTTTGGCGGAAAATTGTTTTCATTTGGCATTGTGCAGCTCTCTGTGGACTCTAGCAACAAACAGTAGCACCAAATTTGGGATGCAGATGTTTTTTGTCAACTGCAAGTAGGTGACAGATGTCGGCTGTGTCTCAAACCTAGTGAGCCTCCTACCTGAGCATCATAGTCACGTACAGACATCGAAATGCTGTCTACTAGATAGACTGCCACCATGTACTTTTGTTTTAGAGAAAGTCTACATTTTTATTTGTATACTATCCAGAGGTTATTATAGGGGAGAATGGGGCTGGTTGTCAAGCTTTTTTTCTCGAGTAAATATTTTTAGCCTGCATTTGATAAAGTCTCTTTCTCTCTCTCACTCACACACACACACACACACACACACACACATATATATATATATGTGTGTGTGTGTGTGTGTGTGTGTATGTGTATAACATATATAACTTACAAAATGGTTCTAGTTTAGGCCAGTTTTATCTAGGACGGTTATGGAGTTTTTAGACTTCCTGGTGCTCAAACAGAAGATCGTGGCATAATCATTCAGCAGGGTCACTGGTTTAATTCCCAGGGATAGCAATTACTAATAAAATGTGTTCCTTGAATGCATGAAAGAGATGAAAGTGTTTGCTAAACGCATTAATATAAATGTTAAATGTTTGAAACCACACTCATAGATAATTAGGGCTGTGTATTGCCAAGAATCTGACGATACGATACGTATCACGATACAGGGGTTGCGATACGATATGTTGCAATACATTGCGATACTGTCGGCAAGGCGATATATTGTGATATTTCTTATTTTAGCAATAGGATATATTTTTAGGAAAGCTGTCATTTAGAACACAATTCAATTCAAGTTTATTTGTATAGCGCTTTTTACAGTACAAATCGTTGCAAATCAACTTTACAGAAAATAAAGTTTCTACAATATTTAGTAGTCGCTTATCAGTGGTGACTGTCAGTTTATGTGCATGTGGCAGAAATGTACAGAAAAATCAATTAAAGACGTAATCAAACAGATGATGAACACTATTAACAGAAATTATGTGACGCAATCAAACTCAAACCAAAACAATAAATAACATTATTTTTAAACAAAACACAACCATATCCAAACCTTAGCAATAGTTGTTGGGAATTAAATAACCAGAACACAGTGGGATCTGCATTTGCAATTATCAGTCCCTGTAACATTCAACGTTACTGAACCAATTTTTGTGCAGTACGAGTAAAGGGTGGGGGTGTTGGGAATTAAAGTGCTTGCAGGATCCTTTAGTTTAATGTATAATACGTATAAAATGTATTTTATAAAAAGACCATATATATATATATATATATATATATATTTATTTATTCATTCAGTTTAGAATTGTGACATACAATATCATAACATTTTGATCTGAACAAAAAATCTGCTTACATCTGTACATCTGCTTAATATCAATAAAAAAGTGCTTACAGGATTCCTAAAGAAAACAAAACAATTGTAAAACAATAAAATACATACAGATGTCGAACCTTTCCACTTGAATTTCACAGGTTTTTCATTTTGTATTTGTGTTCTGCGTGGAATCGCCGAAACCGCGGCGCGAGCACCGCCCCAACTGCACAAAACGCCCCCAAAGTGAGAGAAAGCTGCAGCCGCGCGGCAACCCTACCGCCCACCTAGACCCGCCCTGCGCGAGCTCCTCTTCACACAGGACGCGGCGGGACCAAGGCGGCGCACTCACCACGGTGGACGTTACCACAAAAGCCTAAATGACGGCACACTTCAGCTTTGTACACTGAACCAGGAACAGGGACAATTCTTTCATCCTCCATTACTAGCAGCGAATAGTGATGTTAATGCTAACATTAGTGGCGTGTCCTAATGCTAGTATTTCCTGTTACTCTCACTGTCGTTCAGAGATGAAGACGGCCATCTATCGGTCAGGATCTAAACTCAAAAAACAAAACAACTACCATGAATCTTGTATGATTATTTTTTTTTATATCGATATTCGGTTTTTGAGAATCGATACAGTATCGCCAAACAAAATATCACGATACATACGTGTATCGATATTTTCTTACACCCCTGTAGAGAATAGGCCCAGTCTCTCCTGAATGTATAATGCTTGAGCCTCAAACAGTGAACTCCATAGCATAGGAAAAAGTGTTGTTTATTGTTTTTTGGCTTGTCTGTTAATTCACTTGCATGTTGGATAGCATCCCAGTGTCTTTAATTTGGCTCCTAGAGTCATTTTCTAGTACTCCCCACCAGCTGAGAGTGACAAATGTTTAACAGACTGTCAGTTTGTTGTGACATTTTCAATATAACTCATGCTTGACCAGATACACAGAATTACTGTTATTTATTCAGGGATCATTTGAGATTGAAATTTATAGAAAAACTGTGTGGATCCACATTGTGTTTATGAGTGGAAAGCATTTGTCTAAAGCTGATTATGTAAATTTGTTAATTGTTCTTCCATGAATGTGACACTTTACTAACAGGATTTTCATACCTTGATACTTTTTACAGTATAAGAAGCAAACAACATACATAATCCAACATAAGTGGCTTTGAAATTCGTCTGTGCCTGTGTTAAGATGCAGGCTGCACACGCTGAATGAGAGAACCTTCAACACTAGTCTTTAGTCAGTAAAGGATCGGGTTACTGTGGAAAGTAATTGAAAGTACCACCCTCTTGTGCTGTTTTCAACACTCCTTTATTCACTGGACTGCAGTGAAGTCTCTAGGGTGCATTGAAATTGACGCTGAACTCTGGATAATATAGTGCTATCATTTCTTCAACGACCAGGCGATCAGGTTTTTGTCACATGCATGCAAAGCAGAGAGATAAGTAATTCAAGACTATGTAAAATCCTCTGATGATAATGTTACAGCATGTCCTAAGGTGGAACTAAGGTTATATTTTTATCTTTTTATGGTCTCGGTTGCTTTTGATAATTAGTTTGTTTGATAAAAGTACAATCCTTGTGCTATAAACACATAAATTCATCACTCTCTGAATGATAGCTATCCTTATTTTACCTGCATGCTGCTCCTTCTTAAAGGGGTAGTTCAACCAGAAACAAAACTCACTCATATGTGATTCTGACCCCATATTAATCACTGTGATTGATTAGCACACTCTATTCCAAGTATGCTGAAGTCAAATGATAGCCTTGTGTCAGAAACAGACACAAATTAATTTGTGCTTATGTTAAAAAAAAAGTGCCTTCCATTATTAGTGCATCACGTCACTGAAGCAAAAGTCACCGGTTTTCATGTATCATATGACCAGTTGTGATGCCTCAAGTCTATTAGTGAACGATACTTAAAATGACCTCTATTTTTTATATATTTTTTTTTAATCCTTGTTTTAGCTATAAATTCCACCATTCTCTTTTGTTGGTGAAAAAATGGAGCATAGACACTCTGCTTTTGTGTTTTATGGTACGTTGCATTGAAGGTTTATATTTTGTCAGTTCATGCATTTTAATATTTTAGTATTATTTATAAATATATATATATTTTTGGTTACATTTTCAGTTTTTAGTCTAAGTTGTAGTAATTTTGTCATCATGGGCTTTTTTTTTCCCCGTTTTTTTCTTTTCTTTTTTTTTCTATTTAAATATAATTTAGCTTAATTTTTTATTTTTAGAAATTTAGTTCTTCAGCTTCAACTTATCTTAGTTAGTTGTCCAGACAACATTTCTTTAATTTCTTATCTTTAATTTCTTTAATTTTTCTTTAATTTAAGTTTCTAGTTTTTTTTTTTTTTTTTTTTTTTTTTAAGTTTAAGTTTTTATCATAGCTTCATTTCAGCTTTAGTTTTAGTTTACAACAATATTGCATCAGATAAAACAGAATTTATGTTCCATTTGAAGCTCATGTGAAAGAAGTTAATTATTAAGCCTCTCTTCAGTCTTCAGTCTTGGTTGTTAAATCCGCACAAAAGTCATAGGAACCGTTCAAAGACCACATGTAACTCCTCCTACTCCTCATCACACTGTGATTTTGTTACTGCACTAATGGTCACATTAGATTGGCTTAAACAGTTAGTGTAAGATGTAATGTAGGACAGTGGCGTCAGTCATTAGTTATCTGTAGAGTGGTCTCACTGCGCTGGACAGCAAGGCCTTTGTCTTTGAGAGGGCAGGCAAAAAAAGAAGTGGGTCGTTGTCCTGTGCAGTTTTATGTCCTGGTGTTGCGTAGGGTGGGCATGAAGGGGCAGGGGATGGTACCGAGGGATGGTGGATGCCAGCAAGACAAGCCTTTCAGACTGGCACAGCCTGCCTGCTGATCATAGAGATGGGCACCATAGTAGACCTACAGTGGCCTTAAAAACTATTTAGATGCTTGATGCTAGACCTTTTCTCAACCTTTTCTGAATTGCCTTTACAGTAATCACCTGGTCCATGGAATCCCATTTCCACCTCATTGATTTGGCATGACATTTAAAAAAAAAAAAAAAATTAAAGTCATAATTATGACTACATATATGGACATAATTTAAATTTAAAAGTTATGACTGACTTTTTTCATTAGATTTTTTTTTTGGTCAAATTTAAGAGATGACAAAAATGTATTTTTTATGTCATAAATGTGACTTTTTAATCATGTAATTTTAAATTTTTGTCTTAATTTCAACTTTATCTCATAATAAATAATACACAAAAATGTCCTTTCATAAAACAATAAATCATGAAATTATGAGATAAGAGATAATGAGATGACAAATGCAGACTTTTTATGTTATAATTATGACTTTTATCTCATCATTTATGTCATAATTTCAACTTTTTATCATAATTATGACTTAGTATTTCACAGATTTAACATTGCAGATTGAGACTGATTTAACTGAGAAAACATGAACTGTAGACTCATTGGAAAGGATAAATATTTGTGAATACAAATGTCTTGATAGCTAGGAGGCAATAGGGACTTTCTGGTGTCCTTACAGTTGGACAAATGATTGTTTCCTGTATCACAATAAAGAACTTTATCTTACAGAATTTCAATCGATGCTCTATTTTAGTCAAGGTCATCCCTCAAGTTACAGTCATAGGCAAAATACAAAGTATCCTGTTCTCAAAGTCAAACCCCTATTCGTGAGTTTGTACCTAAATAGACCTGGGCAGAATGTGAAAGCAGAGACATGGAGTAAACCAGCAAATGTCACACAAACATTGTTTTTTCCTTTTGTTAACAGTGATCTAATGAAGTGGTGATTTGTCTTGTTTGCAGCTGTCGGGCTCACTGGTGTTGGCTGTGGGATTATGGTTGAGGTTTGACCCAGACACGACCAACCTCTTAGACGAAAATGATGCCCCTGAGCACTTCTTCATCGGTGAGTTGGAAAAGAACGTTAAAGCCCACATCAAATGTTTACAACAGTTTTTGTAGGTTTCATAAACCTGCATAAACCTTAAGCCATAATATAGGAGGTTACAGGGGTTATTAGGAGAGGAAACAGGCCATGTGTACATCTATGAATGGGAGAGACCGTAAAAAAGAGGCCATGTAACCAACATATAAAATGACCAACCACAATTTCCATTCTTATTCTGGATAATTTAGGAATGGGTTTGTTTACAACAGTTTATACCACAATAATAGAGCAACATAGAGAAAAAATTATAATAATTGCACAGCAGTGTTGGCTATTTTTACTTTTGCTATGTGCATTTGTCATTTTTATTATTACAGCTACTTTTTCTATTTTTATTTCAGTTTCTGTTTTAGTAATTTACTCAAACTTATTTAACCTTACACTTCAAGGTAGATGCCAAGGCAACATTTTTCTCATTTTTATGTACAATAAGTGTATATTTATTATATTAACTATAAGTATATAGTTTAAGTAACTATTTCATGTAATATTCATATTTTATTGTATTATTTCAGTTACCAAAAAATTATTTTAATAGTTTTAGTGAACAATAACTGAAAAACAGAACAAAATACTTTGTGTACTGAGGTTTTTTTGTGCAATATATCAGACAGACGCTGAATAGTCATTAAATACTTCTCTTTTTTTTTGTGGTTGAACAAGCTAAATTTGTAAGTATGCACTACATAATGGGATAAAAAAATATGTTGTTATGATCATGTAGCCTTTTTTAGTTCTACCATGGTACTCTATCATTTTTATTTCCCTGTCTGTAAAGCTGCTTTGACACAGCCAGTATTGTATAAAGCACTATACAAATAAAGGCGACCTGACTTGACTATCAATCGCAAAGCAAAGAAACAGTCATAAGGTAACCCATACCTTGCACTTTCATTCATGCAAGCACCACACCAACACCCTGCTAACAAAGCAGCGGGCTCCAACGCCAGTGTCAGGCTGAAATTTCCCATCTGTGTCATGGAGCCCTAATGGCCTCTGTAATGGCGTATATGATATTGGTTTTAGCTGTGATGAATGAGCAGGGACACTGATAGTTCTTGCTAATGGCTAAAGCTGATTTCTCATAGGAGAGGCTGTCTAACTGGTGTTGATGAATTATAAATACATTATTTCCCCTTTAGCTCTGGTTTGGTCCTCAGAGCAGGCAGTTGGTGAACTGTAAAGCTGCTCTCTCCATATATCTCATTGGTCTTGTAGAGGATTGATGCAGTAATTCGTTTATTTAAAATGGTTAGGGCTCACTAGTTGTAGAACAGTGTTTAAGGACGTTTATTTGCTCATTTAGAATCCGGCATCCTGCTGATTTTCTGCTCGTGGTAGCAATGAGATAATGTACATGGACCTCTGGTGACTAGACTGCGGTCTTGAGCTGCATTTCAGCGCTCATAATGGACAAATTACTACTTTGCAAGTGCTAACCACCACAGCGATTATGAAACAAAGTGCAATACTGGGTCATTAAGTCTTGATATCATATGCTCAGATATCCAGAAACTGAGCAGTGAGGTTAATCAGCACTAGTATAACCTTAAGCAGAAATGCTTCAATAATGTCTCGGTGATAGACCAGATATGACAAAGGAGAAGTGAGAGAATTAAGCTCTGTGGAACCATCTCTGGATTTCCTGGTGATATGCTTATACTTGTAACAAACAGTTTCTACCCAGAAACATCACTTGGCAAACAACTCTGTGGTTTGAAGCTAATGGAGCAGATACATAAAGATGAAAACAGGAAGCAAGATACAGAAAATACAAAGTTATATTTTATGTGCTAATATTATATATGATCTTTTATTTTTATATAAAACACAGCTCAGCTCAGACTTATTTTACTAAAGCTATTTCAGATGCTGATTTGGGTATCATGTGAATGTGTTATTTTAGCCGCTGAAGTGGTGGTAGTTTGTGATACTTCAATAAATGGATGAATGTGCTTTTTAAGTGAGCTAAAATCCTACCATTAAAGTAGGGGTGTGCGATCTCACGATTTTATATAATGATCGATCTTGAAGACGTCTATGATCTACATTTCAAGCGTATTGTAGACATTGTTATCTTTTATGTCCTCATGTCACCTGTCCTTAAGTTTAACATCCAAATCAGTCAAATCATGTACATTACTGTCATAAAAGGCAGTTTTACTGTGGGACATGCTTTATTTTAATAAGAGTTATTAAAAGCGCATTAACTGTGAAAGAGCCTGTTCCTCAGGTTTGTTCTGTACGTGTGCCCCGAGGCGGAGCTGAACACGAGCAAACAAAGTATACTTGTTGTTTCATGTTTGCACATAAATGGTCAAATATACATTGAAAATATGTCAATATTCTCTTGAGTATTTACATAACGACAGTCAGTTATGTCTTAAGTGAACTTAAACATTTGGGAAAGAAATCGAATAGGCCTACATGCCATTATATTAGATCTGTACATTCTGTCTTAAAGAGACAGCAGCCTAATTATCCTCCTGCTGTCTGTGTCATTAATGTTAATCATACAACAAAAGAAAAAGAAAATCACTCGCTACTCTTGACTAAATCACTTTATAACTTTAACAAGAATCAATGTATATTATTATTAGTTTTAATGACCATTTTGAGAACTGATTGTTTAATGTGATACTGTGTTTTTTAAAAAATGTTTATTGTGCAAATAGGTAAGTCATTGGCTTTATTCCAGTCTGGATATTCTTGACAGTACATCTCAAAATTAGGAATGTCGTGATTCAGATAGTGTATCATGATTTTGCGTTATAAGATCGTGAGATGATATTTTGGAAAGATTGCCCACCTTAACTTAATGTTACCTGATGTTAACAGGACGCTCCAGTGTTTAACTAATCACCTATCTGAACAATCAGACTAGTGCTGCTTCCTCAGGAAAGTTTATCATTCTCACATGTGTAAGCCTTGTCAGTTTAAACTTTAAAGTGTTTTATGTCATTCAAGTGCAAGTCAGTGTGAAAGAGATTTCAATGCAGTACTCACGCACTGTGATAGATTGTGTCTGTGTGCACGCATGCAAAAAGCCACAGCTCAGACAGCACATGAGTACCAAATTGAGTTCTCTTTCGCATCTTCTTGAGCAAATGCACACAAAATTATGTCAGAATGGCTGTTTTGACAAGTAAACATGTATTGTTTCTGACCCGCTCTTTACCCCAAACCAGCAGGTTCATGCTTCTTCCAAATGTAACCGTATTATTGCATGGTCCCCCCATCCTCAAATGCATAAGCAATTGCACTTATTATGAGCTCAACAGTCCTTTCAATTTCATCTTCCTCCATTTCAAAACAAGCGTGTGTTCAAAAAGTAAAGAAATGCTTGCAACCCTGTGAAGTCGCACGCTGTCGTATTGCGCCCTTTTTTCTTTAAAATAGTTAAATTAATCATGCTTGTTATATAAATATATATATATATATATATATATATATATATATATATATATATATATATTATTAAAATGTAAATCAGTTTACTAAATAATGTAAACTTGACCGACTGCTTCATTTCCACTTTTAGCAAGTACGTGCCATCCTTCTGCAAGACAATATAGTCATATATCTCTAGTGCTAAGGTTAATAGTTTGCCTCTGTGGGTGCTGTAGTTAGGGGTTTTTTTTTGTTTGTTTTTTTGCATATAGCAGCATTGCATCATATTTGTTGCTATATTGTGCATTTTGCAAACCAGGACTGCATGACAGTTAAAAGCTGACAGCCGGTGATCTTCCAGTAAACATCTTTGCAGATGAGTCAAAGCTTTCCATGTGCTCATATTTTTGCTTTTCTTGTTCATGAGTCATTGGTAAACAACAATTTCCCATTTTCCATGTTCTCAAGTCATGACCAACTGTACTGACTGAGTCCTGGCATGTTTAAGAGAGATCTCTCTGCCCATTTAGAGATGTTCAGTGTTTCTAATATAAGGAGGGCAGGAGGGCTGTTTATATGAAATGACAGCATGATTTCCATCCATTTGGCAATTAGGAAGTCAAGTGTAGTAAGGGCTTGGTGTTTTTAGCTTGCTGAACTCACAGAGGACTTGTGTCAAATCTCCTTTGTCCTGTCATCGAAAACAACAATTTTTTCTCCCTTGGGGATTAATTATTGTGTGTTGTGAAGACTGTCTTCCCTGAGCCTTAATAAAACCTCAGCAAAGCTTCAGCGCTGTGCTTTTTGGCAAGCCTTTTGGTCTTCTTGACTCGTTCGAGGATGGAAAAGTCATACCTGAAATGTAAACCTGTGCTTAAGAGTGAAAACATGTTTGAAGCGCTATACGTATTGTTGGCTGTTAATTCATAGTCTGCTGTTAAAAGACAGGGATATTTAGCGCATTTAGCTTTACCAGGTGCTTCGATTTTGCTCTAGTTTATCATTTTCTAGTAATTAGTTTGGCCCTAGCTTGTCTAAAGTAGCTCTGAGGTGGTGGCGAGGGAAAACAGTTGCTCACGAGGGAGATTGTGCCATCCTAGTGATGGGTGTCTTGAGTGACTGTGGCACACAGACGTGTTTAAGGCCTCCGTCTGAGGTGTCTGAATTGTTGCTATGGTGAGTTAATTGGCAAGAAAAGGAGAATGACAACAAGATCATGAAGATCCCGTAATCATGAATTTCCAAAATAGATCTGAAATGTTATGTCTTCAACTACAGCTTTACATTTTCGGAAGCAAATTAAGAGTGGTGTCGACACAATGCTAAAGTGTTGTTCCAGGACATGGCTAGGGTGTTTTTAGATGGTTGTTTGTCGGTTTTCACATATTTGGTCTCTAACGAAAAGCACCCAGTAGTGATATTCACAAGTAAAGTATCTTCTATAATATTTTCTTTGTATAATTAAATAATTTTTTAAATAACAGGCTTTCATTCTTAAGTGAAAAATGTGAAGCTCAACAATTAGATAGCCCAAAACAAAAATGAATATAAATGTTTAACTATTATACAGTGCATAAATGTAATGGAATAATAATAATGATGATGAGGACAATGATGAGGATTATCATCATCATAATCATTATTACTATTAATAATACATTATATTTTAGTTAAGTTGTTTCACAGTAATCAATAATCAATAAATATTATTAGTCGTAGTATTTTGTAAAACAAATTTGTATAAATATACCAAATATATAAGTATTATTTTTATCATTATATTTATACAAAGTTGTTTTGCTGTCTAATAATAATTTATTGGTTATGTTATTATTTATTATTATTAATAAAATATTCATAATTTATATAGTTTTCTTACTCTGCTAATCAAACCATCATCATCATCATCATCATCATCATCACTGTTTTTTTTAAACAATTTTGCATAAATATAATGGCATGAATATATTATTGTTGTTTATACAATTATTATATTTATGCTAAGTCTAATAATAATAATGATTTCTTTATTAATAATAATAATGTTAATTATTCTTATTATTATTCTGCATATTGTTTTATTACTGATCATTTAGTCAAAAAGCAAATCAAATAATATAATCTGTTCTAGAACCATTTAGATCATACAACATCTCTGCATAAAAAAATGGCTTAAATAACAACAACAGTAAGGTTGGCTGTGTTTATTTTATTTTTATTTGTCCAGGTCTTAGATTTTGTCCCTGGGATGTTGTATAGCTGCATAATTCATAATTTCTTAGAGCATTAAGTCCATGTTAACAGTGAATGGTGTGATTTTGTTTAATTAAATATTTATTTATTTATTTATATATATATTTTTTTTTACACAAATCAGTTACGTGAAAACTGGCCTGGTTGGATCCGTCCATGATTTTTCTGAACTGATTCCATAAAATCTGAACTTTTCTTCACAGGTGACTTCATGATTGAGATGACCAGTGAAATATGTGCTTAACTGGTTTGGGGGAAAGAATCTCGCCGGTAAATATGATAATGTCTCAGGGCACTGGGTGAGCTTGTGGTGTCTGTGTGTGTTGTGCACACAAAGACTGTTTGTTTCTGTTGAGCTGAGGACTTTGACACTCTGCTTGTTGGAGATACAGTACATGAGGAGACGCATTTCACACTGTCTCAAACTTCCCTGCATAGAAGATGCAAAACACAAGAATTGCAGTGAGCTTGTGGGCTTTGTGTTTTTGTGTGGGATTGTAGTTTGCATCGCGTGGGAATGTACAGTAACACGTAAGGGTGATTTTGATTTTTGACCATCTGTCAGAGAATGCCCACAGAATCTTTATAAAATTAGAATCAGCTGCTTTCATTCTCAATCATCTAAAAGTACACCTGGGTTCACATTCATAAACCACCATGAAGTGAGAATGCTGAGATAGACTGTTTAATAGTAAAGGTTAAAGGTTTGTTCATGCTTCTTTTTATCTAATAGTTCTCTATATCAGCTGTTTTTTATCCTTTAAGGTAATGAGAAAGCTGCTTATTTTCATTTTGTTATTCACAGAAACTAGAAAAGGCAATATAGTAAAATCATAATATGTTATAATTATACATAATTAAAATTAAGGTAAATTAAAATAATTGCATAAAGTACTCTTTATGACCAATAAATGTAGGATTGTTATCGTTAACTAAAATAAAAATATTAAAAAAAAAAATTGTTAATTGAAATAAGTCTGAAATAAAATAAAATAACAATTTTAGGTGAAAAACTAAAAAAAAAGTAGCCTTGGTGTTGAGGCACTAAAATAACTAACTGTAAATAAATAAAATTTAAAATTTATCTAAAAATAAAACTGAAATAAAAATAAAATTAAACCTAAATAGTATTATTTAAAAACCCAGAAAAAATGACAAAAGTATATAACAAAAACTTAAATTGAAATCTGAAAATATGAAAATAAATGCAAATTCAAAATATTAATAGAAAACTATTATAGTATATGATAAATAATACCAAAATAACTCTGTAATTATTTTTCTCCTTACAAATAGAGTTTCCCCAGCAGTTTTTATTTATTTACTTACCGGTATTTGTTAATTTGTTCATTTAGATAGGGACATTATAAAAGAACATGAATCCAGCCGAAAAGCTGAAAATGAATAATAGCATTTGCTTATCTGCATCTCAGAACTTAACATAACTAGAAAATATTATTTATTTATTTGCACTCTGGTTGCAAACCATATCCATATGAGCACTTTTACAGTTAAAAATTAACAGATGATTTCATTACACAGATCTGTTCATGTTCTGCCATCATCTGGTCATACAGTGAACTGCATACTGGGGTGTTTGTTGATTAAAGTTCAACTTTAAATGGACTAACTCTAAACATTACACTGTACTCTTGGCTTCTTCTCAGCGGTGTACATCCTGATCGGAGCGGGAGGTGTCATGATGTTGGTGGGGTTCTTCGGCTGCTTTGGGGCTGTGAGGGAGTCACAGTGTCTTCTGGGATCGGTGGGTAAGAACTACGCAACAGTAAATGAACAAAACTCTGTTCCACCATTCCCATCTACTGCCTGTATGGACACTAAATGTTGTGATTGCTTTAAAGCACCACTTTTGTGATTTCTTCTAGAATAAAACTGACCTAAGCTCTTTTTTTGTCCATACTTAAGCATTTAAAGTCAGCATGAAATCAAAATGGACTAGGGATATAATGATGCATGCTGAGGTGGCTGAAAATAAATGTTAAATAAAAATATGTGACGATTCAAGTCGTTTGAGGTGTTAAATGAATCGTGATACATTTGGGGGTGGGGGTTTATATGAATGTATCTCTCAGGAGAACTGACTGTCTTCAGAAAAGATGTTTAGATGGAGTTTTCATTTCATCTTGTCTCTGTATAATGCATATTCGTTATCACTGCACTGCTTTGTATACAGCAGTTACCAATGAAACGCTGTATCACTGCTGTTCTATAAGCTCCACTTACTGTCAGAGAGTGACACTGGATGCGAGCAGCGCGGCGCGACAACATACTATAGAACTCATTATAATCAGTGATCCTGTCTACACTGGATGCAGCGCGGCGTGGCTCAACAAATCAATGACAGAAAACTGCTGCTGCATTCTATTTATGATTTATTGACACAAATTTAAAAAATGACTTTCAACGGTCGCTTTGTCACGTCCAGTGTAGACAGACTTTAGCTGTTTCAGCGTGGCGCGACAACTGTTGCGTCTGGTGTAGACACGGTGTGAGGCTACATTTACACATATAACTTCTGCTACGGTTACGGCTGCCGTTTACACTACCCTGGCATTTGCAACCCTCAAAAAGGCTTAAAAAAGGCTGCAGACCCCATTTTAGTTTGAAAACTCGAGGGTTGCGTTTCAGTGTAAACGGATCAAAACGGAGACTTTTGAAAACGACCGTTTTAAACAATAATATCGTGCTCATTGTTGTACCTCCATGAATGGTCATGTGACGTGTTTTCAGTTGTCTAGTGTAAACGGAGGACGTTTCTGAAACAGTTTCTGAGTTGAGTGAATCGTTACATCCCTGAAAATAGACCACATTTACTTCTTAACACATGTTCCTGGTCTGATTGTGCACAGCCCATCAAAAATGAAATTAAAGTTTATTTACATAATTTAATATAAACATATATATTTATACCGTTTCATGTTGACTGTAAATTTTATATAGTGACTTCAAATGATTCTGCAGTGATGTAATTTGGGTTAAAAGGAATAACCCTCTTGATATCCTGTGATATGATACTGTTGAATTGCAATTAGTATTGACAAACTAAAGTGAAGTCTCTTTTGTGTACTGTCTAGTTCTTCGCTTGCCTTCTTGTCATTTTTGGCGCAGAGGTCGCTGCTGGAGTCTTTGGCTTTCTGAATAAGGATAAGGTATGTCATGCACTCGATCAATCATTTTATTGAGCGTAAATATGAAAGTAATTGTCATCTAAGGATGTGATATGATCAGATACTCTTACATGTTTTTCTAGATCATTCAGGATGTCCAAAAGTATTACCAGTCTGCTATGGAAATTAGCAACGGGACCGCTATTACATCCATGTATCACAAAGTGGTAAGAAGAGCTTTTGTTTTACAGACACACTGTTAGTAAATGATCTGTGGCTATAGTGGCAATATCACCATCATCTTCTGACATTTCTATTCTTCTTTCACAGCTTGAATGTTGCGGGACTGAGTCCTCTCGCCCTCCTGATCTGTGCACTGATGACAGTCATGTCAAGGTATGTTCATATATGTTGCATGACTTCAAAATCACCATTCAGTTTGCAAGAATGTGATACTAAACACAATGAGGCTTTGAAAGTGACTAGTGAATAGATGTGTTTACATGTTCCACATGAAGAAGATTAATATCCTGACAACCTCTGTAGTCCCATTTAGCCACTTGTTAGCACCAGCTGTTTTCAAGAAAAGTAAAAAGCTTTTAAATAATCACAAGGGTTAATTACTTATGCATTTTATGCTGTAGCATAAAAAGTGAAAAACCAATTTGAGCAGGTGTTAAACACAGACCTATTTTTAGGCATTTTACCCCCCAAAAATCGGTTCTTCAGGACAATGAACCGGAAGTGCTAAAGTGCAAACTTGTTTCTGGGTTTTGGCCTACAAATATCTCATTCCTGCAGCACTCTATTGAGCTAGGAAACCTTGCCCACAGTTCAATCTTATTTTTCCAAAATTCCACCCATAGGTTTTATGAAACATCAGTTGGGTTCTGATTGGCCATTTTTGCTTTTAATGTAGATAAACTGTCACACCTGATAATTCACTTGGCATTTTATTTACTTAGCCCAGCCAATTCTTACTCGCATATGATACCCTGTAGCTTTTCTTTTTTTTTTTTTTTTTTTTTTTTTTTGTGACCTATTATTTTACTGACACATTTTATATGTGTGTCACTTAAACTTCAGAGCTTGTTTGCATTGTGCTCTTAGTCTCAAAAGAAGGGACACGTTTCATACTCAAATGATGAGCAATTCTGACACAGACCCTTAGATGGCAGCCATGCTGTTCTGTGCAGTGTATGAGGGGGGGTGAGAGGGAGGGAGGGATGCGGGACACAGACCAGTGGAGTGAGGAAGTAAGAGGGGCTTAGAAAGAGAAATGAAGCAGACGGTGGCAAGATGTCCCATGAGTCACTTGATCCGATAAGCCTACAGGGGCACAAAGGCGCCAGTTTTTTTATTTATAGTAGGCGGGAAGGCATATTGATCGGCTAAGAAACATCATGTCACATTGTGCTTCATTTGTCAAGTTCATACTGTCAGTTGATCCCCATCAGCAAAGCACATTAGAGAAAAAGAAACCGCAACAGCATGTTAACACAATGTTTACAGTGGCTAAAAACCATAGAAATAAACTATTAAAACATGTTTTGTGCACCAAAACTATTCAGCTGCAGCCCCATATGTGTGTGTATATATATTCTAAAATAGAGTAATATTGTGAAAAATGTTTACTATTTAAAATTTGTGCTTTTTTATTTTAAAATATTTTAAAATGTATTTTTTTCTTATGATGGCAAAGCTGAATTTTCAGCATCATTACTCCAGTCTTCAGTGTCATATGATCCTTCAGAAATCATTCTGATATGCTGATTTGCTGTTTAAGAAATGTTGCTGCATAATATTTTTATGTGAACTGTAAAAAACTATTCAGGATTATTTGATGAGTGGAAAGTTTAAAAGAACAGCATTTATTTGAAGCAGAAATCTATTGTGACAGTGTAAAAGTCTCACTGACTGCTTGCAAAAATAAACGTAGTCAAATCGCTCATTCTCTTCTTTATTTTAATTTAAACATTTGTAAAATAAAGTAAATATTCAGTGCCCATATCTGCAAACACAGTTGGTCATCATAATGATTTGTACATAGTTTGATTAATTTATAGTCAATTCATTAAGTAATAAGAATTGCTGGTTATAAAATTTGCATATCTCTGCTATTTTATAACTTTTATAGTGGCTCATCCAATCAGATTTCAGAGCCAGAGCTATTCATTTTATAACTTTTATAACTTATAAATAATAAGTGGAAGTGAACAGATGTGTATGCATGCTGTTGTTTTAACATTAACACTATATCAGTTTGCCACACTCAACTAATGTTCTTTTGAAATATTTTCAAGAATTGTGACAAAGCTATAGAAGACTTCTTCAAAGAAAAACTCTTCATAATTGGATATGTTGGCATCGGCATCGCTGGAATCATGGTAACAAAATTCTAACAAACTTCTTTTTGTGAAATGTGCTTGAAAAGTCTAGTCAAATTTATTTGTATAGTGATTTTCACAGTACATTGTTTCAGAGCAGTTTTACAGACAATTATGATGATAAAGGTTATAGTGTCATAGTATCGTGTGTGTGTGCCTTGAATAGAACCAAGCCATAATATAGTTTGCATTTTGTGACAAGATATATTATATAGTATATAGTCCTATGCTAGTATAGTCTATGTATGAGGGTACTTTAATGTCCAGTTTTTATATTTTTAATAGTAATTTTTATAAGAGCTGTGTGGTAATATATTTACATTTTGCAATGAATTAATAAAATCAGGCAGTTGAAATTTGCTTTATATTATAGAAAAGTATATATAAGATGTTCAAGTGTTGTCCTTAATATTAATGAGACTTGGTTTGATATTATGAAATGCAGTGACCTTCATCTATTACAATTGGCTTAAGTGTTCAAATACTTTTTTGGAATGCTGTAGCCTATATTTATCATGTATAACATTTGAACATTTCCTCTCTGTTTTGGCAGATAATTGGCATGATCTTCAGCATGGTTCTATGCTGCGCCATTCGGAACAGCAGAGAAGTTATTTAGGTTCCTCACGGTTCCCCTCTCATCCAGTTGGACTGTTTCAAAGCCCACTGTCTTTGACCTCATCAGACAGTCACATTCAGGCTCGGGAAGCTGGTGGAGGTGGAGGAGCTCCCATGAGGCAGTGTGGGTCTTGTGGTACTGTTTTGTGATCAGCGTTCTATTTCTGATTGTTTCTGTCTTTTCCGCTCATTGCATTGTTTGATGATGACCTCCACTGCATGGACTGCTACTGTAACTGCATTAACCTTTAAATTTTTTTTGTCTTTAATTAGTTATTACTGAATCATCACAAGGGGAATCTTAAGTGTACATCACGCTTTTTTAAAACTTGATCTCCTTTAATAGAAAGTATCCCTTAATATTTCAGTTCCGACTTAATGAAAAGACATTTACTTGCTGATGTAAATAAGCTCCCGGTTGCCTCACTGATCAACTAATTTTCATATTATTTTTAATGTTATTTATTGTGTGAACAAGACCAGGTTTTTGTGCTAGTAGATAATGGCTCATGTTTATTTAGCTGGTTATTAATGTTTGATTATTGTAATTTTGCCACATCATTAAGTCAACATGAACTCAAAATCAAACCAATTTCATTTTTATTTCTTTCCTAGTTTTTTTTTTTTTTGTGAAAGGCTCATTATTGCATGATTTTCCAAATGAAGCAATTAGCTTCATAAATTTTCATCAGAATTCAACTTGGTCTTTTTAATTTTTTTGGCTTCACATCTATTGAATGGGCTATTGGTTAATGTTAACCAGAAAACAAATACATACTCTCATAGTCCACCTTTTGAAAATCTTGCCTATAGTAATTTTATGTTGGTTAATGGTAATGATTACAGCAATAATGGAGTTGAAAAACTGGTACTGATGAGAGGAAACAACTTTCAGCTTCCGTGTTCCAGACAATAAACACCTCAAAAAAAAGTTTGATTCATGTTGACTTTTTCAAGTGTCACTGGTTTAATCTTTTTTGAAAACTGGTTAATACATTTGTTTTCTTTACTTGGCTGATTTTGAATCTGTAAAGTGCAAACGCCAGTTTTTAGATCAACAAATGTAATTTTCAATACTGCTGTACAACTGCAAAATCCCACCCCAACCAAAAACATATCTAAAGCAAATTAACCATTTCCTCTTTATTTTAATCTTTCTCTTCTGCAGGTCTGTTCAGGAATGTGACCCACTTGATCTATGTGCCTTTGTAATTGACATAAAGCCCCATTATAAACATGTTTGCAATTACAATACAATGCTCTTAACATAAAGTAGTTTTTTTTTTTTAAACTCCTCCATAGCATTGTGTTGCATGTAAATGGCTTTGAAATAAAAATATGGTCACAGGGCATGAAAGCCTGAGCAACATTAAAACAGAGCTCAAACAAGTACACTTTTTTTTTTTTATTCATTTTTGTAATGTTGAATTAGACCATTACATTAAAATGAATTAATCCATGATGCATTGAGGCGTCGTTGTAGGTAGATGTTAATACTGTCTTCAGAAATCACAGCACTTATACAGCCTTTTGCTCAAGACCAGGTCCCTCAAACTCTGTGAAGAGTTTGTCATGTTTGTCTGTTAATTTAAGGCAAACACATGATCTAAAAAAATAATGACCTAAGCTTTGGGATTAGAAATCCCTGGAAGCTACAGTTGTAACATGCTGGTCCACATAATGGAGAAAAAAAATAAAAAATAAAAGCAAGTCTTCAAAGTGACAAAATATTGCATAAAAACAATATGCATCATATGTTCTGTATGTTTTAGGTAGTCATTGCATGCTGCATTTTAGACTGCACCTTATGTACCTGCCCCAAAATCAGCTCAAAGACTGAAATTGAGCACAATGTGCATCAACAAAACGGAAAGAAAGTCAATGACATTCCCTAAAACCATTAATTTAAGGTTACAAGGTCTGAAAGCTTCAAAAACATTAAGTAACCAAATTGTTTAGACACTGAAAACAGTGACAAGAACAGAAAAACATAGAAATAAATGCATTTTGAGTAGGGAAAAAAGAGACTATTAATACAAAAAGAATTGTAGATGTATAGATGAAAAAAAGTCACCATAAATCAGTGTCATTACAGTGACACCAGTCTCCCCTCATTGAGGGGAAACATTCACATATGCTTCTAGAAACCGTAAGCACGTCTTAAACGATCTCCTCCAGATGTATCCTTACCAACAAGTGCAAAATGCTGGCCACAGCCCATCAAATAAGCCAGTAAACCAAAGAGGATGTGCGGTAAGGCTGGAAAAAAAATCTCACAAGAACTTACGTTCTCTCGACAACTCTACCATCTTGATTAATGTTAATCTTTTCTTGTAAATGTACAGTTGGTTGTGTAGCTGCCACAATATGAGAGGTACTGGGGTCTGTTCAGTCAGAGATTAGTTTTAGTGAGGACTGGCTCATGATAAACTCTCCCACACCGAGGAAGTACATGACCTGGACGATTCCAAACAGTGGCGCGATGACTAGAGCCCTGCAACCTGCTCCCTTCAGGAAAGCAGACGGGCCTTCTCGCTTCATGATCTTGCTGTAGGAACAAAGTAACAAGCAAAGGTCACAGGAAGTAGATGATTTACTCATTCCAGAATTAGAAATTAATTAAATCGTAACATTTAAAACAAGTAATTGGACTGATGCGTCACCTGAAACAGTCAATTATGCCATTGTAGGATTCCTCGTTGGCTCCTTTGCTCAGAGACTGCAGCCTGGTCTTAACCACTGCCAAATAAAATTAAAAACAGTGAGCATTTGCATTTCTCAAGTGCATCAATGAAATGGGGCTAAAGAGGACCAAACCAACTCTTACCATCACATGGGTTAACGACAACAGCAGCTGTGGAGCCTGCAACACATCCAGAGATGAATGACCAATAAAATGGTGCAGCCGCATCAGGGGAGGGCTTACCCAACTTGTTCAAATTTGCAAAGAGAGGGAAGTAGACGATCGAGAAAGGTACATCTCTATTTTAAAAAAGGAGAAAACAAAAGTCACTTATGGTCTCATTACTGTGAATGTTTAAATTTAGTGTTGTTACAGTAAAGACTGTATGACGCATTACCTCAATAGAGTTGCACCAAGGCCTTTATAGAGCCCCTGAATGCCTTGAGAGTGCAGTAACTCTCTTGCAATCTGGGTGGCAGATATGACCCTGGGTGAGGTGCTGGGCACCACATTGTAGGAGCGACTCAACACCGCATTTGTGGTCGCCAGTCTATTGGGAGGAATGATGCCTGGTTTTCTCTGCTGAGCGGCTGTAAAGATGATCAGAAAGTTGTTGCTACAGCTAAATGACTGAGTAATACAACTAGACTTTAAAACTCAAAATGTACTCCTATTACTACATGCCAAATGACACAACTGAACAATCAGAATCAAAAAAACTCAATAGGCTAGATTTCATTGCTTCATTAAGCACAAAAAGGAATCCTACCTAGTCTCCCAGCATCCTGTAGTTGAATTTTCAGCATCTCCATTGGAGTAGTGATGATAACCTGGCACATGCCCGCAGCACATCCAGCCAACATCTCTCTAAATACAGTCAGGCCTCTCCTGTAACAAACAAGGCAATGATTATATATGTGTATATATGTGTGTGTATATATAAAATGTGCATTTGAACAAGCACTAAAAAGTGCAGAAGCAGCAAACATACCCATCTTTGGAGAGGTGGCACCGGAAGAAGTCATTGGCAGCCAGTTTGATGGCCTTCTCAGGAGTGACTAGTGTAAGATTAACCGCAGCACCTAAAAGACAAAAAAAACAAAAAAAAAAACAAAGGGTTAAAGAAAACTCCACCACAACTGATCACAGATCAGCAAACACACATTCCCCACCACCATCAAACCAGATATAAAATCTACAACATGGCCTTATCATATACCTATTAAACAGATTATAAGATAAAAATGCTACTAAGAGACTGTAAGAATATAAGCAAAGCTTATGAGAGAACTGTGAGCTGATGATGGAGGGGGATTCTACATAATGAGAACAAAGCCCCCCAAAATTAACTAGCATATAAACAAACAAGACAGAAAAATAGGATAGAATATTCACATAAATGTAGTGAGACAAAAATGAATGCAGGCACATTCCAGAAAGAGACCGACATTAGGGTTGTGCAGTATAACAGTATATAATAGTATGGAAACGTGTCAGCTGGTAGATTTTTCTGTGCTGTTTATGCAGTGTTCAATCTGCACACAATAGAGAGAAATACAGCCTATTCTCTAAACTGTCACAAACAGCTGCTTCCATTGAAGACCGCTTTGTGTAGTTTTGATGTGTTGCACATGCTAACTGTAGTTTTAATATTAATCAACTGATGTGAGGTCACAACAGCATCAAATATTATCTATAATGTACTTTCTATATTATATTTGTAATGTACTGCTGTATTGACTGTTTTTAAACTTAAGTGATAAAGTGAAGAATTGTTTTTACACTGATGCCAGACATTTGGATTTGTTGTGCATACCGCAAGTGTGCATACTAAAGAAAATAATCCATATAAAAAGAAAGAATTAAGACTAAGCAACTTTAATTGGTAAATTATTCATTACAAAAAGGTATAACTATATAATTTAAGCTAAAACATTTTGGGTTGAATTTACATTTAAAGTAATATAAGGATTTGGTCATACTGCCCAGCCCTAATTGAAACTATGTTATTTTAAGATGCCACTGACTTTAAAGACAAAGCACAGCGGTTGTTCACATGATCGGAAAGAAAAAAAAAACTAAAAGACAAAGCAATAATGAGTGTTAAGTGGTGGTGATGATGATAATGATGAATATATTATCCAACAAAACATTCTAGATGTTAACAGAGCATGGCAAGATGGGTTAGTACCAACTGAGACGAGCGAGGATGGTGAAGAAAAAGGAGAGAGAAAAAAAAACTACAAAGAAACAAAGCAAAAAAGTAAAATCAAAACATTTTAAAATCGAAATTCAACAATTATGTATAAACAAAACAAAATATTGTGCCTAATTGTAATATAACAGAGTGAGTGAGAACCATGATAAATGATTTGCCTCCAGCGTGGCTGCGCCTTATCGGCTAGCCTTCACTATCACAGCGGGGACCCATGTCTGTAACATGAAAAACACAGATGCAAACAACAGCATTCCTCACAGAAATGGAGACCCGGCACAAAACAGACTCTAATCTCCTCCAAACTCAACAAATAACACTCTTCAAGGATACTTATATTGGTTTACTGAATAACTGAAGCCAAACAGCTGATCTACCAAATATATAATTACAACATGTTTGATTTGCTTCATTTAAAATTAAACTTCTGAGGCATTAATTAGCATCTCAAAAATAAAAAAATAAAACCTTCATACTTTAAAACACCATATAACCATTTCCAGTTTATTTATCGAGTATATTATTTCCATGAATTTAAAATAAAATGTCTATTTTGAGAGACTGGTCCATTGACATAAGCTAACAGCAAATATTAAAGAGGTAATTATGTGAGATATGTTGTCAGAAATAGGGACAGTCATGTAGAATTATGACTGAAAGTCAAATAAAAATCACCCACTGGTGGTTTGGATGTAACATCACACCTTGAATAGTTAAAATGCCACTATAGTGCATGCATCAGAGGGTTCAAAATAAAGGGTCATATATATATATATATATATATATATATATATATATATATATATATATATATATATATATATATATATATATATATATATATATATATATATACACAAACTACTCTACTACTTTTTGAATAGACTTCAAAAAAAAAATTAAAGGTTAATTATTTAGACCTTGGGAAATCTCTTAAATATTCCTTATAAAGTGCTACAAATAGAAAAAAAAAATCAGTTTGTGTTTAACTATCACCATCCAAGCTATTCTAGTTCATTGTCCGTAGTCATATGGACTGGATTCTTCAAACCTTTTCAGGTGCACCCATCATGCCATATAAGAGGATATACTTATCTAAACAGGGCATAACTATAGTAAACATTAAGGCACTTATGAATAAATAAAAGAGTGAATCTTACCTCTATACATGCCAAAGTATCCCTCAGATCGTACTGTTTTGATGAGGCAGTCAATCCTAAAAAACAAACACATGGGTGTTAACATGGGTCAGCCTGCTTTTGCTTCAACAAATTAACCTGTATTATCAACAAAAGCTACGTGCGGTACGTTCAGTATGTGTTTAAATCATGCATGCGACACGGTCTAGCCTCAATCCTTATAAGGCTTTGCAGTAACCATAGCGGCTGAACCATTGTGTCAGGCGGAAACTAACGGACCACACATCACACATTCCACTAGGATTAACTACCAATGCACATCAAATCAAAGTGAGGAACGGCACAAGCAGGAGTATCTAATAATGGTGTGTGTGAATTGAAATAGAATAAGGAATTTAAGAAAAAGAAGTGGAGAGCTCTTACATGCTCTTGTAGACTTGCTGTCCTGGTCTCTGGTTCTGGAGTCTGGTCTTGGCCAAATCGATGGGAAACACGCAAGTGACCCCAACAATGCCAGCAATACCACCATTAATCAGTTTGGCGGGGAGGCTAAAGGAGAAAGATACAAAATAAATCAAAACATGCCTAAAAAAAAAAATAATACAAATAATAATAATACTAGTTTTGTAAATGTATTGTGTGTAATATGTGTGTGTGTGTGTGTATATATATATATATATATATATATATATATATATATATATATATATATATATATATATATATATATATATATATATATATATATATATATATATACACCTAATTCCTAAAATTAAATTAATGATTTATAATATCCTGTACCTGATTTGTTGAGACATTGTGTGATTTGAGACAAGTTTCAGGAATAAGATGAGGATTGAGTTTGATGAGAGCTTCTTGCAGTGATCAGTGAAGAAAATTCAGACCTCGAGAGCAAAGACCTGGAGAAAAGACACAGTGATTAATGTTAACTGACTGATATACGTTAAGCCTTCTTACACGTAACGTTACTCTACAACCGGAAACAAATAACTTACACCTGTCATTAAACACTTCCTACGCATCACGTGACGGTTTAATCCGCCGGCCAAAACACTGAGCCGTAAGGTCAGACGAGACTGACTCACTGCCGGTTAATGTGTGTGCGAGCACATGGAGGCTGCGGCTGCACGCATGTGTTCAGTCAGTGGGGGTGGCTTAGTGGCGTGTAATTGGATCTCTGGTCTGTTGTGTAGAGAAAACAGTAGTCTGACTGGGAAGTAAAACTCATTTCCGCGAACAGTTTGCTTAAAAGCGCGGGCAGTTCTTTTACGTTCTGATGCAATCACGTGGTCTCTGACATCCCGCCTATTAAATACATTGAAACGTTTCGGTAAAGCCATACATATACACATTATGCAGTTTATTAACAAGGGGGGTTGCTGTTTACTCGCCAGTTGCGCTTTCAAAATGATTTTGTGAACCAGATCAATGTGTTCATCAAAAAGAGTCGACCCAGAAGAATGATTCATTTTCGAATTGGAAAGATAACAGCTCAAGACCTGACACGTTTCAGTGGCATTCCTCTTACACGCCCATTGCCTTTGGTTTGCAAACAAGCTTAAGTTTCTGCATGTTTTTCTTTGGCAATTTTATAACCAATTGTATTTTTTTTTTTTTTTTTTTACAAACATCGTTCCCTATTGTGAACATTTTTGTGGCTGTTGCATTAAAGATACAATATTAACAAGACAATTAAGTGCATGAAATAAATAAATAAATAAAACAATTCTCGATAGCAACCTTTTGAACGCGGTTAAGGAAATTCATTCAGCATTTCTAGAAAAGCGGAAGTGAATTACCCGGTTTGGCCTAACGGTCTAAACTGCAGGTTAGTTACACAGCAAACTAAACCCGATTTAAATAAACGAAACACTTGAGAGAACTGTTATCTCCAACCCCGAAGATATTAAAATATTACAAGTCAAATTATTATATTACCGGTAACCGTTTGGTCGGCGAAGAGCTGGCTGCAACAACATTTCTATTTCGGATTTATTTCTACTATTTAACTTGTATATTAGTAATGTTACTAGAACATACATCTGTTTTACGCTTTTTCCCAAACAAACACTTACCTCAGAAATGAGCTGAAATCGTTTAAATATTTGAATGAGGTTCCGTATTCTAGAACGCTCCACGACGAGGGACTTTGAATGAATGTTTGAATGGAAAATTCCTTTCGGTTTTAAAATAGGAGGCGGGGCATTTGTGCGGTGTAAATGTACGTGTCCAATCATGCCTCAATATATCTGTATGCCCACATTCGATTTGCTGTCGGCTCTGAGGACCTCCTACTATGACTCGAAGCCTAGGGGTGTGACAGTAGACACGGTGTCAAATTACAGCGGCCATATCGAAAGAAAGGGTATTGTTGTTCTGTAACTGTGACGTTTCTAGAACAAAAGTTCAGCTTGTTCTAAACACAGTATGTATGCATAATAAAAGAGAAATAAATTATTATCTATGGTTATGATTTATATTATTTTTCATAAAATATATGCAATAAGAACTCGATGGCACAAAGAAAAACATAATAACATAGAATATAAAATATATTAAGTTTTTATTTTACATTTCTTCTGTATTTTTTTATATTTTCTGATTCTCTGTTAAAACGAGATTTTGCCTGTTTAGGTTTTTTTTTTTTTTTTTGAGAATAGACAAAATTTAGTGGATGTGTTCTCCAACAATCACAGGAACTATTAAAATGATACTTTCTCTGACACCAAATTTTTGGATTGCCCTGATTAACATTAGAATGCTTGAGTCGAAATGGTAAACACTGGGAAAAGACTAACATGAAAACAAGCTTTTTCCATATTTTTCTCCTGAAACCCTGTAATTATAAACCGTGCTGTGAGACACAATGCATTTACTCGTTTGGTGTAAGCAGCCTAACTGTGATTAAGAGATGTAGCACACTGACATCCTCTTCCTGATGAAAGTAAATCCCTGGAAGCTTCTTCTCAGTGAAACTCCAGAAAGATCAGTGATCGACATGCTAATCTTTGTTTCTCAGGCTGACAGTTCTAGTAATAAAATTCTAATATAAGTAAACAGTTGTCTGATATGCTTAAAATAACAGACAATGAATGTACAGTACAGGTGTTAAATTAAAACTATCAGGCCTGAAGCTGTTGGGTATCAGTCACAGTAACAGCTTTATTTATAGCTCATTGACTCATAACACGTGAACTACTGATCAGCTCTAATTTAGATGACTACATTGCAGAGCTGTATAGTCTACTGTACTTGTGTCATGCTGTGACTTTCTTCCAGACTTTTCTTAGACACATTTTTTTTTTAGAAATACCTGTATGAAAGTTATGTTGAACAGCTTCAGCAACAACAGCCCCATTGAAATTCAGCCTTGGGCTTCTCAGCCTTTGGTTTATGTTTCAAGTCTAGCCAGTTTTAGCAAGAGGAATGCAGCACAAAAATTCCACTGGACTCTGAGCACAGGGGGATGGTATGCTAGTCCCACCAAGCCTGCAATAGACTGCTGAGCAGCCAGATTCCACCAACTTTATTGTTTGATGTATTATTATATCAGGGCATTGGATTATCACAACATAGACTCATGCACTATTGTCAAGAAAGCATCTGCGCCATTCTAATTTGATTGGGCAGATTGTGACCAAGCCGACAAGAATCCTTGAATAATATGAAGGGGATCACAGTGGAATGGCCATCTCTACATATGAATGAACATGATTAAAGGAAAACTAACAAGGAGAAATAATGAAATAACAACGGAAAGATGAAGAACAACCTCCATGCCATTATGTAATGCATTACAAATTAAAATGTATTGATTTGTACATGTTTGGACAGGGAACAAACGGAACATACAGTATGTTTTTTCTTAATCATATCATGTGTAGTAGTTTTCCATAGCTAGGGAGGAGTAGGTCATGTTTGTACTGGTTGGCAGGACACTGACTGAGAGGCAGGACCTAATATATTTCATTTGCTGTCCTGCCATGAACCCCAAGCATGTGACCATGGTGTCCGTTCTGACCCCCCTCTAGACACCACTTTTCTATAACTCTTTTCTCTTTACTGCCACATAAAAAATTATAATATATTATTGCATGACACCCATAAAAGAAATACATAGTAACGGCTGGTTACAATTGCCCATAAAATACAATATGGCCTATGAATGCAGAAACAAAAGGAGTAGAATGAATGCAAACTTGGGTTAACCATCCACTGAGCTCGTAACATAAATAACCCACAGCTGTTTTGCCTCTAAATATGCTTTATCTAGGAATGAGTGCTCATTTACTACACACAAACACACCACAATGACGGCTACTTCTTGGACAATTAAATGTCAATGACACTGTACGGTGGTTCAATACAAAGCAATTCTTTTAATGAACAACATTTACGCAAAACAATGCTTTACCAAGTGGCACAATTTCAGAAAGAGTATTTAAATTGCCCTTTCAGCCTCCCAAATCATGCAGCTCAACTTAGCAACATTGATTTAATCAGTGACATGCGTTTTAAGGCGGAATCTGTTTGATGACTAATGGCAGACGGTGAATATTTCGGAAACCTGGTTATCATTATTCAGTCACTTAGTTTTGCAGTTCTGGCCAACCCCATCCCATGAAAAAATTTAACTTTTTACGAGGTGAAGATTTTGTATGAATTTGTACGATGCGATTCGCACAAAAACATGTAAGTTATTGAAAAAAGTAAGCCAGAAGGACCACCCCAAACCGTTAGTGGGACATAAACATATTGTATGAAAACAGATTAAAGAAATCATACAAATTCATATGAATTAGTCACCAATTCACCAAAATTTTAAATTGACTGCCATGAGAGTGTGATGGTTCTGGGTCAAAAATTACTTTACCTCGTTTTGCTATAGAGTAAGAATGAATGATTTTGCACAAATTTTTACAATGCAATTCACTGAAAATGTACAATAGAAAAAAGTAAGTATGAAGGCACATAAACCTAACTATCAATAGGACATAAGATCATACAAAAATATACAAAAGAGATTGTACAAATTCTTGAATTAGAAACCAATTTGCCAAAACATACTATAGATTGAAATTCCTGACTAAATCTCTTGTTTTGGTTAAGTCCATTAGATGACTAACCTTTGTCCTACAACCAATTGGAAACCACAAAAGAGTACAAATGAATGATGTTGTATAAATACAATGTGATTCATATGGAAACAGAAGCTTTTTAGAAAAAAGCATGAAGGTCTTACTCTAACCACACCCGTAAACCTAACCAGTATGGGACTTTAGCCAATCGTTTGAAAATGTACAAAAGGAATCATACAAATTCATAGAAATTAGCTAACAATTTGCCCAAATGTAAAACAAATACAAATTGCCATTAAAGTTTGTTAGTTCTGGGACTGAAATTTCTTCACCTCTCATTTTGCATCTATTGCATGACAAGCCTTTGTCTTTACAGTAACCACAAAAGAGTATGAATAATTACACAGACACAAACTGTTAAACCATAAAAACAAACAATAATGATAAAAACTCGTTTTTATGGAAGGATTTTAACTGTATTTTTTTTATAGAAGCACTGCCAATCAAACACTAAAACATAACTAAAGTTTACAGAATTTATATGATCCATAAAATCGTAAGTATTTGAACCCCATTAAAAACACACCTTCTTTTTAACCACTTTTGGCATCATTAAAGACATCATATGCATGATATAAAATACAGCAAACATAATGTGTTAGGTAACTTTGTGATGTAAGGTTTACTCAAAGATTACCTAAAAAAAAAAAAAATGAGTGCCCACAGTCAACTGCTACAGCATAAACAATGTGTTTAATTTAAGTTTTAGTTAATCAAACATTACTCATACTGTTCCCAATATACCTGGATGTAGTTGTTCTCAGGGTACAAATGATGGACAGGTTTGGAGCACTTCATGCCAGAGATGCTGGTTTTGTGGGCACATTCATCACTGTGGGTGTGACAGGTGCTGCAGTGGCAACTAAGTGCCACCGGATAGGTGAAGAGTGGATCTGCACTGAATGTTGTGATGCAGATTTAGCCACATTGTAACTAAATCTATGAACTAGAATATCCCAGATTGTTTTTTAACATAACAGATTGTGAAATGGATATTTCATATTTCCAAACCCATATGAACTTTGTTCTTCTGTGGAACCCAAAACAAAAGTCTAAACAATGGAAATAAAATCTTATCTTTGTTTGTGTTCCACAGAAAGAGGTCTGTCATACAGGCTTGGCAAACAATAACAGGAGTCATTGGATCATTTGTGGAAATCAGCTTGTTCTCTATGTTCTCTACACATCTTCCTCACTTTTCCTCACTGTGTCCACTTACCCTGGAGAAACAGAAGCCCATGCAGATGGTGGTGTTGACAGCCACACAGTAATTGCACTCCTGTCTCTCGATGTAAATTGTGTACTCAGTGGGGGCACACATGGGCATGGCTTCATTTATCAAAAATCCCAGCATGCCAACCACATACACAGGAGACATACTGTAGCTGGCACCTGGCGGTATATCAGGGTGTCTATTAAAGAGATGCAGAAACCAACACAATATACAAAAAATAAACACTAAAACTAGACCAGGCAATGGGATTTAAAAGTAATCTTAAACTTGATTTGACTTTTTTTTTTTTTTTTTTGAGAAATGTGAGTGGTGTGTGGTTGCCAGGTTGTGTATGCAGCCTTTCAGTACCTTCGAAGCTGGCGTTTATTATTGCGACATGTCACGCATTCAAGTTGGAAACATAACATGGAAGTACAGTTTAAAAAAAATGTAAGCAATGTGAACAATAAACCCACATATAACCCACATACAACCTATATTTGGTATGTTTTAGCATAATTCCACAGTGGTAAAGTCAGACCACTCTGTTTATGCTTCAGGTTTTGAAATTACAGTCTAAATTAGATCAAAATATTGGCTAATAAAGCAACTAACCATACTCATATTTTCATTCTTTCTTGTCTTTTGCTTAAATAAAATGCATTTTAGTAGTGGCTGCCTTTGGACAATAAAGTTCTCTAATTTAAATAGCTAGCTGAGTTAATGTAAATTTATTTTATAAATTTGTAAATTTTTATTTATTTATCATATTTATTTCATATCTAGCCTAATTTGTTTTAAGTCCATTTGCAAAGTTTTTATTCATTTGTTTGTTTATTACAGCGTGCAGTGACGCAGCGCTAGAAAAAAAAAAAAAAAAAAAAAACTGGATTTTGAGTTTGAAATTTAGCTACTTTTAACTTTACACACTGTTAAAAACGTGGCGATCTTGCACAAGACACAGAAAAAGCTGCAAGACTCGGGCGCAACGGTCAAAGAGAAAAAAAAGCACATTGCCAGCCCACTAGGCCGAATCACACAGCTGGGAATGAATGATGAATGCCATTTCAGTCTAAAACTCAGAAATACACCATGGATCTCATAACTATCATTTCATGTGTCTTTCTGAGCTTTCTTAAACTTTTTGACTGTCAAACAGCACAGCAGTGCTACAGGAAATCAAAGGACCACTTACCTGGAGGATCCGGTTGAGCCTGCTTGTGTTGAAAGGCTGCTGTTCTTATACAAACACTGAACCTGATCCCCATCTGTCTCCATCATCATCTATTTTGCAGCATGCATAAAATGCTTCCTAACCAAATCACCCATGTGCTGTATATGGTCTCCATTCAGGGCCCACTAAATATTCAGGCTGCATCTAAATTAGTAAGGTTTGTCATATTGAATATCAACTTAAGTCTCAGGTGTTTCTACTAAAATGAATTGTAAAATAAAAATAAAAAAGGAATTAAAATAATACAATTGTAATAACAAATTGGCAATTGTTTTTTTTTTATTTTTTTTACAATGATTATTTATTTTTTGGTAAGTGGTTTTGATAGCATAGCTCTTGGTCTTGGAGGAACTTGATGAAAAATATTTTAAGATATATTACTTTATAATAAAGTCTGTGACCTTTAATTATCCGAGGACAGTTTGAGACATTAAGATCTCAATTGATCTCAAAATTCTACAAATATTAGGGAAGTGCAGGAAAACAACTGAAAGAGAACTCATTTGCCATTTTCCTTTCCTACAGTAGCTTTTTGTGTCTGATCCAAAATCAATCTTGCCACTGTATGATAGCTTTGGTATAAACATATATAATGTCACCTTTTACAATAATTACAGGATTCATTTAATACATTTTTAGTGCTCCTAAGATACTCAGTGTTGAAATATATCCTATGTAGGTCATGTACACAAATCAAGCTGTATTATAACATGGCAACAAATGGGTTTCATTTAGTTCTATAAACCTTTCATAATCTTTCAGGTTTAATTTGGTGTGCAAAGTTCACAGTATCGCAAATGGAAAATTAAATGCATGCACAGTTTGCATGCAGTTCTTTCCAGCTGAGTGATGCATATCTTCGGCACTCAAACAGGAGAAAGAATGCCATTAAAAATTGTTTTGCAGCTTGGAGAACCTCGAACAGCACATCACCATGTCAAGATGTTTTGACAGTGTCACAGATTAACTTCCTCAACCGTCTCAGCACCATACTTATGCTGATTTACTGAAGTGAACTATAGGTTCATGTTCACAGTATAAAGTGCCATTGAATAGCGTCTATATATGATTTTACAGCTATCTTTTGTTTACTCATATCTGACGACTTCCTATAGAACCCTGGTTGCACATGCTGTTAATAATTGCTTCTTCTTATCACCTAATGTTTCTGTCAAGCTGTAACTGAATGGAAAACAGTACACTGTTTCTGATTTACCTGGAATCGTTGGAAGATACTGATTCAACAGGACCAATGTGAAACATTTTAAACTGAAATCAAAAGTCTTCTTTTTAAGTAAACTTCAAAACAGTACCAGGAACTGAAGAGTTTAACATGACCTGCTATACGCACATGATGAAATAGTACATTAGTCATATTCTGGAAGTCTTCTGATCTTCTGAAAAAGAGGCTAGTTCTTCTTGCGGTTTACCTTGTTAGCATATCAGTGGAGGGGTACATGAGTCGACTCAGCACAAAACATTCTAAATTCATTAAGCAACATTGATTAAACGGTTCCTGCAAGATTAGGAATAAAAAAACAACATTCACTTCCTTTTATTATGTAACTTGATATGTCTTCTGGGCTTAAGGGATGATTAACCCAAGTTTTTTTGTGGTTGGTCCAAGATTACAGAAGACCTGACTTCTTATCAGTTACTGGCACTTGACAGGAGCTACTTGGTTTCATCGTCCTGTTGGCATAAGCTTCGGAGGAATTTCCAGCTGAACATCACTTCTGACCAGTGTGGCACTGGCTACATAGCTCTCTAAGCGCAATTTCCAAATCATGCCGGGCAGCGGAGGTCCAGTTGCGACATTCTCAGTATGGGACTATGTGGTGTTCGCCGGCTTGATCCTTTTTGCTGCCGGCATAGGCTTGTTCCAAGCCATACGTGGACGCAAGGAGACCAACAGTGATGAGTTTCTCCTGGGCGGCCGTCAGATGACCGCAGTTCCTGTGGCTTTGTCCCTTACGGCTAGTTTTATGTCAGGTATCACTGTTATTGGTACCCCTGCAGAGGCGTATATGTACGGCACGGCATTCTGGCTCTTCGTCTTCTCCTATGCCATCATGTCCATTATCAGTGCTGAAATCTTCGTGCCTCTGTTTTACCGGCTGAGGATCACCAGCACATATGAGGTAAAAGGGCAACACTAGGCACGAGGGGTTTGCATGAGGACAGAGAACAGAGACAGAAAACACCATTTGTGCCTGAACTTGACAAAGAATCAATTGATGGAAAAAAACGAGGATCGGAGAGAGAGATAGATAAGGTTTAAAGTAAAGGTTATGTCAGGATAGTTTATTTGTATAGATTTATCACTTCTGACATTGTACTGTATTATATATTTTCATAGTGAAGAGTTTTATTGTATAATCCAAAGTGCAAAAGCTATTGTTGGTTACTGTCCATGACAGCTGTACAAGATTTCTATTCACTTCAACTTAAAAACTGAACTGAAGTTCAGCTGCTGCCTTTAATTTTTAAGTATAATCAAATTGGCTGTACAAGTAATTTCAGGTTAAATTATAACTTAAATAATCTCATAACTTAAGTAAAAAAAAAAAAACCTTTAAAAAATAAGTTTTAATTGGTTAAATAATTTTGAGTTAAAGAAATGGAAAAATGTGTTTCCATGACTAATTGATTACATATTCTTTTGCAGTGTGGAAAAACAACAACCAAAAAATTAATGTAAAATAAATCTACATTAAAAACAAACAAATAAATAAATAAATAAATGACATATATTTCAAAAATGGTGAAACCGAAAGGTTTAGAATAGATAATGACTTTCCAGCAAAAGATTCTCATCATTAACCTTTAAAACAACAGATATTAACAGTATGTAATAGTTCATTGTACAAACTGAGTTTTGTGTAATTATGTAAATTGTTGTTTTGTTTGCCAATAATTGATTTAATTGGTCACTTGTTTTTGCAGTACTTGGAGATGCGTTTTAACAAGCTGCTACGAGTGATTGGAACCAGCATGTATATTGCTCAAACTGTAAGTTGGCTTTTAGCTTCTTGCATGACTTTATACATAACTAAACATGCAATTGCTTCATCCGCAACATCTGTTGTGTCTATGCTTCTCCCATGTCATACTGTCGCTTAAGTGTTGAATATTTTGAAGAATTTAAGGTAAAAGAGATTCTTGTCCAATCATCTAATGGGTGTTGTTACCTCTCATAGGCTTTGTACACAGGCATGGTTATCTATGCTCCTGCACTCGCACTTAATCAGAGTAAGTAAATAATCTTTTGCATTATTAATGTTTGGATGAAAGAAGTCTAAATGTTGTGAAATTTACTTCAGAAATCATTCTAATATGCTGATTTTCTACACAAGAAACATTTTTTATTATTATCAGTGTTGAAAACAGATGTACTGCTTAATGTTTTTATGGAAACTATGATTTTTTCAGTATTCTTTGATACAGGAGAAAGTTCAAAAGAACAGCATTTATTTGAAATAAAAATCTTGGGTAACATTAAAAATTTCTTTCCTGTCACTTCTGATCAATTTAAGAAACCCTTGCTGAATAAAAGTATTATTAAACTTTTTGTAGTGTTTCAACAACAATTTTTTTTTTTTTTGAGAAAAATATGAAGCAGCACAACTGTTGACAACATTGATAATAATAAATGTTTCTTGAGCACCAAATCAGCATTTTAGCATCATTTCTGAAGGATCATGTGACACTGAAGACTGGAGCAATGATGCTGAAAATACAGCTTTGATGACAGGAATAAATTACATTTTAAAATAAAAAAACTGTTCTTTTAAATTGTAAAAATATTTCACAATATTAAGGTATTTATCATCAAATAAATTCAGACTTGGTGAGCAAAACAAGACTTCTTTCAACAACATTAAAAAATTGTATTTTTACAAATTTTTGACTGTATTGTATATCAAATCAAATAAAGCTTACATGTAAACGCATACGGGTATGTCTTCAATTAGAAGCACTTTTCTGTCCCAAAGGATGATTTTAGGAAATTAAAACACATAAATATCTATAAGTAAGCTCTTGTGTTGCAGTCACCGGTCTGGATCTGTGGGGAGTGCTAGTGGCAACAGGGGCAGTCTGCATCATCTACTGTACCCTGGTCAGTAACATAATTCAATTTAATTGCAATTTCACACACTGTTTATGGTTGCAAAAAGGGGAAAGAAAAGTGTCCCACACACCCCTGCCTTTTTCTACTTTTGCATAAACTTCTATGAAAAATAAAATAAATAAAATCAGGATGTGAAAAAAAAGCTCCACTTTTCATTAAGACTTGAAATAACCAACATTACTGTCTTTTATATATTATTCTCAGCCTTCAGGTGCTCATCTAAACTATGGTTCGGATAAAAGGTCATCCTGCTGTGTGTTTATCCATGTGAATATGCTTTTGTTTACAGGGAGGGCTGAAGGCAGTGATATGGACCGATGTGTTTCAGATGATCATCATGTTGAGTGGGTTTGTGGCGATAATCGCTCGTGGAGCTGTGCTGCAGGGGGGATTAGGGAAGATCTGGAATGACAGCTACCATGGAGGACGTTTGGAAACATTCAGGTAAAGAATTCTGGTTTAGAATCACATACAGAACTTTTCAAAAATTTAGGGTCAGTAAGATTGTATTTTTTATTAAATGTGTACTTTTATTTAGCAAGGATGCATTAAATTGATCAAAAGTGACAGTAAAGACATTTAAGATTTTACAAAAGATATCTATTTTAAATAAATGCTGTTCTTTTGAACTTTCTGTTCATCAAAGAATCCTAAAAAAATAAATGCATCACAGTTTTTACAAAAATATTAAGCCACAAAACTGTTTTCAAGATTGATAATAATAAGAAATGTTTCTTGAGCAGCAAATCAGCGTATTAGAATAATTTCTGAAGGATCATGTGACACTGAAGACTGGAGTAATGATGCTGAAAATTCAGCTTTGTATCATAGGATTAACCTTCTTAGCCTCTTAAGACCGAAAAATGTTATATTTTGAATTTTTTTTTATAAATATTGTAGCTTCATCAGAATGAGATGACACTTGGTGACTTTTGTTGCATTAGCTATGTGAACACACACACAAACACACACACACACACACACACACACACACACACACACACACACACACACACACACACACACACACACACACACACACACACAAAAATCATGGACATGACTCGGATATGTAAAAGGGTCAAAAAAAAAAAAAAAGAAAAAAGTCACACTTGGCTCCTTCTCGGTCAAAAATACAAATCAGCTACTCTGCACAAAAAAAGTGCACAGCAATCAAGGGGTGACAGTAAAATTTAAAGAGTGCAAAATAGACACACACACACACACACACACACACACACACACACACACACACACACACACACACACACACACATATACAATGTTTGATTGTAATCATCATGTAAAACCTGATATTTATCTAACCAAAAATATCTAAACCTTGACAAAAAGTAGACTTTTAGAATATCAAAATTTATATCTAAAAGCAAAACCTAATAAGATGAAGAAATTATGTCTAAAAAAAACAATGGAAATACATTTATTGAAGAATAATAATTTAATAATTTAATAAAAATATATTAATTCTTGTGGGGAAAAAATAGCTAATTAAAATTGTATAAATATTGCATAATATCTTAAAATCCCCTCAAAAATGTTAATAATACTCAAAACATATTATTGAACAAAAATGTATTAAATTGATTTTCCTGAAATAAAAAAATAAGTTACATTTCAAGGCTTCGGTCACTTTTGACCGCAAATGAGCCAAGTGGGACTCCCAAAGGAAGAGGACCAGAGGGTTAATTACATTTTAAAATATATTACAATAAAAATGTGTTTTTCTAAACTCAAATAATAAAATACTGTATTTATTTTATTTTTGATAAAATATACACAGCCTTGTTGAGCGTAAGAGACTTCTTTCAAAAATATAAAATATTTTTACTGACCACAAACATTTTAATGGTAATGTATTGTTAAATACACACTACTTTAGACAAACAGACAGATATTCTAACATACCTCTCAAATGTTTCTTCAGTTTTGATCCTGATCCTTTGAGACGTCATAGTTTTTGGACAATCGTTGTGGGTGGCAGTCTGATGTGGGCATCCATGTACTCGATCAACCAATCACAGGTCCAGCGCTACATTTCCTGTAAGACAATAACTCATGCGAAGCTGTGAGTATATTCACTTAAAACATGATATTATGAGACTTTACTCATGCTCCTACAGTTAATACTGGTGCAAACCCTAGTGTTCTGTCAACATTTGCCCACACAGATCTCTGTATTTGAATATGGTGGGATTATGGGTCACTGTGAGTTTGGCCATGCTCTCGGGTCTCACCATGTACTCCATCTATAAAGACTGTGATCCTTTCACCAACAAAGATGTAGGAGCATCAGACCAGGTAATACATACCCCAACAGTGGCGTCTTAATCTTTACTCACAATGCTTACATTTAATCTGACCAAATCTAATGTTTGCCAGCTCCTTCCTTATCTGGTGATGGACATACTAGCAGAATTCCCAGGACTGCCTGGATTGTTCGTGGCTGCAGCTTACAGTGGAACATTAAGGTGAACAACAAATATATGTCTGTCAGATAAGTCCACCCTGATCATTTTGGGAAAGGTTTTCTAACCAGGACCAAGGTCAACATAAGAAACAATTTCTCTGACCAAGGGAAATTGTGACAGAAGTGCTGTACACAAAGCTGTATACACACACATATATATAATAACCACACTAAACTATGTACATATGTAAAAATATGATTAAATAAATTAGAAAAACTTGGTAATTATGAATTTTTATTAGTTATATATATATATATATATATATATATATATATATATATATATATATATATATATATATATATATATACACACACACACGCACACACACACAAACTATATAATTTTTTTTTTTATAAATACTAATACTAAGATTATTTATTTTTTAATTGATTTAAATAAATGAATAAATACTAATAAATACTAAAACATTTTTTTGTATTTTTTTTATAATTATGATTATTAAGTAAGAATTATTTTTTTTAGGTAGTTTTATATTTCTATACTATATATTTTATTGTTTATATATATATATATATATAGAGAGAGAGAGAGAGAGAGAGAGAAAGAGAGAGAGAGAGAGAGAGAGTATAAATTATATATTTTTTTATGTATTAAATCTATTGTTGATTATTAAAAAAAATATGTTAATTATGTTTATTTAAAGCACAAAACAACTTGGATATCAGTGTACTTAAAATGTTGATTTAAAAATTAGATTAGAATTTAACTGACAAAAAAGTGTGGGATCCTCTGATTTTAAGTCTTGGTGTAACACTAAACATGAATTTTGTTGATGACAGGTCAGGTTAGTTTTAGCTTATGTGTCTGGTTTCAACAGTACGGTGTCGTCGAGTATCAACGCTCTGGTGGCTGTCACAGTGGAGGACTTTATGAAGCCAGCATGGCCCTGGCTGACAGAGAGACAGCTGTCCTGGATCAACATGGGCATGAGTGAGTTTCAGTGCAACAGCTGTGTATAGGTTGAAGCAGGGGATGGTGGGGGATGATGGACTGACGGTGTGCTGCTTATCCCTAGGTGTATTCTATGGAGCTGTATGCATCGGTATGGCTGGTGTTGCGTCCTTGATGGGCAATATACTGCAGGTAAATCTAATCTATACACAAAGCCAACATTTTGAGTGTAATACTGCAGTAATGTCCATGAAAAACTTGCATGAGTTTTATCAGAAGCACCCTCTGCTGATAACAGACTGTAATGTCATGCTATGAAACCCTTCCTCCACAGGCAGCTTTGTCCATATTTGGTATGATCAGTGGACCTCTCTTTGGGCTTTATATGCTGGGCATATTCTTCCGCTGCGTGAACTCCACTGTAAGAATATCTTAATGTACTCATTACTATGTTTCAAGATTTTGTACATCTTTTTAAACAAACAAATAACCAAAGTGTCTTAAAATGCACCAAGTATCGTTTTCCACAACAAGTGGGAGACAATTAGTTTTTTTTTGCTTTTTACATTATTCTACATCCACACCATCAACGTTTCAAGACCGCTGTTACATTAACAAAAGTACTAAATGCACTTTAAACCAAAATTAAACTTTTTGATTTTAGATTTTATCTAGGCCTTCCTCAGATTCATACAGATTAACTGTGTTCCTACAGGGAGGTTTAGTTGGTTTGATTTCTGGCCTGACTATAACGTTATGGGTGGGAATTGGAGCTCAGGTGTATCCTCCTTTACCTGAGAAGACCCTTCGGCTTCCCTTGAGTGTAAAAATACGCTTCACACCACACAAAAAAAAAAACAACAATAACACAACACACAACACACCTACAAACAAACCACAACTCCACAGTAAGCAATCCTATATTTATATATATTTGCACTACAATTCAAAAGGTTGGGAATGGGATCTCTTAGGCTCACCAAGTCTGCATTTAAGTGACTGAAACACACTGATACAGTTACATTGTAAAATATTATTACAAAAATATTATTAAAATGTAAAATAATTTATTTCTGTGATGTCAAAGCTGTGTTTTTTAGCAGCCATTAGTCCAGTCGCCTTCAGAAATCATTCTAATATGCTGATTTGCTATTCAATAAACATTTCTTATTATTATCAATGTTGAAAAACAAAGTACATGCTTCTTAATAGTTTTTGTGGAAATGTGATACATTTTTAGGATTCTTTGCTGAATAGAAAATAAAAAAATATATTTAAATAAATAATTTATTTTATATAGAAATCTTTTGTAACATTATAAACGTCTCTATTGTCATTTTTGATTAATTTAATGCAACGTACTGACATCAAAGCTAACTGTAACTTGTCTCGTGGCATTCTTCAGGGCAAGACCAGCTTTGGCAGACAGCTGGTATTCTTTGTCCTACCTATACTTCTGCCCTGTAGGCATAATAGTGACCATGGTCACAGGACTAATAGTCAGTGCAATCTCAGGTAAGGTGACTCTTTCTCATCTTGTAAGTAAGCTAAACAGTCAGAGATCAAACCTAAACTCTGATTTATTTATTTATTTACTTTAGGTGGCTGTAAGCAGGAGAAAGCTCGACCTGAACTCTTTATTGGAAAATCAGATCTCATCTGCTTTGGATGCAGAAGCTCAGACTCAGAGGTGAGAGATTTCATTACCAGTGCGACAGACAAGGTACAAAACAATAGAAATTAAATTATGGAAATTATAGAAATTGAATTTTATATATTGTGTCATCCATTTTATTTCCTTTTTTAGGTGTCAGACTTAATTGAGAAAGACCCAAAAAATATCCAGGGTCTGGAGAGTCCAGTTTTCGGCGACAATGAAATTGCACTGAAAGAGAAAGACTACAAGGAGAAGATCACTAAGTTTTAGATGTGAAAAACAAATAGATTTTTTGGATATGATGTAAATAGTAAATTATGACTGTATTTTTGTATGTTGAAATTAAGTGATGATGGTACATTCAATCCTTTCAAACATTTCCATAAGAGAAGCAAGAAATTAATGTTAAGCATGTCTTTTTATTCCAGTAGGCTACATTATACTGTATATTGAACTGTTCTTATAAACTACATCAATTTTTTGCGATTTTAATTATCAGGTTTTGTATTATTTACACAGGAATATTTAGTAAAAGTTTCTGTATTAAATCTGAATTATTCTGAAATAAAATTTGACAAATGTTTATGTGTCAAACTCATGGAGTAATAAAGTAACATTCAATAAACACTGAAATCAAACAAATACATCAAAGTGAAGGGTTTACACACGGGTTGAACAATGGCTGAACACCTGCCTCCTCGACGCAGGTAAAGGAAGTCAGCCATTCAAGGCCGGCCTCCTCTACCTGTTTGTTTGAACAGCTGAAGCTGAGCTGTTTTCTTCAGGGAGTGGAAAATGAATGGAGCCTGCAGCAGATGGGGGAGTGTAATAACTGCTGCGAGCCACTTCCTGCTTTCACTACCACCGTTTGTTTCAGCTTACAGGTAGGTTCTGCTCTTGTTGTCCTAAATTAATACTGTTCTATACACTACATCAATTACACAAACAGGAGGGTGTAGGAGAATGAAAGCGAGATGAGAGAAAGAGACAGGAACCGAATTGGTTTCTTTTAAAAAGAACATGTAGCTTTCTTACAATTGTGTATATTGGATGCAAATTAGACAAAATTGTCGGTGAAAACAATTCAATTATGGAAGGCTACTTTAATTAGGGAGACTCTGTGAGGGCTGACATTTATAAAATGGGTCGTTCATGACTGTTTGTTTAGCCTATGCAAAACCATGTGGCTCTTTGTTGTCTTCAGTTTCATCTCAGCGCCATTTTAGACATAATGCCTCATGTTCTTCTAACTTTTCTGTATGTGTTCTTTTAAACAAAGTACACATTTAATTTTTAATCTACATAATAATAATCCAAATACCTAGTGCTAAAAAAAGTATTTTGGAAAAGAGAAAAACATTGTTTGAATAATAAAACACAAAGGAAGCCATGATGATACCCTTGTACCAGAAATAAATGTACTTAGTAAATGGAAACTTTGCAAGTGTCTAACAGGAAACCACATGTCAGCAACACATGAATTAGGTTATGTGCTGTATGAAAGTGTATGTCTTATCTCTCGACCTGGAGTGACTTCTGCTCTGTGTGTGTGTGTTTATTTTTAAGAGAAGGCAGTTGCCACAGTTATGGGTGTGCTAACTCTTCAGCTTTTGGTATGGGGCCAGCTAATATTGTTTTTACTGGTCTTGAATAATATAATCGATGCACAACATACAAGTGAGTCACCCTCAAGCCTGAGTGCTATGATAGCTCCACCTCTGAATGCAACAGGAAACCACAAAGAAAATGTCTCAAATTCATCAAGCTATTCAGCACAGAGTGATAGTATAACAACTCAAAACAACTTTACAACCCAAACGACCACTATTGTCTCCAATACTACTTTGGGACCCAACCAAAGCAATGTAACAGGATCAACAGGGCAGCCAAACACAACAGAAAATGCTCAGACAACCCAATCAGCCACATCCTCAGCACTCAACATCAGTTCAACAGCTGTCACTTCTACAGACAACACTACACATAGCAGCAATGGAAGTGCTATATCAAGCACTACACAAGTGACCAAACAAACTGCGATTACTTCTACCACTGTAACTCAAAACAGCATAACTTCTTTGAATGAATCTCAAGGTAGGTCAGAACATATCTTTAATAATGTAAACCAAATTAATGAAATGCCTGACTATTTCTACCTCCATTTTAAAGCAGGTGATGGCCTGAATCATTCAGAGAAATCTCTGACCATTTTATTCAGCATTCTTTTTGGTGTAATAGTTCTGGTAATTCTGGGGCACTTAGTGTACAAGTTCGTCAGGAGCAAAGAGAGAAGTATCCAATATACTCACCGCCGTCTCCACAATGAAGATGCAGGTTAGGAAAACCTTATCTTATTAAAAAAATTATATCAAGCCGTGCATGGGCAACCACATTTAATCTAGCGTATGTGACCCTGGACCACAAAACCAGTATTAAGTCGCTGGGGTATATTTATAGCAGTAGCCAAAATTGCATTGTATGGGTCAAAATTATTGCTTTCTTTTATGTCAAAAATCAGTGGGCTATTAATTAAAGATCATGATCTATTAAGATATTTTGTAAATTTCCTACTGTAAATCTATTAAAACTTAATTTTCTGATTAGTAATATGCATTGGTAAGAACTTCATTTGGACAACTTTAAAGGCGATTTTCTCAGTATTTTGATTTTTTCACCCTCAGATTCCAGATTTTCAAATAGTTGTATCTTGGCCAAATATTGTCCTATCCTAACAAACCATACATCAATGGAAAGCTTACTTATTACACTCATGTACTATGCATATTATTATTGTCTGTAGTTAATTTATTGTCACCTTTCACAGGTGAGCCATTTGCTGTGCCAGATGACACGCTTGTCATTTCAGGAGGACTCTATGATGGCCCTCAGATTTACAACCCCACCATGACAGTGCAGAACGAAGAATTCCAACTAGACGCAACTGGATTTGCTTCCAGACCCACTCAGTTCCGCTTGGAGTTTCTGAGAGAGAATCAAGAGAGAGCAGACCCTGATACTTCCACCTTTCAGACATTCCCTGCACATGACCAAGAGCCTTAGGATCTCATCAACAAACCTCTTTTTATTAGTACATACTGTATATATATAAAACTTTTTGAGCTAAAAATGTTACTTTTACTTGAAGTTTCTATGGAAAAAAATAACTTGTTAAAAAATTGAACCTTGAAATTGAACTTTTGAAATAATGAAATTAGTGAAGATAACAGAAAACACAAATATAAATACAAATATTTGTAAAAAAAAAACTACACAACTGAAACCAACAATAACTGTACCAGGAACCTGAATCTTTTGATAAACATTTTAAGGTACTATATTTTAACCAAACATACTATAAAGAGAAACTGTGTACTGAGAGATTAGAATAAATAATATAAATATTTCTGCTTATTTAAACAACAGTAGAAATTGTAAGCAATCAGAAGCTATTGTATTATGAGTATATGTACTGTTATATGTAAGTTTTCTACAAGGATAATCACACATTTTTGATGCAAACACTTTTAAGCAAAGATTTTGTCGGCTACTTTTTTTTTCTTCTTATCTGAATTGCTAACAGTGGTCCATCCAGCATCTCGCATTCTCTTTATTGCAGCCAATTTCAGCACTGTTCCTGGAGACTTGCATGGAAAAGAACTCTGCACCTGTACATAATTTGCACATGATGACTGTCAAAAGAAGAACATTAAGGAATCAATTTGGACAAAACTAGTCATACGTGATTTTTGTTTACCTTCTTGAACATGTCCAAACTCCCTGTGTCTAGGTATTTTGGTTGCATAGGTTTCTTTGATTTAATAGGTCTTGGAGAGAAACTCTGCACAACAGATACAGGGGATTAAGAAAGAGTAGCACAAAGCACAATTGTAAGAAATTACTTGAGTTGATTGCAAATAAAAATGCAGATCACTGTAAACAGTTTGTATATAGCACAATACCATATATGTGAATAGTGTGAATAGATAAAATTTACCAGTATGTCATTGCTGTCTGAGTTGTCTGATTTTGGATCCAGCTTCAGAATGTTTTCCTTCCAAGACCCCATAATCTCAGATGTGGGTGGTGTGCGAATTCTGAATGACTGAAGCAGAAAATAAACTGACTCATATAAATGCTCAAGATGAATGATGTGTACTGCAAACTGTTCAGGTTGCCCCCATACCTTTATTTGAGGTGTTGTTTTAGTCGCTTTGCTCCATAATGGAGTATGAAGGTCTTCATTTACTGTTTCTGAATCAATAACAAAAAACATCATCAACAAAAGTTAGATGATAGAAATAAAGAATAAGAATGCACAAAATGGACAAAGACAACTACAACAACAACAAAAAAAACCTACAGCAGGAGTGTTAGATGTATTTCTTGATGGAGGTACATTTTCCTCTTCATTTAAAAGTGTATACACAGGCTTCTTAGCGGTGTCAGCTCTTTGAGTTTTAGATATCTTGTTTCTTCCCTTCTTAGGTTTGATTTCAGATACCTAAAATTATATTTTTTATACTGCAGAGTTCACTTTAAATTGCCATGTATACTTATGGTATCTCAATTGACAAGATACAATACCTGTTGAAGTGTGTCTTTTTCAAGAGATGAAAGTGGTGTCCTTAAGGCCACCTTCTCTCCTTTGAGCTTTTCAAGTTGTTGTCTAAGATCATCATTTTCCACTTGCAGGTGGGACAGCTCCAGTTCCTAAATGTATTGGTTATTTGGTTTTTAGCAGAAATTTGTTTATCTAATAAAATGTGCATTATACCTACGAAACCTTTGGTTAAATGTCTCAAGGAAACAATGGTAATTCAAGATCTTTCCAATGAATTTAGAAATCCATCTTTTGGACCAAGGAGTCTTTTATTACCATCTCAGGCATCTAATGACAAACTCTGTTTTGCTGAGTATGATATTCAATGCAAGTAATGGATTGCAAAATGTCAGATTAAGCCATTAAAAAGGTCAAATAATTACCAGTGATGCTTTGCTTGCATTGACTTCGGCCTCTCTCATCCGTTTCTCACTTAGCTCTGCATCTTTTTCTTCTAACATTTTGTCATACTCATGCTACCAAGAAAATAACAACATTAAAATGAATGAAAAAGTGCTCAAAAACAACTGAAAATATTGTATAATTTGATAACCACCTTGTGCCTCTCCATTAAAGCAACCATGTCTGATATCTTCTGCTGGCACTTGATTTCTGTGTCATCTTTACTCTTCAGTGCCTCCATGGCCATTTCCTTCAGTTTCTGCATCTACAACCCCCCGACCCAAAATCCTGATGAATTATTTGTTTCAGATCTTCTTTTTTCAGTTGTTGCATTTAATGACAAAACAAATCAAAACAAACAAACAAACAATTGAAAAAAAAAAAAAAAAAACATATCACCTCAAGGTTGAGTTGATCCTCTGAAGTTGATTTATCTTCAAGGTCAGAGCTTATTTTCTGACGCTCCTCCTTGTGATGTTTCTTTATACGTTCCAAATCTTCTTTCAATTTAATAATCTATGAGAAACATGTCAAATACTGTTACATGACCACTTTTATACTTACATATACAAGCATATATTTACTCAATTAAAATTTATGAGAAAACAGTGTATATGCATGTTTAATTCCTCTAAAGAATCATAAATGACTATTAACCCTCTGAAGTCGATTAACGCGTATACACGATTTGAGACATTTTCTCCTGATAACCCGAAAAGAACTTAAATTACACTTTCAGTTTTGATCGTACAGATAAAAGCAATACATCAATCGAATCTGTAAAGGGTCTACTTTTTTTTTGTATACAGACATAATAACAACAAAACTTTGTGCATTTATAAAATAAAGATAACAAACAAGATGTGCTGTCTGCAGCCTTTGTCTGCACTGATCTTCATTTACAAACACGTCATTAAAATGAACTGTAACTCAGTGAATACTCAACACAGAGATATGAGAGAGATATCTATAGAAAGCCTGACATGTCTACTTTTAAACTAAACAAGTGCCACCGAAAGCAGATATTCTGTGATAAAGTAATCCATATGAAAACAACGCAATGTCCGTTTTCATGTCTCCCTTCATTATATCTAATGTGACCATGCCCCCTCGCTGAACGCTCTATTCAGATTCAAACTGAAGCGCGCGGCTTGAATACGCCCACACAACAGAAGACAACGCAGTGAGATTGTTCAAGTTTTTTTTATTCTACTGTTTGCTTCGCGATGAGAGGAATAAGACATAATTCACCCCAAAAAGATGTGATGATATGGATTGAGATATGGATTTCCTCAGAAAAAAAGAATGAAGCACTTTATTCAGCAGAGATCATAAACATGAGTAAGTCTCTTTTTATTTATTTATATACTTGTACTAGTTTTCACATAACGTGTAAACATTTTACTAGTTAGACTTTTTCCAAAGACTTTTTCCAAACTATTATTCCTGACTAAATGTATAATCAAGTTTCAATAACAATATACACTACTATACCATTCAAAAGCTTGATGTAAATAATATAAATGTAACAAATAAATGTAACTGTAACAAATATAACAAACAATGCTGTTCTTTCAATTTATCCACCCTAAAAAACCTGAAAAAAATATTCTCAGCTCTTTTCAACATTAATAATAATAATAATAATAATAATAATAATAATAATAATAATAATGATAATAAATGTTTTTTTTTTGTAGAAAATAAGATTGTTAAAAGGATTTCTGAAGGATTGTGTGACTGGAGTAATGATGCAAAAAATTCAGTTTGAAAGTCAGCTTTGATTGTTCCTAATAAACTGTTTAACTGCACTCACAAGTGAATATTAAATTATGTTGCGGGATAATTAAATATATTCTAAATAAACTACAAACATAAAATTATATACATTTATTTTGTCCTCACATTCTTTCTTGTAACTCATCCCTCTCAGTGACACAGCTGACTGAATGGCTCATTATGCAGCTCATTATGCAGGCCTTTGTCTTCTCAGGTGTGAATTCATGATAGTTGACGCCTACTCGCATATGACTTTTACCAACAAAAAGTGTCTTAGAAAATTTAAATCTAACCACGCATAACATTTTTTTTCTCAAAAACACAATCATGTACATACATGCTGCTTACATATTATTATAGCCCAGTTTTGCTGATTACGGTGAGATTAGACTTTAGCCGTTTAGATATTTATAAGAAACTGAAAAAAGCACAAATGTCAGGGCATGGCAAAACTTCTCCAGGCCCCAAAAATACCCTTAGACTCCAGAGGGTTAATATCAAAAATGAAATGAATTTTGGCTAATATCTCCAAGGTCCAGTTTCATTCAGACTTTCAACATAAAGTTCTTGTAACATTATTCAGTCATTTAGAAAAATAATAATAAATGATCTACCTCTTTTAGACATTCATCGTGAGCTTTTGTTTTGGTCTCTAGTTTTGTTTTAATGTTTGTTAGCTAAAGAAAAAACAGAATAAAATCAATTTAAAAACGTGTTTAAACACAATAGTGAATAGTGCATATGTTCTGCATGTTACAATATGATTTTTGTATTTTTTTTTTTTTACCTTTGACTCCAGTGCTTTGATTTGTTTCGCTTTTGTCAGAAGTTCCTGCTTTGCGGTTTTGCCCTGTTGGGGTGATTTAACATGAATTATGGTTAGATATATGAGATGATACACCTCAACAAACTTAAATAATAAACCAGTATAATAAAGAGAACGCACAATCTCTTTCAATTGCTGTTGAACATTCTTATTCTCTTCATCCTGCCCAGCAATTTTTGCAGATAAATTATCCACCTGCTCCCTAGAATATGAAATTGCACATGTAAGACAAACTAAAATTATAAATAAACCAAAATGTGCAATGTTACAAGACAAAAGTCTCCTCTTATCTTACTGAAGTTGTTGTTTCTCTATCTCGAGTCTCTCCATTTCTGTCTTCTCTCTTTCTGCATTTGCATTGCTTTCCTGTAAAGAAATAAACAACACATACAGCATTTGAGGATCTCTTTGTCATATTAACAACATATAGAGACTTGATTAAATTTACAAACCATGAGATGAGACTGAAGGACTTTCTTCTCTAAAGCACCACTATCAACCTGTTGCTGAATGGTGTCCTTCTGCATCTGCAGGTCATTAAACTTCAATATCAGCTCCTCATATTTCTCCTTCAAAGAAAAAACAGTTCCATAAGATAAAATAATACAATAGCAGAATGGCCAAAATACTTCATTTAATGACATTTAAATGAACATTACAATTTTTCCTTACAACTAATTTTTTCTATACAAAATTTTGTGCACATACTTGAAACACATCTATTTGCAAAATTCAAAGAAAGATTATCTCCCTTACATATCTACCTATACCTACTGTAGACTATCTGTACAGTGTGTGAAACAGTAACCAATAAATTGGAGGAGTAAGTTGGCCACACAAACTTACATGTTGTTTTCAACATTATAGGTTCAGTCTGAGATTTAGAGATTAATGGTATAAAACAAGACAGGTCATGATTGCTCTTACTTCTGCTGCTTTATGTCCCTCTCCAATCTTTCTATCTCTTTTGATGATTTACAGCTGCTCTCCAAAGCTCCTGACAATTGTTCCTCCATGTCTTGTAATTTAGCCTGATGAAAGATGTACAGATTCAGTTTGAGAATCTATCTTATTCAATCATGTTCCATCTTATTATTAAACTCAAATAAGTACATATGCCGTTTAATGACCTCCTTTAAAACAACTTCCTTTTGCAGCTCTTCATTATCAAGTGTAGCTTTTGTCAGGGCTTCCTTCATGTTTTTATTTTCTGTTATGACGCACTCTATTTCATCCTGAGAGGGGTGAATATTAGGTACAGTATAAAGAAAATGCAGCACTGAAATGAAGGTGAATGAATTTTGCTATGTCGATGAATGCTTAATGACCTTCTCCTCACCTTAAAATGATTTGCTTCACTTTTTTTCTCTTCAAGTGAGGCAATAAGCTGGAGCATCTGACCCTCCCTTGTCTTTAATTCCTCCTTTATAGACCAAAGTGAGTTTGTCTTTTCATCCTGTTATTGTAACACTGTGAGCTCGGTTTCACAGATGCAAAAATCACAGAACATGAATGCTTAAACAGAGGGAAATACATACCAGCTCATCTCTGAATATCTGTATTTGCTTGCTATGGTTCTCATTCTGCCCCTTGATAACTTCTATATGAAGAAGTAGTGTAACCATTTTAGAATGGTACAAAGCATGCAATGATATCATTATTCATTAACATACAGAGTCTTAACACACCTAACTCTGTGTTTTTGTCACTAAGTTCATTCACCAATGAGGTTATCTTTGTCTCAAGGTCTTGTGCCCTGTGAAAACAAAGGAAACATTCAATAATGGATCAAATTAAATATTAAAGGTCTTTACCTGTGCTACTGGTTTGAGATTTACAAAACATTATGTTAGTTCTTGTACTGATATAGCCTCTTTAACGTACCTTTGTATCTCAGATGTTAGTGAGGACTGCAAAGAATTCACTGTCAGCTGAATTGCTGAAAGATGATTTGACTGTTGCTCCTTGATGTTGTTTAGTTCCTGTAGTTCATCATCTTTCTCTTGAAGAACTTTCTCATGGTTCGCTTTGCTTTGCTCCAGTTTGTAAGTTAGGGCTCTCTGGTTTTCCTATGTACAGCGTAAATTGCAATCGGTGCATCTCTAAAATGAATTATTTTAATCTATATGTACTATCCTTACAAGTACAAAATATCTGTAATAAAGCTCTTCCATAAGGACAAACCTCGATCTCCCTTTTGAGTTGCTCTGTGACCCTGAGTTTCTCCTCAAGTGCCTCCCGGTCCTGTGTAACGCTTTGAAGTAATTTCTGATGTTTCCCTAAAAACAACCAAAGTGAAGGTAAATAACTTTTTTTAAAAAATCAAGAATAAAGACTGACACAAATGTTTCATGCATTCTTACTTTCGGTCTCCTCTATTACACTGCAGCTTTGTTGTGCCTCTTTGAGTTTTAGTGAAACATCTTTGAGATTGCTTTCTTCTTCATGGAGTTTTTCTTGAAGCATAGCAACCTCAACAAGTTAAAGTCAAGGAACACAAAATACACGTGTTTTAGTCACATCATGAACACAAAGACAGGTGTTACTGTATGAAAGATCTTTCAAAATCAAGATTATTCAAGCAAATGCTGCCCCCTTCAGGCTGAGTGAGTTATTTGTATGGCTCATGAGCAAAGGCACTAACCTCATTCTCCTTCACATGGCATTCACTCTCCAACTTCACTTTAAGATCCTCAAACTGTGTAAGGCATTCTCTTACTGTAGGATGGTAACAAAACAATGTTAAAATGATATTTTATTGTGTCATTGTGTCAAATACACTATATGCTTCAAATTCAATTAATTAGTTAAAAAATAATTGGAAAAATGAATAGAAAATGAGCACATTTCAACATATCCTGCTGATGAGCCTCTGCCTGTTTCCGAAGACCTTCAAATGCTGCAACCATCCTCTGTAATTGAACAAATTAAAGTGTCATGAAAGGATTGTCCTAATTTAGGTTTTGGCCTATTGCCAACTCTTCAGCATCCTAAAGAAAGAAAGAAAGAAGGAAATTATATAGTTACCCGAATATTCTCACTGTTCTGAATGAACAGATCATGAGTTTCTTCCCGTTCAGCCTCAACTATTCAGGCAAAAAAACAAAAACAAAACACGATTGTCCTCTAATAATTGACAATGAATTAATTTAGTGTTTTGATATTTGACATATTATAATATGCTCTCAGACTTACACAGATTAATTTTCTCAGCAGATCTCTCAAATGTGTCCTTTAGTATGTTGCACAAATTTCTGGTTGCATTGCTTCTGCATAATAAAGAATACAATAATTTATTATATAATTTCATATAATATGTGTTTATAGAAAATTACCCTTGCTATACGTACTTATTTCTAAGGTCTTCATTCTCATTCAGCTGATCCTCTAATTTCATGCTCAGACTTTCATTTGCAAACTGCAATGGACATAATTCATAATTCTGTCTTTACTGAAGCGGACAAATAATAATAATAATAAAAAAATGCACTACCTGCAAATGTGATTACCTGAAGCTCTTGAATAGCTTTGCGCTGCGTCTCAATGGTTTTTCTGTTCTCCTGAAGCTTTCTGTCCTTTTGTGAAATCTCAGAATCTATTCTGAACTTCCACATTTTGATTTTCTCAGCTTCATCAAGCAATCTGGAGTACAGCTGGCTGGATCTTAATGATGTCTTTAATGCAAAAGCATAACAGCCATTAAACTGCTTAGATTTATTTACATTATGCATTGCACTGAATTCATAATGTGGACCTTAACCATTATAGATTACAAAAATAAACAAATAATCATCTAAGCAATAGACTACAACAGAAAATGAAATAAGCATTTAATCTGACCTCCTCCTTTTCCATTGGCATGACTGCAGCCTTCTTCATACCTTCTGTACGAACAAACGAATCAGTATTAATGTATTTGTTACATTAAAACCATATTCATTACAGTACACCATTCCACTTAGATTATAAATGTTACCAGTTCTTGATGTCTTCGTAGGAAGCACCATTTTTGATGGGAAGGGCAGGCTTGTCTCCATATCTGAACACTTGTTATAACGCTACAAACAAAATACACGTATCATCCTAAAATTAAATGTTCAAACAGCAGTTTCAGCAGCCAGAGGTCGAATAGCAACATTATAACACAAACAGATAATTTAACGTTACAAGTCTGCCAACCTGTTTTGAAGGAGAAAAAACAGAGTTTTCTTCAAACAAGCCTGTTTCCTGAGGCTTTACTGCGGAAATTTGATTCAAATGAGCTCTTGGGGGCACCAGCAGTTTGAAGTTGAATGGTTTTTCCATGCTGTGGAGTCAAACGAAATATATAACTTCAAAATCCTACCGAATAATGTTATTGTTGAGTTTTTTCCCTAACGTTGGCTGAGAAACGTTGAGGCAGTTAAGCAAAGGTAAATATTCCTCACAAATGATCTAATTTCCGTTACTTTTCCACTATTATAAACTACGTGTATGTAATTAAACTTAATTTTACAAAAAAATCTTTACCTTTCAGCAAATCACCTAACAGTTAGCACTTTCTTAAAGTTTTTATAATTAATACGACTCCGCTAACCAACGGTTTTTACCTGACGTCGGTTTTTGCCTCGCGCGACTCCGATTTGAAATTGTTTGCGCGGTTTCACGCGCTGAATCTGATTAAATTTAGCAACCGGAGTAGCAATTAAAATGAAGGCCACTTCCGAAATGTAATATTTATTTCCCCCTGGTTTATGAATAATGCTAAGTATAAGACAAGCTTGAACTTTTATAGCATAGCCTACTTCAAAAATACATTATTATAATTCATATATACTTTAATTCGGCGACTCAGAGACCCAAAGTAACATGAAGATGTTGAATTTTCACATGATATTTTCAGACTGGTGGAGATGTTCTGCAAATAATCATCACACACACACACACACACACACACACACACACACACACACACACACACACACACACACACACACACACACACACACACACACACACACACACACACACACACACACACAGAGTGTATATATATTTTTAATCTGGTTATTTTCCTAACATTGTTCAGGATACCATGCCACATTTCTGAAAATTGCATCAAACTAAGTGTTAAAGCTACAGTAATATCCAATGGGTTTTGAATTCCTAAGTCAGATGAACATTTTGCAAAAGAAGCCAAAGAGAAAATTAGAGGTACTTACTGTACATCATTGTGAGTCTCAAAAGAACACCAGGGTTCACACCCAACATATGTGAAGTCATACAACTTTTATTAAAATGAGAATCATTTTTATTTTAAACATTTTGCAACAGAAAAAAGATATACATTTAAACTGGCTCTGAAAGTAACTTATTTGGCATTTCAAGAACAATTTCCCATTAGGCTATACACAAAGTGCCTTTGCGTTTACACAATTTTAAAGAAGCAAATAATTTTCATCACTAAATTGCTAGACTACACATATAGACACAAATGCACAAGAATACATAAAATGACAGACACTGGTGAGTGTGCATGGATACTAACAAAACAATGCAAAACTATTTTAACTTGGAAAATATTTACCAAGTTCTATGTTCAGTTTGTGCATATATTTATCAAGAGACACTACTTGCATATCTTTTTTGTTAGAAGGCAACATTTGTTTCTTGTAGATTAATCCTTTATATACATGTATTCACTGATTTAATCTTTCTCTCACTCCCAGTCTAGCCTACATAAAACAGATGAGATACAGTTCTTGTCCTACAGCAAATGTATATGCTTTAAGTTAGGTTCTAAAAAAACTAGGGCTGTCAAATGATTAATCACGATTAATCACATCCAAAATAAAAGTTTTGTTTACATAATATATGTATGTGTACAGGGTATATTTATTATGTATATATAAATACACACACATAAAATATATATTTAAGAAAATATTTACATGTATATACATTTATATATTTATATTCTTATATTTTTATATTATATATAAATATATTTAATATATAAACATAACATATTCTTCTTAAATATATACATGCATGTGTGTGTATTTATATATACATAATAAATACACACAGTATACACACATATATTATGTAAACAAAACTTTTATTTTGGATGTGATTAATCGTGATTAATCATTTGACAGCCCTAAAAAAAACATAATAATAGTTCTAAAATATCTATTGCATGCATGTGCTCATGCAAGGCACTGCAAGTTTTGCATCATTGCCTCAGTAACCAGAATAGTCCAAGATGGATGTTTGTAATCAGATCCTTGATGAAGAGAGCGCAGAAATGTAAGAATCTCTGAGAATGAAACCAGGATCAGCTATGGTCACACAGCATCCTCTGCAGTATTGTCATCGGGTATTTTCAGTGCCTCTGCAACCTCTTTGCCAGGTTCCTGATTGGCTCTCTTGGATTCCTCTTTTGCTTCTTTATCCAGTAACCTGTAGTTGATGCCCATTCCGATGAACAGAAACAAACTGCCAATCAGAAGGGCAATTCCACAGGCCATGTATGTATACTTGTAGTCGTGGTAGATGTCATTGAACTTTCCTGTGAGTGCATACAATCATCATTTTAAAAAAAGTCAGTGATCCAAGTGGGGCAATAAATTCATTTTCATCAAAAAGTGATTCAAATCATACTTTTGGTTTCACTCACAAAACTTTTGCAAGATAATAATGCACAATGCTCTAGTCTATTCCTCATTATGCATCTTAATTTCTGGGACTGCATGGTTAATGTATTTCCAAGATTTTAGATTAAATTTTATTTAAATGCATAAGGGAAAATTAATTTTAGGTCATGTGACTGTTCATTTTTTGTAAAAAAACAAACAAACAAACAAAAGAGTAAACATTTTCCCCTTAGTTAATTTTAAATGCTTCTGTTTTGTAACATATACTCTCTGTAGTCTCTCAATTAATATGAGGTCCTAAAAGCTGCATGCTTAATAAATAAAGCACTTTTTTTTTAAACAAACTCATCATCATACTCACCTAGTAAAGGTGGCCCCAGTAAAACTGGCCCACATTCCACAATCGTCACCAGTCCTACAGCACTGGAAAAACGTTGAGATCCCACAAGATCCATGAGGGTCTCAAACAGCACAGAGCTCAGCCAGCCGTAGGCAAACCCAAAGAACATTGCGTAAATCACGAACCCTGTGTAGTCTGTGGACAGAGGGGCAAGCAGGTGGCACACACCATTAAGGAGAATGGATCCTGCAAAGAAATACTGCACTCTTGGTCTCACCCATTTCATGTTGGCGACTATTCCCATTGAAGGTCGTGCAACCATATCTACAAAAGCCAGGACAGAAAGCAGAAAAGCCGCCTTCTCTTTGGGAATGTCCTTACTCTTGGCGTAATTACTGAGGAACACAAGAGGAGTGAAGAGGCCGAAGAACATGACCACGTTACCCAGAAGGTAAAGCAAGAAGCCACGATGCCTGAAGAGTGTAAGATCGATAAAACCATTGATAATCTCTGTCACACTCTTTTTCTGTCTGGCTTCACTATTACTGTTAGCAGCTTTAACAGCAGGTTTGGGTTTTGGCCCAATGGGCCTCATCAGTGATCCAGCTACACAACAATTCAGCAGAAGTCCACCCAGGATCAAGAAGCTCCCTCTCCAGCCGAATTGTTCGTAGAACCAGGTGTTCAGGGGAGCCAGAGTAGACAAAAAGACTGGGCTACCAGCCATAGCGATACCATTAGCTATTGGGCGCCTCTTGTAGAAATATTTCCCAATCATTGTGAGAGCTGGGTTGAGATTAAATGCCAGTCCCAGACCTGGAAAACATCATAAAACACAGTTCAAAATGAAAATAGGTCCCCTGGGTGATATTAAAATGTGTCACAAGAGTGTAACATCACTAGGAGTGCTATTACTGTAAATTGCATGGGATAAGATCAACAGTGCATGTTTAAAAAATCTATTTGTTTTTAATTATACCTCCCACTACACCGATACAGAAGTACAAGCCTTCGATAGTATTGCAGAAAGAGGCACCGATGAGCCCTGCTCCTGAGAGGCAGCCTCCTAAAATCATAATAGGCCGACTTCCATACTTATTGACCAGGATACTGCTGACAGGACCTGGGAATGACATGAAAAAAAGCAGAATAAAATGTATATATTTCTGTAATCTGAATCCATAAAAAGTTTTTTTTTTCCTGTTTTTAAAAGCAATTTAAATGCTATTTCTGAAGTTACAACCTAATATATAATAGTTATTTTGATATATTACTGTATTTTTGACCAAATCCAAATATTTAAAAAAATGTGTGTTATAATAATAAACCACTTTGATGTGAAAATGTTTTATCTTAAGTTAGTGTAGCCTACTTGTTTACCAAGGAGATAACAGTGTTGTAGAAAAGCATGCTTGAGATTAAATATAACATATGTGGTGTGTGAAGAAAAATCAAGGTACAGTAATAGTAAAAAAGATCAATGGGTTAAGCAACACACAATTCCAAGTTATCAGGATGTTTAGCAAGGGACTTGATTTTATCCATTGGGAATTGATGGGTTTGAAAACAGTGAGGTTGAAAAATATGGCTAGGCCTATCACAGGAACACTGTTTCAGAGGGGGAGCATGTTATTACATTTTGATAAAAGATTACGAAGACAAACATTTATCTGAAATAACATGCACAAATGAACTGTTCACAATAACACCAGGAATGTATACTGGTAACTATAAACGGTCAATTTTGATTTTTCATGACGTAAGTTGATATTCTCTTTTCAGACCACTAGAGGGCATTGCAGATCTGTGGGGAAGAACAATAGAATTTAACATTGCATATTACTGCAAAAAAGAAGAAGCAAAAAAAAAAATTTTTGCTGTTTCACACCATCATCCAGCCAGCTGAGCAAAATATGTTACCTGTGAAATGCAGAGGCTGAAAGACCAATCTTAAAATGCTCAACTAAATCATATTCCAGTTATGTTTCAACCTATGGCAAACTTTAGCCCTAACAAACCTGATACTCCCCTACAGTAGCAAACACAATGATCCCAAAGGTATTCCAGTTACGTGCATGTTTTTAAGTATTTCATGTACTGAGACCAATCCTATCATGAATGTACGAAGGAAGCCTGCTAATCATGTGAAAACCGGGGAGTGATGGCAAGCGCCTGCACGTCTTCAGCCTCCCAGTTACAATAGGCTGCCTTGTTTGCCTCTCTAATCCACCACGCACAGCGGGGGAGCAACGTACGAAAGAACATATTAACACATTTATAAATGCGGAAATTCATAAGTGTCAAGTACAAACCTAGTTTACCCCACAACAACTACTAATACCAGTACTTTCATGAGATTTGAGCTTTCAGGTTCTAGAAGAAAAGGTGAAGTAGAAACATTTAGGGAAATAAAATCTGTGTGTGTGTGTTTTTTTTTTAAACTGTGATTTTTCTGATAAAAATGTATATTAAAAAAATGTAGGTTCGCTGTGCTTGTTTATAGGGGTGTTCAGTTTGCCCCAAAATGCTGTGATGATATCAATATAAAATAACAAATGAATAAATAATAATAAAAAAACAGACATTACCAAATAAAAGCAAAATGAGAAATATTGCTCCTGTAATATTTCACTGTAAAAAAAGAAGAAGATATTTTACATTATAGCTGAAGAATTATAATATTAATATATATGGCTGTCTTAATTTTTTACATTTTCAAACGTTAAAATCATCAAACTTTTATTTTGATGGAAAAATGCAGATAAATATGTATACTGTATATTAAAGCCTCTACAATTCAATAATCACACTAAGCCATATCACGGATTTCAATTTTATTAATTGTGCAGCCATAAATACATGTAAAACAAAAAACAAAACAAAAAAACGCTCTATACAAATGAGATTGAATACTTGCAAAAAAAGCAGATCAATATGGCAAACACTGTCGCAACCAATGGTGTGGGTCTATGCAGGGCTATCTAATTAACCAACCAATAACAAATGAGTGGAGTACTCAGGAAACCTGTATGAAACCAGTCATTATGTGACATTATATTATTACAGATATGACTGTTAAGCATTAACTATTTAAGTTGTGACAGACAGTAAACTATTAACTATTTAACATGTGACTGTAAATGTGGTAAAAGAATAAGAATTAGACTAAGCCCTTGGGTGACATCAAACAAAAACTTACTCCTGAGTCCTGACATATCAGATCAGTCCACATTCATGTAAATGTCCACATATCTGGACCTCTCTTGCTCCAGGCAATCCACCTCTGGGCTTCTTGGGTCACTGACAACAAGTTTAAATGCACTTGAGGTCTATGTAGGAAGACATCTTGGCCTAGAATGCCAAAACAACACATCCCTGGAAACGAACACCTTCTTACAGTATTTTAGATTAGATGGCATTCAGGCTTCTATGCAAACTGTGGGTGAGACTATGGCTGTATTCAGTGAAATGAGAGCAAAAGGGGAACCATAACACTCACTCAAGAAAGAAACTCATAGTCTTGATCGCAAATGGAGAAAAACTAACTTGGAAGATTTTAGAATTGCGTGGAAAAACAGTATGTCCAGCTATAGACAGGCTCTAAAAACTGCCAGGGCCGAGCATATCCACAAACTCATAGAAAATAACCAAAACAATCCAAGGTTTTTATTTAGCACAGTGGCTAGATTAACAAATAACCAGACGCCACCCAATCTAAATATTCCCTCACAGTTAAATAGTAATGACTTTATGAATTTTTTTTACTGATAAAATGCACATTACTATTCTTTAGCTTGGGTTAAACTAATTAATTTTACTTGGCTGGAACAGCAGCTACGCTAATTATATCTCTATTTGTTTCTCTGTTTTGCCACAGGATTTACATCCCGTGGTAACTAGGATTTACACAAGCTCCAGTCTGGATCCAGAACACCAGAGAAGAGATGATGCCAACCCCTCAGAGGACCTCAGATGATGCTAACCCAGAGACAACATACAGAACTACCACATTTTGCTATAAGTTTGATTTCATAATTGCTGTTAATAGTGTTAACCGTCTGTTTGTTTACGTCTTTTATTGATTTTTCTGAACATTTCTGCCATATGCAAAAAAACCAACACAAAAAACTGAAAAGAAACTAATAAAAATATCACAAAACAATATTACCATAAAACATGATTTGCAAACAAATGTATCGTAAAAAGCGCAATACAAATAAACTTGAATTGAATTGAATTGAATAAAATAGATAACATCAGAAATACAATAACAAATGTAGATTCTACAGCGTCTAATACTTCAGTTTTATCCATCGCACCCAAAGATAAACTGCAGTGCTTTACAACTATAGGACAGGAAGAGCTAAATAAACTTATCACTGCATCTAAACCAACAACATGTTTATTAGATCCTGTACCCACCAAATTACTGAAAGAGTTGTTACCTGTAGCCGAACAACCGCTTCTCAATATTATAAACTTGTCGTTATCTTTAGGTCATGTCCCAAAACCATTCAAGCTGGTGGTTATTAAGCCTCTTATTAAGAAACCACAACTAGATCCTTGTGAACTGGCAAATTACAGATCCATTTCAAATCTTCCATTTATGTCAAAAATTTTAGAAAAAGTTGTGTCTGCTAAATTGTGCTCCTTCCTGCAAAAAAATTATCTCTATGAAGAATTTCAGTCGGGTTTCAGGCCCCATCATAACACAGAAACTGCACTTGATAAAATTACAAATGACTTGCTTCTTGCGTCAGACCAAGGTTGCATCTCATTGCTAGTTTTACTTGATCTTAGTGCTGCGTTCGACACCATAGATCACGACATACTCATAGATCGATTACAAAACTATACAGATATCCAAGGTCAGGCTTTAAGATGGTTTAGATCCTACCTGTCCGATCGCTACCACTTTTGTTTATTTAAATGGGGAGTCATCTCATTTATCACCAGTAAAATATGGAGTGCCACAAGGATCTGTCCTAGGTCCTCTGCTATTTTCAATATACATTTTGCCCCTTGGTAATATCATTAGAAAATACGGGATTAGTTTCCACTGTTATGCTGATGATACTCAACTATATATCACAACAAGATCCTACCTGTCTGATCGCTACCACTTTGTTTATTTAAATGGGGAGTCATCTCATTTATCACCATTAAAATATGGATTGCCACAAGGATCTGTCCTAGGTCCTCTGCTATTTTCAATATACATTTTGCCCCTTGGTAATATCTTTAGAAAATACGGGATTAGTTTCCACTGTTATGCTGATGATACTCAACTATATATCACAACAAGACCAGATGAAACTTCTAAATTATCTAAGCTAACAAAGTGTGTTAAAAATGTAAAAGATTGGATGACCAATAATTTTCTCCTATAAAATTCAGAGATATTACTTATTGGACCAAAAAACATTACACAGAATCTCGTTGATTACAATTTGCAATTAGACGGATGTGCTGTTACTTCCTTTACAGTCAAAAAGTTATATTAGACAGCAACTTGTCTTTTGAAAATTATATTTCCCATGTTACAAAAACAGCATTCTTCCATCTTAGAAACATTGCCAAGCTACGAAACATGTCACCTGTTTCTGATGCAGAAAAGCTAGTTCATGCATTCATGACCTCTAGACTGGACTATTGCAATGCACTGCCAGGTGGTTGTCCTGCATCTTCAATAAACAAGCTACAGGCAGTCCAAAATGCAGCGGCTAGAGTCCTTACCAGGTCAAGAAAATATCATAATATTACTCCAATTTTACAGTCTCTGCACTGGCTACCTATTAAGTTCCATATCAGTTACAAAATATTATTGCTTATAAGGCCCTTAATGGTTTAGCTCCTCTGTACCTAACTAGTCTTCTACCACGCAATAATCCATCACACTCCCTAAGGTCACAAAACGCTGGACTTTTGGTAGTACCTAGGAGAGCAAAGTCCACAAATGGAGGTAGAGCTTTTTCACATTTGGCTCCCAAACTAGCCTTACTGATAACGTTCAGGGTTCAGACACACTTCCTCTGTTTAAATCTAGATTAAAAACACACCTCTTTGGCCAAGCATTCAAATAATGCATTTCATAATTTTGGACTGCAGTTATATCTGATCAAATGCGCATTATTATTATTCTTTAGCCTGGGTTAAACTAATTAATTTTACTTGGCTGGAACAGCAGCTACGCTAATTATGTCTCTATTTGTTTCTCTGTTAACTAGGATTTACACAAGCTCCAGTCTGGATCCAGAACACCTGAGAAGAGATGATGCCAACCCTTTAGAGGACCTCAGATGATGCTAACCCTGAGACAACATACAGAACTACCACATTTTGCTATAAGTTTGATTGCATAATTGCTGTTAATAGTGTTCATCGTCTGTTTGTTTAAGTCTTTTATTGATTTTTCCGAACATTTATGCACATAAACTGACAGTCATCACTGATAAGCTACTGCTAAATATTGTAGAAACTTAATTTTCTGTAAAGTTGCTTTGCAATGATTTGTATCGTAAAAACCGTTATACAAATAAACGTGAATTGAATTGAATTGAATAACATGTCAGTCATGGCCAGCATCAAAGTAGATGCTAAAACAATGCCATTCTGATTTACTTGTGAGAATTATTATGAATATGGAACATATTGCTACACAGACATCTGATGTGCATAAGTAAGCATAAAAAATTCACACAATTATGTCTTGCCTGCAAATATGTTAGTACAAACCAGCAGCACCACATAATGCGATTCTGTATAGCATTGTCGTCAGGAAAAAAATTGCTGGATATTTTCCACGCGTGGCTGGTTCTGTGATCATCTGGGTCATATGCTATGTATTGCCCCCTGCATTACAGAAGGGAATTAGCTCTGCTGGGCCAGAAGGATTATGAGTGTAGGAGTATGAGGTCAAATGTGTAATCATGTGCCTCTCACATGCCATGAGTTCTCATGGCCATAATGTCAACCCCATAATGTCAAACATCCTTATCGACTGCCTTACTCTTTTTCATGACAAATGTGAGGGCAAAAGCTCAAATTTGACAGTATTATGTGGTCATTGACATATACAGCAAAAGTCTCCACAAAAAAGGAAAAATCTTTTAAAAGAAAGAAAAAAGAAAAAAAAATCACATTGTACAACCTGAACTAACAAAAATAACATTTTATATTTTATAAAATGTATAGATTTTATATTCAAGAAATAATTGTATTTACTTATATTTGTTAGAAAAGAATGAAAATACAATTATACAACTTGAAATAATTATATATAGTCAATTAATATATAAATGATTGTTATTATTATAAAAATTAATATGAATTCAGAAATAAAAAGTGCTCATCAATAAATGTGCATTCAAGTCATTGTAATTTTTAAATGCATTTTTTTAATCTATTAATATTAAAGACACAAAAATTTACCCACACATTCATTTTGTGATTTTATCTGTTATCAGTAAATTTTTTTGGTTATTGTCTATGATATTGATATACTTGATTGATTCATTACAAAAGAGAAGCAATTAAGTATTATTTTAAACTTTTCTCCCCTAGAGCATGTGCAAGACAGAATAAAAGACTAAAGTCGAAAGATTGATCCATATTCTGAAAATTTTTGTCTTTTGAAGCTTTGCAATCCCTAGTCACTATATGCTTTTACAGAATGGCAAATAGGAGCGGTAACTTTCTTAAAAATATATATTTATTTTGTGTACCATAGAGGACAAAAAGTCACATGGGTTTGGAATGACATGAGGATATGGAAAAAGATAAAAAGGAGTTTTATTTTTGTGTGAAATATATCTTTAACTCAAATTGTAGGCTGGTTTATTTTTGCCTTTTTAAAATATTATGTGTAAGCATACAAGCAAACCATACTTCCAGTGTAGTACACTAATTGGCTTTTGAGTTGTAACCAAAAAGTAGCACCATACTGTCAGAAACATTCAAACCTTCATTTCTCATATCCATAAAGGTTTATATTTTTTTACACTTTGTGTAAATTTTGTAACTTTATTTTTTAACTTTGATGTGCTCAGTAGCGTGAGAAGGCAAACGTGCAATTTAGTCTGTCTCTGTGAGTGTGCTGACATCATTCGGTGGTGCTCCACTTCCTGAGACAAGTTTGCTATTGACGCTAGTCATCACAAGTCTGTGCGACTCCTGAGTTAGGCGTCTCATCTCCTCATCTCTCTCCAAGGAAAACATCTGACACTTGCAGAACAAAGAGCTGACTGAGAAGAAGGACTCCAGAGGGAGATAGAGTTGCCCATTCAGAGCTCAATCTCTCAGTAAAGCAGCCGGTGGCTGCTGTCTAAGCCTCGTCTAGCACGCCTTTCATTTCTTCCATTCAAATAAATAAGGGCCTTTTACTTGCACCACATCCATTGATAATCTACGTCGGGATCTTCATTACCTGTACCATGATCTCACCACTGGCTTGAATGCATGACTATGCAGCCTGATTTAAAAGTCTCATTATAATACATATAAAGAGTGCTTGAGAGTTTTAAGGGGCAGAGAAAGAGGAAAAGGCAGGAAGACACTGCTTACCCGCTCCATACATAACAGCAAGCATGATGGAAGAGATCCAGGACACTTGACTGCTGTTGGCGTTGAAGATCACTTCAATTTCCTTGAAGAACACAGTGATGGACTTTGGGAAGGCGTAGGAGAAACCGATAGAAATGAAGGCTCCAAACACTACGGCCCAACCCCAGCCACCTTCAGGAGGGGTGTATCCCACAGGACCTCCAACGACAGGTGCCATGGCTCCAGGTGGTTACAAAGCTCTCTCTGTAAAGAAACAGGGAAAATGGAGTGAAAAAAAGAAAAAGTTCAAATGTTTGGACATCAAAATCTCAACATCTCCAAGGCTCATTATATAATAATAATAATAATAAAGATGTGTGTATATTTACAAACCCGATTCTATATATATCTATATATATATATATATATATATATATATATATATATATATATATAGACATTTCTAACTGCATAGTTGAATGACGTCACCTAATTTAAGCTTTAAAGAAGAAAAACACATCTGCATTCAAAAGTTTGGGGTCGGTAAGATTTTTTAAATGTTTTTGAAATAAGTCACTTGTGCTCAATAAGGCTGCATTTATTTAATAAATACATTAAAACAGTAATAATATATTACAATTTAAAATAACTGTTTTCTATTTTAATATATTTTATAATGTAATTTATTCCTGTTGGAAAAGCTGAATTTTCAGCATCATTACTCCTGTCTTCAGTGTCACGTGATCCCTCAGAAATCATTCTAATATGCTGATTTGGTGCTCAGGAAACATTTCTTATTTTCAATGAAGAAAATAGTTGCTCTGCATAACATTTTTGTGGAAATGGTGAATATTTTTAGGATTTTTTATGAATAGAAAGTTCAAAAGAACAGCATTTATTTGGAATGGAAATCTTTTATGATCATTGTAAATGCTTTGCTACTTTTGATCAATGTAATACATTCTTATAAAAGTATAAAAGTATTATAAAAGTATTAATTTCTTTCAAATAATAATAATAATAAAAAAACGTACTGACCCCAAACTTTTGAATGGTAGTGTACATTAAACTCTGCTTTTTAAAAATCAACTATAATGAAGTTTTTGTTCAACTTCATATAGATATTAATAGTGTTTGCTCGTGCAAACTCACAGCTATGAAACTAGTGTGTTGTGAATGGTGACTGGCTGATTGTATGTTGTCCTCCATATTACACAGTAACAACCAAACAAATGAATAAACAGACATGAAATTTACTCTTATGTACGGCGTATAGTATTTGTAAGGTATTGTCAAACAGTTTCAAATGCAGCAGAATTAACTGAATTCTTACAAGCTCTGTTAACACACTTTTTCAGTGATACAATTTTGTATTAAATTGGTACAATATATATTTTGATTTAGCCATTATTGCATCACTGGGCTGTTCACTTTGAATTTGGACCATCTGATAGTTTGATCATGTTGGCAGAGCATATTGTTCCTTTCAACTGAAGTTCTGTGAGGTTTAAAAGGAAGTGAGAATGAAATAAATCACTTTACAGGTAAAAACAGGTCCTTGACACACCGTCAGGCTAGACGTTTTAGTGCATTCAAGCTTAGAATCACACATTCCACACAGAAGCGCTCCTACCTTTCTGGCACAGTCTATAAATTCTCTGCATAAAGTAGTCCAAAGTACTCTTCTATTCCTCTGTGATGGCAAGCAGCATTTTAAAGGAACCGGTCTGGGTCAAGGTAAGTCTCTAGTTATGTGAATAATTCTGAGGAAAAACACGGAGGTCGGCCTGTGAAGAAAAAACAAAACTTGGCACTTCTATAGGCCTGTGATATGGTCAGCTTTGTCAAACTGTATTCAACTGAGTTCAGTGCAGCTCTTATTATCCCCCAAAGTCTAAATTCAAAGATATTCAAGACAGGTTTCTATTGGCTCCTTCATGTCTTCCACCATGCCCACTTGTGTCCCTGCTCTCCTCCTCCTTATTCTTTGTCTAAGCCACCCATTCAGGACTCTGCTGAGGTCTCCTTTGGAGGATACAGGTTTCAATGTGGAGTCTTTGAGATAGCATTTACGTTGCTTTTTGTTTGTGTCAATGCATCCAATGTCAACAAACATCCATTATATTGTAACAAGCATTGACGTTATTACACTTCTTGCAGCATGTCCATGTTCATTTATAATTAGCTCTGATTCACGTTACTTGTCTTTCAATCAGGTCAAGGAACAAAAAACAATGACAGTCAATAAGGATGAACATTTGCGGCTGTGCATGAGATATGACGCACACAGACAGTTTCCTAGGGGTCAAATCTTTTTCTTTGAGTACAACACTTGTTTGCAATTGTTAATCTCTTTAAAATATGTGAGAAAGACTGCATAAAATGCTCAGAACAAGAGCTTTTCCTTTTTTACCATGTGGTTCAAGGGAAATAACTGCAGTGCAAAGGCTAATGTCAGAATTAGAAGCAATTTCTTTGAATCACTCACAATACTGTAAGTTATATATTAGATACAACAACCAACTGCATCAAATAAATGCGGAAATATAGATATATTTGAAATATACATGAAATATCAATCTGATACCTGTTTTGTATATATTTCTCTAATCTAAGTTTAATACTACCCATACATAAATGTCTGTCTATCTATTCATCCATCCATCCATCCATCCATCCATCCATCCATCCATCCATCCATCCATCCATCCATCCATCCATCCATCCATCCATCCATCCATCCATCCATCCATCCATCCATCTATCTATCTATCTATCTATCTATCTATCTATCTATCCATCCATCTTTCTTTCTTTCTTAAAGGGAATTCAATGTTCAATTTGAAGTGTTGCACAACCCTAAAAATAGTGTCTTCATGCATAACAATTCCAATTGAACCACCTCGGTTGTAACCAATAATCTACAGAATTAATGAATTGACATTAAGTTGCAGAGACTTCATTGTCTCTCATTCTAAATGAGCAAGTCTGGGACTGAAGAATCAAGGGGACAATGTTTTAACCCATATTTCCCAAGCGAGAATAAACTGAAGAAATCGTTACACTCCAGTTGTTTTATGTATTTTTTTTTTTTTTATGAAACTAGAAAATGTTCAGCTGCACGCATTCGCAGAGTCAAACAGTAAAACACGTTTTTCCCAATTCCCCTCTGTGACTTGAAAACGCCTAGTCACTCTTTAATTTCAAAGCGACTGTGTCCTGGACGTGACACCAAGCCAAAATATTTACTTTCTCTGCTTTGCGTAGTAAAACCTCCACAACACTGACATCAATAGATTTCTCCTTCATCCCAGGAAGCTTTGCACTCAGGCCAACCGCAGCAGGAGCAATTGTGGTTGTTTTTGTGGTGTGTGCAGCACCACACCCAAACAACACAAGATCTGATGGCCATGCATTCATGGTGGAACATGCACGACACGTTATGTGGACAATAAACACGCCACGAAAAAGACAGGAAAAAACAGATGAGGCAGTGCTCTCCTGTCGAGGTCTCTATTGTTCAACACACCTAGGTTTAATGTGAAAGGAAGTGCTGCGTGACAGTCCTAATGGGGTCATTTATGAGGTTTATAGGAAAGAAGAGGTTCAAAAGACTGCCAGTCTGAATGTCTCTTTCAATCTATTTTCTACATGTCACAGATTTCTGCTGCTGTGACTGTCAAGTATGACAATTCATAGCTAAAGGCTAAGATAAAATAGGGGAAACTTTGACCTTCACAGCTTCTAATTAGCTTTGGTGCGCACTGAGGTTAATTGTCATCACACTTGAAATACATTAGACTAAAAGAGTGACAATTTAGCAAGCAGTGAGGATTTTATATTACTCACCTGGAATAGTACCATCTCAGAACCAGAGTCTTGATCTTGCAGCCTTGGCATCTTGGTCTGGGTCTTGGTTGTAGTTCTTCTACGAAGTCTTCACAACTTCTGATATATTTCACCTCGTTTACACCTGAACAGCTGCTATAAACATCAATATGCCATTGCATTTCAATAAAGTACAAAAAAAGAAAAAAAATGCATATAATATTGATTCATACTTTACCTACACATTGTAATTGCAATGTGTACATAAAGTATCTTCTGCATCTCCTGTTACTACTTGTCATTCTAAATTTGGGATTACCTACATCACTTACTATATCAAAATACCACTGCATTTCAATAAAATGAAAAAAATAAAAGATGCATAATATTGATTTATACTATACCTACACATTGTAATTTTGTCGCAAACATGAAAATTCCAGCAGATAGGTATTAGTATTAAACTTTGAATATGTGTTACTCCATGTTAATTTAAGGTCTTAAGAAACACATCTGGTGCATGCAAATGTAGTAACCGGCAAAAAATTTTTGTTTTAGTGGAGTGCTTGACTGACACATGAGAAGGCGGTCCTTCTGTGTTGTCTGGGATGCATCAGGACAGATTATCATTTACACTACAAATGCAATGTGAGAGCATGAATTCCTGATCGTCTCTAAATGTGGTTTAACTGATTTGTTTTTTTATTTAAAGAAGTAAAATAATAAGGCAAAAACTTGTTCAGTCATATGGAACTATTTGAAATTAAGGCTGTGATAATTTACTTTAGTTCATAAATCATCAAGTCTTGGTCTGAGATGTAGAGTCTAAATGGAGTCAGAAGAAGCTGGCTGACCTTGAAAGCAATGGAGAGAATTGACAGGAGGGAACACAGTTAACAAGGACTGGCCATTTATCAAATAGCTAATCCACTGGGGGTCAATTCTGGACACATGGACATAGATCACAACTGTTCAGGACATATGCCACACGGCTAATGCGTGTCTGCTCAAGTCACCATCCAGCCCAGCTTTGTATTTCCACAGAAAGAGAAATAAAGCAGAAGGAAATGAGCCACACAGAACACTGAAGCATGCACATAAATGTTTGATTGCAGAGCCAAGATTGCTTATTGTACAACTAAATGCAATGCATTGGGATAATTGCCCATTCATCCGCAAACAGATTGCTTACATGCTGATGCAGTCTGTACATTCATACATGAGTTACATTTGCAATACTTAAACATCAATGAGCTGGGGAAATAGATATTACATTAGCAGATTCTGATGTAAGATGATGTCTTTTTTTTTGGATGGGTTTAACAGTTTGGATGGTTTAGATCACACTGTATTATTTGGAGTGGGCCAGTTACATTTCAGAAGATATGACTGCCCATTAATGTACTTTTGGAATACTCTTAAAGTGCACCAATGCTCTGGACCTGCTTGCCCATCCTGGTTCACTCTAGCAGGCAGTAATGTCACCGCTAATGGCTCTCACAGTGGAGCTGTGGCATTAGCTCTATTACACTTCATCTTATGCCTTAGAAAGTGCTCTTGTGCTTTCATAGAAATGTCCAACTACAATCTGGTTATATCATGTAAAACCTTGGAGTAACCATAAAAAAATATTATTTTGCAGAGGTTTCTTTTCTATAGCCGAAGAAGAGAGTTAATGGTGTTCTCAGCTATGTTTCCTTTAAAAATTTCCATTAAGGGAATAGTTCACACAAAAATGAAAATCTGAACAGATTTGGAGAAATTTAGCATTACCTCACTTGCTCTCCAATGGATCCTCTGCAGTGAATGGATGCTGTCAGAAGGATCCACAAGTAATCCACACACTAAGGCTCATTCATTAACATCTGGTAAAGCGAAAAGCTGTATATTTGTATTAAACAAATCCATCAAGATGTTCAAACCACTGCTTCTGGCTAAATATCTATACAAAATAAAACTTTGCATGATCCATCAGTGCATGTAAAAAAAAAAAAAAAATCTCTTTATAGTCTAATGTTTAAAAAAATTACTTGTTCTACCTCTGGAACAACTCTCCTTTATCACTGACATGACTTAGGCTGTTCAGGCTATCGGTAAATGTGTTGAATAGGTCTTTCACAATATTAGATTATTCATATCACGGTTATTGTGGCCATAAGAATTCATGATATCGATATATCGTGATATCTATAGAAACCTTGGGGGGGAAAGATATCAGTCAAATTATTTTTTACTTTGTTTATAGAGTTTTTTCCTTTTTCACCCAATGAACATAAGGATACTGATAAACGCAGGGCACAAGACTGACTTTCTCGGTTTTCTTTGAAGCTCCTATGAAATAACAAGAGAGAAAATACTGTCAAGTTCAACAGTATGATGAATAAATATTAATGGTAACACTTTACAATAAGATGTCATTTGTTAACATTAATGTATTGACTAACATGAATGAACAATACATTTATAACACGATTTATTAATCTTTGTTAATGTTAATTAAAATAGTCATTCATTGTTCATGTTAGTTCACAGTGTATTAATGTTTACAAACACAACTTGTGATTTTAATAATGCATAAGTAAATGCTGAAATTACTATGAACTAAGATTAATAAATGATTAAAGTGAAGTGAACAAACAGTGCAGATAAAAAGATTGTAGTGCAAAAAAAAAAAAAGAGAGAGAGCAGTTCTTTTATTTAACTGACTGAAGAGGTAGTAGAATGACGTCAGTTCTATGCTGAATGAGGTAGTGAGCAGACCAATGCTGCACAAAGTGACTGGTGCATGTTATCGTATGTTAGTGGGAGGGGGGAGTGGAAGGACCTGGGGATGTGTGACCTGGGGGGTGGGTGGATGGGTTCATAGTTCAGTGGTGCCTGGGGCAGAAGAGGGAAGGTGGGGCAAGCTCGGAAGCGAGTTCAGCTTCCTGACAGCCTGATGAATGAAGCTGTCCTTCAGTCTGCTGGTCCTGGCCTGGAGACTCCGCACTATGAAAGTGCAAATGCGTGGTGTATAAGCTAACCTAGCAGGCTAATCGGGTAGCTGTATGCTATGCTAGTACGTGAGCTAAACCCCCCCCCCCCCAAATAAATAAATAAATAAAAATGAGAAATGTTTGATTTCACAACCTATAGCTTCGGATACTAGCGTATGAAACATGTAATTTAAAAGACTATAATGGTCATTATAACGAAGTTTAAACGACATAAATCAAAGCACGATTTTGCAGGAATTGTAATCAGGCGCTAAAAATAATACCCATTAAAAGCTCGTTGAGCCAATGGGATCATTGGGATCGCCCAAATGGAGAAACCGCCCGTTAACTAATGTAATTTTCTAATGTTAACTAATGAACCTCATTGAAGAATGACCGGAGATTAAGTGCATGGCTCTGCGACCAACTTAGCAATTTACAGAGTTTAAAATAGCATTGTGGTCGCTCAATTTTTCAAGATCAGTTTTAATCGTGTATGTTAACTGTTAATAGATTTGAACAAAGAAATAAAGAGTTACTATGCACAGGCCGTACTGATTGCAAATACAAAAATAAGACGAGTAAACCTGGGAGCTCAACCAGGCTAAACCTGCCACCTGGGAGCTCAACCAGGTACTGGCCATGGAGTATTTACATGTGGTGTTATCATAAGAGAACTGTTCATTTTAAATATTGTGGTTATCGCTAATACCGGTATATCGTCACACACTAAATTAACACGATATCACGGTTATCGTTAATACCGGTATATCGCGACACCCCTAGTGTTGAATATAATCACTTAAAAAATTACATCACATTACATAAGCAAAATGGTCCGTGAAAGCAGTTTTATGTTCACTTTAAGCAAAAGTCTATTCTATTCTGTTCTCAATTTAATCTTTTTAATTGCTGCAAACAATTCAGATATTAAGAAGTGGCTAAATAGTTTCCAGTTTTGATCCTTATTCACTGCTGTTCAAAATCTCAAGATGTAGACATGTCAACCATCAACGAAATTCTGGGATGATTTAAATCAAGAGAGAAAAATAAAATCACTGCGTAATTAACACTGATTACACAACAGTGAATCCACACATGACAACACTTATAACTTAAATTTACAAAATACAGTCACTGGCAGCTGCATCGTCTGATGTTAAATATACTTTAACACACAAGAGGCCCATGGCCCCTTGAACAGACACAAAATTGATGCTCCTAAACTTCCATATAGTGCCCTCATTGTGTCAACACAGCAGCGAGTGCATTCCCCTGCGTTATGTTGGATGAGGCCTGTCTCTGTGTAGTTCTAAAACATGTACTCAGCAGATAGACTGAACAATTGTAGGATCCATTTAAGTCCCCATATGGCTGGGAGCTGCAGTGCTCTAGTGAGTTTACGTCAGAACGGTTTAGTTTTTTTTTTTCTTTTGTGCTAATGTGTAACCTCTGCAATATCTGTGGCTAGGTATGATTGGTATTTCTGTCCTTGTTGTAAAGACAAGCCAGATGGCCAGCCTGCTGAGTGGGTACAAACTGCGAGACAAGTGATGCGTCACCACCGTCAGGCCTCTGGTGGTGGCCGTGTGGACGAAATTTACATTTTTAAAATCCAGCTTTGTCATATACTTTGTAGATATAGATCTAAAAGAGAGATTCTTCTCAGCTGGTCTTGCTTTAATTATTCTTGCTTCTTGTTAATATTATAGTACTGTATATGCACAACAATATACAAAATGATGCATACTGTATATACTACCATTCAAACGTGTGAGGCTGGTTAGATTTTGTGTGTTTGAAAGAAGTCCTCACCAGTTATGTTCACCAAGGCTGCATTTTTTAAATAAAAATAAATATAGTAAAATCAGTAATACTGTGAAATATTATTATAATTTTGCATAACTGCTTTCTTTTTGGGATTATTTTAAAATTGTATTTATTCCTTTGATGGCAAAGCTGATTTTTCGGTAGCTAATAATCCAGTCTTCAGTGTCACATGATCCTTCAGAAATAATTCTAATATGCTGATTTGCTGCGCAAGAAACATTTCTAATTATTACCAGTGTTGAAAACAGTTATGCTGCTTAATATTTTTGTGGAACAATGGTATTTATATTTTTAGGATTCTTTGATGAACAGAAAGTTTGAAAGAACAGCATTTATTCATTTCTTTACTGTCACTTTTGATCAATTTAATGCAAACTTCTTGAATAAAAGTATTACATTATATATATATATATATATATATATATATATATATATATATATATATATATATATATATATATATATATATATATATATATATATATATAATTACTTACCCCTAACAACCAGAATAGTGACTGGGATTGTCTCTCTCAATTTTTTTTTTTTTTTTTTTTTTTTTTTTTTTACCTAGACCCACATCTTATAAACCAATTTGTTTGTAAGGTTAGGTTTAGGGTTAAAGGTTAGAGCTGAAGTCAGAACCTGACAACATTTTACCAGTCTATCATTTCCATCAGATGTTGTCTAGGCAGGAATATTGTTCCAGCAGCAACAACAACATGCTGATCAAGGAACATATCCTACCTGGCATCACCGCAGTCTCTTGTTGCTTGTTAATTATCCTACACAACTTGAATGACATTATAGCGCCACCTGCTGGAAATGCTGCCTCCATATGGCTTTATATGGTTCATTCACATTATTGCATATATCTACTGTTGTTTTCAACAAATAGCCTTTGACTTTACAGAATGACAGAAAGTCCTCAAACTATACCCCCCGAGGTGTATTATTACTTTTCTAATGGGTCAGATTTACAACTTTACCAGTGGAAATTAAAATGGATAAAAAACAGAATACCTTAGCAATGACCTGGCAACCGCCCACAACCCTATTGTGGCATTAAATTTGCCATGGGTAAGCACCGGTCACAGTTTCTTCAGAAAATGCAAAAATATAGTAAATAGATGCTGCCATTGAGGAAAGAAGCTATTCAGGCTGCATCTGGCCCCCAACACTCTTCCTAACCTCGAGTTTCCCCGGCATCTGCGACATACTTATTCATGTATTCAGGCATTCTAATATACCCCTGCCTTGGCATGGCAATTACCAGTCCATCTTTTCCACCCGCTCTCCACTGCCAGCCTTAAATCGTGCCTCTGTTCAGGGATAAGTATCCACCCCAGGGTCAGGGCATTTAAAAATACTCCGGTGAACTCATTTAACCACTGTACTGCTCCTCTCTTTTGAGACCAATCCTGCACCATGGGCCAAAAACCCTGACTAATTCCTAAATATTAGAAATTTGTAATTCCTGAATGAATTTATGCATGACTGGCATTTAGGTTTAGGACAAGGTCTACATGATCAGGGTTAAATAGGGTGACACACACAGTTTTTATATGATTCTGAGCTGCTGTGACCCAAGGCAAGCATAAAGTGAGAAATCTATTATGCGATATTAAGCAATGTATTGACATTAATCACAAGGACATAGCATTTGCAACACACTCTCATTAGACAATGTGTCTCTAGCAGCTTTTAAACAATACATCACACTGTAAAAAATTAAGTTGATCATTTGCATGGCGTTTGAGCCGAATTAATTAATGCAAATTTCTTGAGTGAATTTAATATGTCAGAATACCATGACTGCTATCATTATTATAATTATCTATTTAGATTACATAATGTAAATTTAAATAAAAAGGATTCATTATTATGTTCTTATTTTATGATGTACAATGTCATGAGCATGTCTACTGACAACATCACAAACATTCATCAGAAAATACCATAATTTGCCATACACATATCTCAAAATACACAAAAGATTTATCTACTTTAACTGATTACAAAATGTTACAAGAGAAACCTTTTAGTGGTGCAGTACTGTATAAAAGTTTCTACAGCAACATGTCCCTTGTGAGACTGCCCTGGCATTTGAGGTGGGCAAATGATCTGTAGGTTTCAGAGAAAAAAATCGATGCATCTGTGGATTTTTAAGTACCACACAAGTGCAGGATTTTGCAGGTACTCAAATCAAAAGCCTCCCATATGATCACTGATTGATTGCCATGTCTGTCTCAAGGGTCCCTACTGAAGCTTTTAACATTAGGAGTCTCATTTCTGTTCATCTGAATCCCAAAAAGGCAGATTTTTAAAAAAAATTTTTTTGACATTTTTACAGACTGTGGAAAAAAAAAGTTCCCTAATACATTCTCCTTCCCTATAGGGAAACCATATCTTCTTGTTTTGAAATAAATGCATGTCTCCCCACCCCCCATTTGTCATTTAATAGTAATGCATCAGAGGGTTAAATTAATGGAATCCATCCATTTTGATCTGATACATATGTCTGGTAAAGAGGCAACTGTTATATGATTTGATTTACAGCAAAAACCCTTAAATCACATTCTATAAACATTATCTCAGAATATGTGTACCAAGTATCGGAAGCTCACGTGTCTCATATTTTGTACTCCTTCTATTTTCCGCATGACGAAGACTGGTAAATTGACTCAGCAATGTTTCTATGCAAAGTGGGTTTACTTTTACATTAACATAAATAGGAATGTCTTGGGTCATCAAAGCGGGACGCAGGTGTCTCCTCAATGTTAACATTGCAGCGACTGTCAACCCTCAGCAAAGACACAGAAGGATCTGATGCAAATGAACGGCATGCTGCCATTCACCCCGCTGTTTGCTTCCTCTGTCACACACATGCAAACACACCGTGTGATATGCCATGACGTTTATGCTAATATGAGCTTATTGTGCAGCAGTCAGCCTGTGTTTGTTGAGTATGTGATGAATCTGGTGTCAAAACTGCTGGGAACCACTGTCAAAACATGTAACATGACCCTGAGGCAGTAACTCAAAAACAAACTACAAAAAATAAGCACGGAAGCAATAGTTTCCGCTTAAATATAGTAGTTAATGAAGTAAGTTATAACAGTTACCTGGAAGTAGATGACAAGATGACAAGTGATTCTTTTTACACTAGTCTCATTACAGAACACATGTTGTTGGTTATACATTTTTAGACGGTTCTCTCAAATACTTGATTCTAATTGGTCAGATTGCAGCATTCTGCAAAATATTTCCATTATTTCGTAATATTCAAAGTTGTCTTTAGCAAAACTGTATTTCCGCTAATCCAAATAACCAAAACAGGGGCTACTTTCTCATACCATAATGTGGACTTGAGCTCTCGTTAATACAAAATGCAACTGGTGCCATCTTGTGTCTCAGTAAAAGATTGGAGTGAATATGATCTAAGATTTCTTCATTATTAAAGGGATAGCTCATCCTGTCATCATTTACTCACCATCCTGTCATTCAAAACCCGTATGACTTTCATTCATCTTGGAATACAAATGAAGATATTTTTAAGAAAATCTTAAAGATCTTAAAACTAATCCATATGAATTAAGTGATTTACTCCAGATTTCCTGAAGAGACTTGATCACTTCACACTTGACATGATCAAGATTTAACTTTTATTCACATATAATCTTTTTGGGTAACTACACAGTTGATAGTATCCACTGACTTCCATAGCATCTCTTCCCAAGTCAGTGGCAACTGTTTGATTACTAACATTCTTCAAAATATCTTATTTTCCACCCAACAGAAAAAAGAACTTCACACAGGTTTGGAACAACTTGAGGTTTATTTTTTGGTCAACTAACCCTTTAAAGATAATACTTAGGAAAATTATATCTAAATCTTATTTCATGTCCAAGCATTTATTTAGCGATTATCCTTGAGGAGAGATTACTGCATAACGGTAGTGGTATCAAATTTAGTAACTAGTTTAGTAACTAACACTACCATGGAAACCTTTGTAAAGGTATAGGCTACATGCAAATAAATGCAATGCAGTTGCATAATATAATAATTGATTCATAATTAATCCATCAGAGGGTTAAATTAATCATATCAATCCATTTATATGTGATACACACTTTGAAACCTCTATATACAGTACTTTCTCATATTTTTTTGATCAACATTTTTAAGTGGAGATATTTTGCATTTGCATATTTCAAAACCACAGATGATTTATTTGAGTCTGGTATCTTATGACAGTATATGCCATATAATAAATCATAAGTCTAGATATTATTTGAACAGATAATGCCTTCTTAAGACTCCTAATCTCCACCATTCACACTTTACCTGTGTCTCTTTTCACCTTTTTATAAAATAATAAAGCAGTTCACCCTGGGGACAAAGGGCTACACTCACAACCTAACAAAATTAAGAGCATAGAGCAGTAATCATTTGCATTTCCAACATCTGGTTTCTTGATGAAGACCAATAATTTGTTATTTTACTGCCTGGAGGCCCGACTTCATATTCACATCCCCTACTGAGGTGTTTTGTCACAAGAGTGCATTTTTATAACACCTGAAAAACTCCTGTTGGGTGATTTATTTAATCTACTTCCTTTCTTTGTACATTTATTTATTTTGTTAGTGGTTAGGGGCAGGCTGGGTAATTTACCCTACACATTTTAGATTACATTAGACACTACTCTAGCTGGCCGGTCAAACTGTAAAATTCCATGTGCATGATACATGGGGCGATTTTCTAGCCTCAGAATTTGTAAGGCACAGAAAAAAAACAAAAAACAAAAACCTCGACTTGCAGCAACAATAACAACAGATCCTTCCTAGTTGTAAAGAGCCATCAGGACTAAGTCCCTGGGGCAGATTTGTGACAGTTTTTTTTTTTTTTTCGTGGAAGGTCAAATGCTCTAATAGAGAGCTCTAATAGTAATGCCACTTTGAGTGGGGTCGCAGGGGCAGAAGTCTACTGAAGGCTGGTGGAGGGGAAGAGTGAGCAAGTTCTCACTTTCATGCTCCTTCACTTCATTTTCCATTTTACTAATGCTGCCATATATCTCCCTGTAGGGAGGGAGGTGGTTGAAACCCCTGGGAAGAAAGCAATGATCTAATATACGGTGCCTTTTTTAGGAAGAAGGGATGTTATGTTAGAGAACTGGTTCTCAACTGTTGGGTTGCGAAACAGAAACAGATCTCAGGTCTCTTCTGAGTGAAAAACAGGTCAAATTACAAATAAAATATCATATAATAAATATAATAAGAAAAAAGAAGCAAAATAAAGATGTGAATTAAGATTTTTGCTCATTGTTTTTGACGTCAAAAAGGCCAGTGCAAATTTAGTGTAAAAAAGTACATTAAGCATACAATAATTAGAGCTGCATGATATATCGAAATAAAATCATTACGGTGATATGGCTTTGTGCGACTGTCAAATCACAAACTGTATAGGTATTATTATTATATCTGATTTATATCAAAACATATTTTTTCCTTTTTGTACATTAAACAGTTTTGGTTCTGTGTTGGGTTGCCACTTGAAGCACTTGAATCCTGAAACAAAACCACCATCACACAAATGTCATAGGTGCATTATACCACCCAAATCTCATAACACCTTTTCTATTGAATTGTACATTGCAGCTGAATTCCAGATCTTCTCTTCTACAACTCTTCACACAGTATTGTGCATAACAGATATAGAATAGAGAATGATAGAGGTCTAGAACATTCATGTCCTAGAGTCTTTACTTTGATTATTTGTTGACTAGGCCTGCATCAGGTATAAAGAGACAGGTGTTGAATGGTAAACAGGGGCTTTACATACTCCAGGGCATGTTGATCCTGAAGCTCTGGGGGTGAACAGCCAGATCTATGATCAAGATTTTGATGTATCAACAACAGAACAGCTGTTCGTTTTCCTCAGTGTCATCTGCACTGCAAACAAACCATATTCCTAATGAATATTTTGCCTTGTTTTTGAGTAGAAATTACAAAATATCCTGAAAACATCTAAATGCGCATGAAAGACAAAACTGAATTAGGACTTGTTTTCACAAAATATATCTAAATCTGTCATTGTGAATATCATTTACTCACCCTCATGTTGTTCCAAAGAGAAAATGACTTTCTTTCCTCCGCAAGCCACAAAAGATGATGTTAGACAAGATAAAAAATGACATAAAAATGACAAGAAAAACACCATAAAAGTCCACAGTATACTGCAAGTATAAAATTAAAAATCGTAAGAGTAATGATCAGTTATGAGATGCACAAACAATAATATTTGGCATTAGTGATGTGAAATTTGGCATGACTTGTCTTAATGCACCATATTTAAATAGAAGTTGCAAAAGGCAAAAATGCATCTTCTGTAAAGCTGCTTTGAAACAATGTTTATTGTGAAAAGCGCTATACAAATAGATTTGAATTTAATTGAATTGAATGTAAATGAATTAGACTTGCAGCAGAGAAGATTTACTTTGAATAATAACTTCAAGTCTTTTATTGTATGTCCTCAGAAGACCTGGAATATAACACACAATGGCTCCAAACGGGCTGTCAAACCCCAAAATAGACAAAAACACCATGAAAGTAGTTAATTACAATTCTTTTTTTTACCATTTTTGGTGCCACTGTCTTGTTCCATTTGTAGATTATTTCTCTTGTTGTGAGCATAATCCTCATTAAATTTCCTCATTAAGTTTCTAACAGCTGTACTTTTTTTACAGTGTGATGTTGATATAGCAAAACTTTCCTGATTAAAATTTATAAAAATAGTGTAAATTAGAATAATTTGTCATTCTTCCTCAGTGCCAATGCAATGTCCCCAATATACAAATATACATTTTGCAAATTATCTGGTAAGCAAAACATATACTTATATGGCAATACCAGTAACAGCTGATATGACACTGGTATCAATTTCAAACTGGCTGAGGTGCTCCGAGCCAAGAGGGAGCTTTACTTGACATGATTTCTGCTTCTGTTCAACACATCTATACCATAGCAACATATGCTTTCATAACAGGGCTTTACAATTAAAAAAACAGCCTGCATTGATGGGCCTGTTGTGAATGAATGCATTCAGAGGGCTGAGAAAGAAAGCTTACCTGGTAAACAACATGCAAATTGTAGGGTATGGCAATGCAGCCATCTTTGATTAGAGCAGTGGCTACTTGCACCCTAAACAGGAAGAGATGGGTTAGTCTTTATGTGAAGCCACCTTTCCTCATTCTGCTTTAAAAGCTATTCCATGTTATCAGATTTTGGCCATCCGTGTAAGGCACGACATTTCTCCCAGATTACAGCATCTTTTATTTAAATGTCAGGGTCCTCTGAGGCTCTCCAGTGGAGTACAGCTTAGCACAGATGTTCAAAGCTGTTCTGAGGTCAGTACTGGTTGTGCGGAGAGACAAGGGACTGAGACTCAATCTGTACCTGCAGCTAGAAAGGTCACGGGGGAAACTCATTCAAAAAGCACATTCTTTAATATACCCACACACAGGCAGGTTAAACAAGGTACTTTGATTTAAACCCATAGTCTGTTATATAGCAAAAAATAAATAAATAAAATATTCTGTGAAGTACTTTAAATAAAGAATGTATTTCACACACACACACACACACACACACACACACACACACACACACACACACACATTTATAATGTTATTTTTTTTTTTTTCAAATAAATGCTGTTCTCTTGAACTTTTTCTCATCAAAGAACCATGAATAAAAAAAGGTTTCTACAAAAATATTAAGCAAACTGTTTTCAACTTTGACAATAATAATAATAATAAGAAGAAGAAGACGAAGAAATGTTTTCTTGAACAACAAATCAGCATATTAGTATAATTTTCTGAAGGATCAAGTGACATTGAAGATTGAAGATGCTGAAAAATTCAGGTTTACATTTTTAAATGGAAAAAATATATATTTTAAATTGTTATGATATTTTAGTATTTCTACTATTGGTCATATATAGTAAATAATAAACAGTAAGAGAAATGTTACAGAATTTTAACCAAACACACACACACGCACGCACGCACGCAAGCGCGCACACACACACACACACACACACACACACACACACACACACACACACACACACACACACACACACACACACACACACACACACACACACACACACACACACACACACACACACATTATAATTATTATATTTAAAAAATATTGTATATTTCGCTTACATTTAACATTACATTGAGCAACTTTTCTTAAAAGAGTACCTGTATAAAGTCCTCTGAAAATAAAATCCCAGAGGAAAAAAACAGCTTTAGAGTCAATTTCTAGCACTTAATCGTATTAACTATTAAAAAAAAAAAAAATTGCTGATTTTTACTTGTAAGAGACAGTTGCAAGTAAACAAGATATCGGCAAAACGATCACTTCTGTTGCACAACTGCCTGCCTCTTAAAGTCACTTAATTTAAATGAAACTGTACTGGTGACCATCCTAGCCCACTTCAAGCACTTCCTATAGTAAGATTCATCAATTAAAGATACACACTCCGCATTTGATTCGTCCACCGAGAACACTGATTTACTCCTCAGAGTTAACAATAAGCCACAGGACACCTGAGTCACTATGGTTATCACCATCATTGCTGTAATTCCTTCCTGTGATTTAAGCGTAACTCAAGTAAAGGTGGAATAAAGGCTTGCTCTTGCCTTTGGCAGAAGGGTGTCCAGAAACTTTGTCACATTAATTGATGGCTTCATTAGATCGCAATCAGAGCACTTCAGTTTGCCTCCAGGGCCTGGCTAGCCCATTCCTATGCATTTGAGAATAAAGCTGGGAAAATAGGGTTTTACTGCAGTGGATATTGCACCTGTCACACCAGGAGAACCGAGAAAAAGCCTCTGTCTGCTAGGAGCATAATGTAGATAAAGTAGAAGCAAGGTCGAGTTACATGGAGACTGATTGTAGCGCGGTAGCATTGCAGCAAAAAAAATAAATAAATAAAAAAATCAACGACAAAGAAGTTTAGTCAGATATGGACTTTTTAGATAGCAAGAGACTCTGTTCTCCATAGTTTTTTTGGGGGAGGGATAAATTATACCTTTCAGATATGGAGGCCAAATTGTTTTGTGACTGCAAGGCCTGCATCATTATTTCTGGGCATATTTCTCTATGAAAAATCAAAGGAATTTGGTATGGGATCATCTGCACAATTTTCCAGACTGGTTTTTTTTTTTTTTTTTTTTTTTTGGGACTCAAGAATTACAGACAATAGAGTGGTGGAACTATGATGTCACAATGTAGACAAAAAGCCAGAAGCATTTCAGCACATCCAGTTCCATCATCCCAGAGCCAATGGGTCTGATGACTCAAGAAAGAAAAGTAGCATTAGATTGGTAGTTTTAGGACTATTTGACAGATAGTAAAGTAGTCAATTATTCTCTTTCCAGTGTCCATGAACACAAGAGAAATATTTAATCCTGTGCGATCTTTGACAGCAATGCCTCTAAATGCATCTTAGAAGTCAAGGATTTGTAGTTTGATCCTTGTCGCTGAGATCTGTGACAGATCTTCAATCCTTAGGATGAGAGGTCAGTAACACCTGCGTGCCTTGCTCCTTTTTTAGTAATGACAACCTCAACGCTTAAGCGTCTGCACAGAACTGTGGGTAAACACAGCTGCTGAGTGTGTGGTTACTAATCTGCAGATGTGATTTGCTACGAGGGATAATTCGGGGTTGTTCATTACTTTGTTGAGGCTTTAAAGAGAAAAGGAAAAACTCAAGCTGAGATGATCGCATGGGGAGCCAGGGAGAGGACAACAACAGATGGATTATACATTGTGATTGTAATAGAAACAGCCCAAGTGTTTCTGCATATGAGATAGAAAGGTTGAATTGGTTGTTTGGGAGAGTTTTATCTTCTCTCTAAATCCATTTTAAAAACTTCCAAGAATATTAACAGTCTTTTCCAAAGTTATTATTTGACTTCTGTGCAAAAGCTGTGTGCTTTGGTTTAACAATACACAAAAAGGCTTTAAAAAAAAAAAAAAAAAAAAAAAAAAAAAACCTAGATAGAAAGGGAAAGAAAAGGATGGAGGAGGGGTTTAAGATTTCTGCAAGCAAAAGGGGATTAAGGCTGATTCGATGCCAAACATTTCTTGGCAGATGGGGCCTGGTGCTTTTAGGATGCCAAAAAGAGTCAATAAGTCATCAGTGCATTCAATCCTGGAGATAATACATTTAGGAGAGGGGATTAATGGACACAATAAAAACAGGCCTTTTCATCCTCTTTGCACGATGAGGACATATTCAAGGAGATATTTGCTCCTCTTCACTCTGACGCAGTTCCCTACTGTCTTTCAGTGCAATTTGACTGTTCCAGCTCCAGTCGCTTTACACTGCACAGGTTCCAGTCGTACAGTGTGCCAAGAGCAAATGAGCAATAGACTGAGAAGCATACTGGAGACCAGAGGTGTGCATAATGTTGAGAGGTGCACAGCCTCATTTACCTCCATACACCTCCATTCAAGTCTTTGACAGTCAGAGTGAATGTGAAAGCATCCCTTGAGTGTTTTAGTGTCTGTAAGCAGTGACATTGCATTTTATTTGTCACAATCAGATTTTACAGTCCTGTTTCAACAGAATTCTCCCAAGCCATTTATCAATATATCTCTGTTATCCTGTGATTAGGTCAGAAACATGTTTTTTTCTAATATTTCCTATCTATCTATCTATCTATCTATCTACATACATATATATCTAACAAACTAACCATATAACTACACCCAGACTGATCAGACATATCTATCTATCTATCTATCTATCAACTGTCTGTATGTATTTTGTAAAGTATTTTACATATATGCACAAAGAAACAAAACTCTATTTTAAGTAAATCCTGTTCTTTTTAACATCTTATTTATCAAAGAATCCTGAAAAATGTATCACAGGTTCCAAACAATTATTAAGCAGTACAACTGTTTAAAACATTGATAATAAATCAGCATGTTAGAATGATTTCTGAAGGATCATGTTATACTGAAGACTGGAGTAATGGCTGATGAAAATTCTGCTTTTTCACAGAAATAAATTATATTTTAAAGTAGATTAAAATAGAAAATGGTTATTTTAAATTGTAATAACATTTCACAATATTAGTGTTTTTTTTTTCTGGATTTTTGATCAAATAAATGAAAAAAAAAACAAAAAAAAACACATCTTTATTCAAAATAAAAATGTGATATATTTTCAGATATCTTATTTTTTTTTTTTATTTTGGGTTGAATTGTGATCTGGAGATGTTTTTCACAATAGATATTCAAAATATACAGGAAAGATTGGTATGTGTCAGCGATGTCCACTCCATGCACACCAAACCTGCCTGTCACACTATAATCATCACAGGTCTAAATGGCACGTAAAATTGCCTCTACCTTCTCTTTTACTAATGACCGGGGTGTTAGAGCTCAAACCTAAGAAGCCATGTGAGGGTTAGGTGATCTACATCTTCTCCAAAGGGCAATTTGTCTGAGTAATTGCTCTAGCAAAAATCTATCACTGTCACACTCCCTTGGCCAATTAACACTTGGGAAAAAAGGAGAAAGAGAGGAAAGTGGGTGAAGAAGCAGAGGTGGGACTGAAAAAGAAATTAACTTTAAGTGCACAATTACAGCTACAGTGGTCAAAAAGAGTTTATAGAGCAGTAGGGGAAATTAATTGTCACAACTTTTAAAGATGTACTGCTTTGGCAAGCTGCAAATGCAGATTTGGCAGGCAGTGGTTTAGCAATTATACTGATCTTTAAATGGCATTAGCAGCTCATAGCCCACACTCATATAATGTGTGACAGTATGAATGAGGTCCTATTTTACATATTAAATAATATTTTCTTGCTGTGCTTGGATGTAAATTGGATGTTAATGTAATATGTAGTGTGTCTAATGATCCAATGAGCATGTGTTAATAACACTGAGTCTAACAAGCCCTGCATGTCTGGGGAGAAAAAGAAAGACAGAAAGAAAAGAAACAAAGAAATAGAAAAAGGCAGAATAATAATAATAAAAAAAACGTTTATACCGGTAGTGTGTGTATGTATATATATATGTTTTAAATTAAACAAAAATATTTGTTAAAAATATGGAACTATAAAACAATCAAAAGTAAAATGTCCAGATGTATTACATTTAATGTCCTGAATATCGGAGGGAAATATACTTAATCGTTTTGAAAATAGAGTGCAAATAATCTTTAATGGTCATAAAATGAGCCTCATTTTCTTAAAGCAAAATATATTTATATAAATAAAATGATCTTGCCCTGGAAATGTTTTCAGGTGATTCACCAAACAACCATGCATCATTCACTTTGTTCAAGTAAAAGGATTTTGTCTTTAATGTCTCAGTGACACTGTAATGCTTTAATTGACTCATGTTTACTTACTGTATTTAACTCTACCCTGCAATTATTTAGAGATAGAGAACATGTTGTTCCAACTTATCAACAGAGTTTGTGATTTGCCACACTGGAAGGGGTTTGAAGAAAAGATGAAAAGACAAACAGCGTCCTCAGACATAATATCATGTCTTGCTTTTCCTCAATGAATTACAATGCGATCCATGAGTCAATTCACACGATCGCTTTACACGGGTTTCATTAACTATCAATTAGCAGGTGTCTGCCAAGCGATGGGTTTTAACCACAGTGGAGAGCACCACGGGAGTGGACTTTAGAATGAGAAGAGGCGAAGCGCGACGGAATTTTCCTACAGGACGATCGAGCTGCACCAACATTTCCTTCCTGTACTAATGAAAAGAGCTGACCTCTCACCCTCAATAGTTTTACATTACCAGAGAGGGAGGGAGAGAGCTAGCATTACTTGCTCCAGTGCCCCTGAGAGATAGACTGAGACCAAAAGAAAGTGCAAGAGAGAAATGTAGAAAGGCTATCTCTCTCCAGACAGTTCTACTTCTGCCAGTGTGATCCTTAATTATACCACAGGTACAAAGCAGTAGATATCCGATTTCCCCTCCTCTCTCCCACAGACTCTCCTAATTAGAGAGCAACAAAGAGAAAGAGGGGTTACTGGAGCCCATTTCTGTATTTAAATCAGAACATGAGCAATGGATTCTGAAACCGTTCAATCAAAACCTGAGGCCCGTCATTCACATCAAGGCTTTATTAACCCGTTTTAAATCCTGTCAGTCAAAAACCTGTCAAAAAAATCCAACAAATCTCACCTTCTGTCAGAGCTGTGGCCAAACACATGACATGCTGAGCTCAATTATAATGCTCAATGGTATATAGATAAATAGAGATGTGGCTTTTGTAATGGTACATTTCTAAACACTGGAAAAAGTAGTTTGCTTTTTACTGAGAAAGTTTTGAGCTTCTGTCATGCTACTGAAAAAGTTTTCTCTTTCAGATCAACTTGAGTCATGCCAGAGCAAAAGTTTGGGGTGAATCTTCCTGAGAATGTCAGGAATGAGACAGGGATCCAACAGCAGGTGACACAAAATTAAGGTTTATTCAAAACTGAGATAACAGAAAATGCTCCATCAACAATCAGCCAGATAGCAAAAATGGCCAGCAAAAAAAATAAAAAAAGTCATCATCTAGAACAGTGCAGTGGTCAGACCAGCTTAAGCGGAGCCATCAGAGGAGAGAAGCAGCGAGCCAGCAATTGAAAGCCACCACTGAATTCCAGAGGAAGCGCCGAGCTTGAGCAGAGAGAGCCAAGGCAGAGAGCCAACCAGAGTCCTAGAGGGGCAGGCAGGTAAAAAGGAGAGGGTGACAAAAACAGGAACGCCAGACTGACTAGACTAGAAAAATAAACAAAAACAAGATGTGGTCAAGAAACACTACAGGCAACAAGACGAGATCAAAGCTTCTGAACAATGCTAACAGACTGACACAAGACAGCAAACACGAGGGTATGATAAAGGGAAGATAATGAGGACAAAAGTGTGCAGGTGAGAAGGGAGAATTAGCTAACAGGTATAACAAGAGAGGTGGGGTATACATCACAATGACAGCGGAGCACATGGTAAGCTGTCAAAACAAAAGGCCATGTGCTCCAGGACAACAAAACCTAGACAGACCCCCCAAGGAACGCCACCAGGCGACTCAAGGGGTGGGGGCGGTTACCTTGTCTCCGGCGTAAGTCCTCAATCAGCGACCGATCCAGAATATCCCGAGCCGGAACTCAACTCCTCTCCTCAGCATAGGGTTCCTGAGAGGGAAACAAAGGAGGTAGATAGCCAACACAACATTCAAACACTGATATACCTGTGGATGCTACTATGAAAAAGTAGACATACCTGTGGATGCTACTATGAGAGTATTGTGGGAATACTCAATCCAAGTGAGCCGTTGGCTCCATGAGGTAGGAATACGGGATGCAAGGCAGCGGAGAGTCCGCTTGAGGTCTTGATTGGCTAGCTCACACTGTCTGTTGGTCTGGGCATGAAAACCTGATGACAGACTTGTAGAGGCCCCGATCTGTCGGCAAAATTCCTGCCAAAAACAGACAAACTGGGGACCCCTATCAGAGACTACACCTTGCTCGATTACCAATTGGGCTGTCTCCTTGGCAGAGGGGAGTTTGGGTAGGGGCACGAAATGGACCGCCTTAGAGAAGCGATCCACCACAGTGAGAATAATGGTGTTAACTTTTGAAGGGGGTAAACCAGAGACAAAATCTAAGGCTATGTGTTACCAGGGGTGAGAGGGGATGGGCAGAGGTTGGAGTAGACCAACAGAGGGACAATTAGAGGCCTTATTCTGGGTGCAAACAGAGCAAGCCAATACAAACTGCCTGACGTCCTGGCCATTAGAGGGCCACCAAAATTGCTCGCGAATGGCAGCCAGTGACCTTCTGACTCCTGGATGGCAGGCGACCCTAGATTCATGACCCCACTGAAAGACCTCAGGGCGCAGTGCCACCAGCACGAACAACCGACCCACAGGACACTCAACTGGCACTTCCTCCCCTTGCCCAGCTTCCTCCACCCTTCGCTCGATGTTCCAGGAGGGGACCCCTACCACAACTCCCTCAGAGAATATGGCATCGGCCGGGTCTCCTCTCCTTGATGTTTTTGGACCCGGGCCAGTACGAAAGGGTGAAGTCAAATCGGTCAAAGAAGAGTGCCCAGCGAGCCTGGCGCGAGCTCAGCCTCTTGGCCAAACGGATATATTCTAAGTTCTTATGATCCCAAGAAGGGGCCGCGCTGACCCCTCCAACCAGCGACGCCACTCACCCAAGGCCTACCTGACCGCCAGCAGCTCCCAGTTGCCTATGTCGTAATTACATTCAGCTGGATTGAGGAGATGGGAGAAATATGCACAGGGATGCACCTTCCCATCCCTAGAAGAATGCTGGGACAAGACTGCGCCTACCCCGACCTCAGAGGCACCCATTCACTGCAGAGGATCCATTAGTAAACAAATGATGCAATACCAAATTTCTCCAAATCTGTTCCAATGAAGAAACAAACTGATCAACATTTTGGATGGATTGAGTGTGAGTGAATTTTCATTTTATTCCTTTAATGACAAAGACATCTGAATATATATATATATATATATATATATATATATATATATATATATATATATATATATATATATATATATATATATATATATATACACACACACACACACACACACACACGTACACACACACACAAGGGTATTACTGATGTCACAGAATACGATGGTAAAATATCTTGATCTTGTGTTAACCATAGACCTTCAACCAGGCATAAAACCTATTCAAAAAACCCATTCAATCTCCCAACCCAATCTCATTCACATACAAACAGGGTATTTACATATGCACATATTGCACTGGCTTGTTTAATTTCAAGAGTCAGAGAAGGAAAAAATAGTTATACAAAACTTTTGGTTTTGCCGCAGAAAAACGTTACAAAAGTCTAAGCTCACCAAAACATGCTTCAAATGCATTTCCGTTGAATGCATTACAAAGCAATAGCTCTTTGAAGACACACGCTAAAAGAATAATCTTAATATGAATTTGTGCAGCACACCACAGATCCATTAAGATACTGTAATCCCTGGGTGTCTTCACTCTGTAATGCTGCTGCTAAACAACCCTTTCCTTGGCGGAGTGAGCCTTTGTATCAAAATTAATTTCAGGACAATGAAGCTTTTAATGCGCTCATAACAGAAATGGTTGGATGAAGATGAATGAGTGCAGCTCAGGGAACTGCAGGTTTATCTGCTTTAGAAAGAGAGAGTGAGAGAGGGGGAATGAGAGAGAAACGGGTGAAGCAGCATGCTAGCTGGTCTCTCAGGCATTTGATTAATAGTCTTAGCTCAGCTCCGGGCCCTCCTCCCTGAGCTTGTGTAATAACTGCCCCGTGGCTGTGCTCTACTCAAGATGTTTTGAGGAGAAATGGATGGCTGACTGTTCGTCTTTGAGACAAGCATCAGCCGGGGCAATTAAACAATACAAACATGCAGGTCTTCACAATTCGTTACACTGTTGGGTCTGACAGAACAAGGACTATGGGGAACAATCTGAAAGGGCTATCTCAAAGCCCAACCAATCATGTTTTGAATTACTGCTTAAAAGCACACATCGATAAGAAACAGAATGATGACATTGTCTCTCGGTGGTTTGGGACGCTGGTAACAGGCGGTTAAGTTGCAGTTTGCAGTACAAGATTATTAGTGTCAGTAAAGGCTGAATGCTTGTTACTGTGCTGAAACAAATATGGAGTAGTACGTGTATCATAGACCTTAAAGGGATAGTTCACCCAAAAACGAAAATTCTGTCATCATTTACTCACCCATTTGTCATTTCAAACCTGTACGAATTTCTTTCTTCTACTGAACACAAAAGAAGATATTTTGAAGAATGTTGGTAAACAAATAGTTTTTGGTCCCTTTGACTTCCATAGTATTTTTATTTTTCCCATACTATGGTAGTCAGTGAGGATAAGCAACTGTTTGGTTACCAACATTCTTCAGAAAGTCTCCTTTCATGTTCAACAGAAGAAAGAAATTCTGTTTGCAGTTTGGTATTATGCACTGTATTCACAGTTTTATTATTTGACATACATTCAAGGTCAAATGATATGTCCTGAAGCCTATTCCACTATCCAAATGTTGATCATTTGTATTGATAAATTAATAATAAACATACCCTAAAGAAAATTATAGCTTCCATGTAGTTTTTGCCCTTCTTTCATTGTTGCCAAATCATGCATAAAATATTTCCACCTATTTCAACTTTAAAACTCAGTTTCTGCCTTACATTTTTTTTTGTGTGTGTGTAATCAACTTGGTCCTTTCAACTTAATTTACATTAAACTGAATAAAAACAAAATTGAGCTGAATTTCATATAACATAAAAAGTTGAAAATGCTCAACTTATATTAATGAGTTAAAGTAATGTAAAAACATAAGTTGCCATGACTTATCACATCATTTGTGGGCAGTGTAGCCCTGCCCACAGTGAAATCTCATTGGTATGAAATCTTGCTTTACATCAAAGAGCTGATTCTAATTGGTTGATGGGCCATTGTTATGCCCAGGTGTGGTTCAAGTATAATTCCAGCATATAAAAAGCACATTTCAAATACAAATAAAGGCTGCATTTTCTCTTTGGACTTGCCCTGTTGCATTGAAAAGTCGCCTTAAGTTTAGCTGGATGAGTAATTTCACGCATATTCTCAACCACACTGACTCAACTTCACAGTTGGCATTTGAAATTACCCTACCTTGACTTCTTCATAGTAGCCGACATGCTAAGTAATTTCTATTTGATTTCTCTGTGAAAGATCATTCCTCTTGAATCCTCGGTTGAGACTCTCCCTCCATGAACATCCAATACTCTGTGAGCTCCATCTGGCCGTAATTAAAGGGAGGCTGTTCCTAGACACCATTAATTCACAACTAATTATACATCAATTAATAAATCCCCGAAAGCTTATTAAACACAGTGTAATAATTAGCTACATGCACCTGACAATTTATTGACTGTTTATTGTACAAAGAATAATGAACAGAAAAAGGATGTTGTTGATAATTGTCTTCCTTATTCCTTAAAAGACAGGGAGGGAAGTATACAAGAAAGAGTTATATGTGAAGAGGGAGAGAGAGATTTTCCTTTAATTACTAGCTTTTATAACCTGTAATCCTGTTATTATCTACAGTCATTCAAGGAAGAAATGATAAGCTCATTATTCAAGCGCCACTGCAATATGAAACATGCACATGGCACTCCGTAATAAAATACTCAAAGTATTAGCACAGAAACTCCCACAACTAATGCGCATGAGGGGTGACCGTGTTCAGACTATGTGAAAGTGTATGCCGTTGGTGGTTAGCGGGAGGAGACGATGTGGGCTGAATTGGATATTGATCCGCATGTGTATTGAGCAACATGTAATGAATGAAGACGACTAGGCCTGTACATGAGCTCGGGATGGTGACCCTGGACATTCAGAATGAAATAGCTGCGCTTTAGTTAGTGCCTTTGCAAGCCCAAAGTTAGAATACCTTGGATGTTGTTGGGTGCTTTTTTCCCCCCAACTGTGGACATTTATCTCCCATCAGATAATTTTGATCTAGACAAGCAGATTTGAACTTTTTTTTTTTTTGTGATATGAATAATTTTTTTTTTATCATGCCTGCATTATTCATTTTTTTTCTTTTTTTTTTTGCTATATGTTTCAAATATCTTTTTATGTTTGGTAGCTGTTTTTGTTTTACTTGTCCCAGACCAGTGTTATTATAGTTTTATTAATATGATTAACAAATTAGTTTTATTAATATAATTCATTTTTAGTTTTTTAGTTTCCAGTTTCAGTATTTTGTTGTGTGTTTTTGTCATTTGTATTAGTTACTTTTTTGCTTGCATTATTATTTTATTCTTTTATTATATTTCTATGTTTCAAATTTTCACATTTAATTCAATGTGTTAATGTTTCTTTGTAATTACTTGTGAAATTGACTAGCAATTTCTAATTCTAATCCTACACCATTTCTTTAAGGAATGCCAGGCATTTTTAGACAAATAAACAAGTGAGAATGTGAAAACTTTTTTTTTTTTTCTAAATGTCTATAGTGCCAAAAGCATCCATAGTTGGAGGAACATCCAATGTTAAAAAATAAACTCTGATATAATAATAAACTGATCTATATATATATGCCGGTCCATAAAAATGAAAGGAACTGAAGCTAATCAAAGATCAAAACAACAAACAATCAAAACCACTGAATCTAATAGAGGTGTATAGCATATAATATTGCTAGTGGTCGGAGCTCTAATTCAGCACATTGATTTGTCACAATTGATGGTATTTCTTTGTCACCGAATACTCAGACATTAATATGATTAATGTGTGATAGTTAAGCGGACTGCCTGTAATCGGCTCACTGATTAATTTCTCATCCTTCAGTCTGCTGGGATTGAAACTGGAAAAACTATTGATCACATGCTATCATCTGCGTTTAAATTGGTTTAGACATCAATTCCATTAACACTGATAGACTCAAATGTTCAGTCAATTAATGCCTCATGTGAAGGTTATATGGATTTTACATAGGTACAGCTTTAGGACAATATGGGGAGAATTCACTAAAAATACATTGGGCCTGCGGATAATGGTCTTTTATTTCCATGCATGTTGTTTCAGCTAAAGATTCGCTGTAGGAATTACTGCATTTAAATCAAGTAATGCCACGTATGCACCTGAACTGGCTCTTTAAAATGCAGAAAGTGTGCTTCGCTCATGACTTTTATGAATAAGGTGTAATAAACCGTATTTGCATGTAAAGGACGCATGTCATAGAAATGTAAAGAATGACAATTACTTAATTTAAATATGCATGACATATTTACCAGACAGGCAGCACCTGATTAAAGTGAAATGCAGGTGGTTAGTGAAAAAAACCCCAGAGATTTTGTGCTTAAATATCATGCTCAGATGTGGCTTAACTGTTTGCTGCAAAGTAAATTATGGTGCAATAATTTAGTTGAGATAGGCTTCATGTTTGTTCATATTGTTGGGTGACTGCATTCACTTCAACACCAGATGTGATATTACAAATTTCATTGTTAGTGAATATTAGAGCCCATAAATCATATCTCTGACCCAGTGGACTAGCTCACATTCATTAATAAACATGCAGATGTTTAGATTTTATCGTCTAATACCTGACACTCGTGCTGAGGAGAGGTTATTCCTGTCTGACTTCTGATATGGTTTCTTAGGAGACCAAGTGAGGTCTTGCATTATGCACAAACACAATTTCTTTCTGCATGGTTCTCCTGACACAGAATGTGAGTTGTTCATTGTTCTTTATTAGCATGGTAAGAGGAAAAGGCAGCCTAACTAATCAACAAATCTCCTGATAGTGGATTTCATGCCAGTGATGAATTAGGTGCTGTCTGCCAGTCGTGAAATGTATTTTTAATTGCTCTTTGTAATTAAGGATTGCCAGTGGAAGACATATTACAGGTCTGGGTGTGTGTTTGCTAGTTTGTGTGTGTGTGTGTGACCCACGTTCTGCACTTCAGAGGTTTTGTTTGGTTTTAGGCAGTTAATTGTGAGATTGGCCATGTTGCGAGAGAACAATTCTCGGCTGGACAACCGCTGGGAATTAGGAGCAGGAACAGTGAAGTGAGTCACACATTGTAATGAGTGCCCTCACACACAGACAAATTGAGTCTCCGAATGCAGAAATGCACCAAATTTTCGTATCAGTGTAGAGAGATGCAATCAAAATCTTGTGTATACAGACAGACAGATAAATGTATACAGACAAATATGTACCTTGCACAGTATGGGGAGAATTCAGCCTGAAAAGCAGCCTGGAGCCTAAATTCATGCCAGACCAAGTACCTGTGCAGACCAGACCTGTGAATGATGAATGACATCATTAAATCCCTTAGTAAAACTCTGCGGCATCTCAGGTCTCTGGCTGGTGCAGAAAAAGCTGATGAGCCAGTTAGACACAGAGAAAAGAAGGTATGAAGCACACTAGAACCCAACTGACATCCCAGCACAGAAACACGTAACACATGTAATGAAGGTGCATTTAAAAATGTTGTTTAGTTTGCCAGTTTTTATTTATACCAGGTTTCAAAACATGTATACAAATAATTAATTATAATAATATATTAGAATAACCTTACTGCAAAATGCACAGAATTATCTCCCTAATGATTCAAACTACAAATCCATAAACTGTCTGAGAGAAAACTTCTAGATGAATGTCTATTATCCAATCCACCATCAGAGCTCCAGAAGCTGGAGTAGGCCACCCTCCTAACACTCTTTATTGAAGTGAGGTCACTTGCATTTATTTAAATCAAATCCCAATACTCTTCCCAGCCAATGTGACACATGCATTGGCTTCCTCAGCACGCAGGGCCTCTAACACTTCCCGGACATGCCCTTGACATTTCAACAGGTTATTAACCTTTTGGGATGTGAGGAAGAGACACTGATAAAAAGAGAAGGGATGTAGGTGAAGCGCTGGAGCTGACGGATGATCAGCTGTGGGATGTGTGCTTTTGTATGTAAAAGTGTTGACAGTAATGAATAAAATTAAAATTATGTTAATAAAAAGGAAGGATCCAGTTGGAACTAGGGAAATATTGGGATTCCCTATAAACTGTAAAGAGTTTTCTTTTGGGATTTGGCACCAAATAGAGTTGCAAATATAACGATCGCTTCTTACAAGTTACCCAAACACTCCTTTTGCCCATCCTCCATTCTTTGCCCTCAAAGGGTTCAAAATATCAGCAGAAAAAAAGTCAAATTTGAGCTGAAGGTGGTGCCTGAGAGACCATGAAATGCTGCAGAAGACTTAAATGAAAAGGAAGAATAAAACTAAGAGAACTAAATATATATTTATATAAATCTAGTATTTACAGTGGGTATAGAAAAAAATGTATAGAACAAAAGGTACAGAAAAAAAGTTGGATTGTGTATACCATGCACCATTAGGATTTGTGACTTCTTATGTGACTTGTAGCTTCTTCACACTCACAACATTGTACACTCTCAGAAAAAAAAGGTACAAAAAAGGTACAAAAGCTGTCACTGGGGCGGTACCTTCTTTAGGCACAACTTTGAATCTAAAGAGTCCATATTGGTAACTTGGTAAGTGTGCATATTTGTACCTAAAAGGATGACTTGTAAACTCAATCAGATGTCGCTAATCACCTTCTCATTTGCACACAAAGCCACTTGACTTTCAACTGTGATCAGCTGTGCTCATTTTGATTAGCTCAGCATGAAAAGAACTTTCCTGGAGAATTACAGCCCTTGGTAAAGCAACTGAAACAAACAATCAACTAAGGGTGGCAAGGCACTGTCAAAAGATCTCCGGGATAAAGGTGTGGACACACTCTAAAAAACGCTGGGTTGAGCCTGTTGGGTCATTATGTTGGGTTATTTTTCCAGTGTTTGGTAGTTTTTGTGTAACTCAGCTGTTGGGTTAGTGGTTGGGTCATTCTCACTGACCACTGAAACAACACGCCCCTCCCCCTCCCTCAGATGAAACAACCCATTGTGGGCTTACTTTAACCCAGTTATTGGGCTGTTGTTTGTCCTCTTCAGGAGAGAGCAAGTCCTCAGCGCCACCAATTCAGTGGACTTTTCGATTTTCAATTTAGATTTTATTTTACGCGACTCAACATACAGGGACAAGATGTCAATCAGCTAAATAAACCAGCAATGATCTTTTGGCATGAGGGAAACGCTTTGCCTTGATTTAATTCATTAGAATACAGATTCTAATTAATTTGGATTTTAAAATATGTTCTCAAAACTCTGTACTGTTTGCTTATGGGCAAGTTATGGAGTCAGTCATGGCATCTTTCAGCTGGCAGGTAAATGCGAGGTGGCGTTTTTTTTTTTTTTTTTTTTTTTTCTGACATGTTGGTGTTATATAGTATCATTCACTTGGATATTATAAGCTGCACTGAGTAAATACAGCTGGATAAAACAAAAAACTGTCAAAAGCAACAAAATGTGATTATTTTAAAGGGGGTGATTCTTTTCTATACCCACTGTAAATATTGTGTATTAATATTTCATCAATATTGCTCATAACTTATTATATACAATAACAATATACATAGAATACATATTTATATATTTCTTTTATTATTACTGATCTGTTATAATTATATAATAGAATATTTAATATTTTAATTTTAAATATTTACATTCAAATATTTAAAATTGATAAAGTTATTCATTCAGTTATTTAATTTTCTTTCAACAATTTTGGTACTAGATTGGATTATCACTTGTTGTCCGATGTAAAATCTGGGTGCTAAAGCAGAACCTGTTGAAAACCACTGCCCTACAGTATACAGTAGGAACTCTCTTTTCATATTTAATAGCCAAACATTGACCTATCATCACCAGGTCCTTGCATTACACAGAAATGTATGTTTCCCCTTAGCCTTTACATCTTTAATACACTCACCTCAGTCTCATGGCGCACCAGGGAGCAACAAAAGAGTTCCACCCTGAATAGAATAAAGGGCGAGAGTAGAGATGAGAAAGAGAAAATCTGAGGTGGTGAGGGAGTGTTAGTTTCATTATTCATCTCACACTGGATTGGCCAGCCCATACTCTTTCCCAAAGGAAGGCATCTGAACTTTCAATTGGCATCATTCTGTGTGTTGAGTTTTAATGTCAATATCATAGACAGGCTTTCAGCGGCCTTGCAGCCACAAGAAACACGCAACTTCAAAGGAGCAGCTCTGCTGAATCCCTCAGTCTTGAATTAAAAATGTTAACCTTGGAGACATGTTACGTACAAGGCAGGTTATGTTGTAGAATTCAAATGAACAGTTCAGATGATGCTCAGCGATCAGGAAAGTAAGGAATTTTCTTCTAAATTTGCTTTTAATTCGTGTTCATTTTGGGTCAGAGTTTAAAAATACTCCATGTCATTACAGACTGAACATGCTCTTTTGGTGCAACACATCAAAATAACTGGGAATGAGGTTAGATGCTGAAATTGATGCAGAAGCACAGGGCAAAAACGCTGATAGAGGGGCACTCAAGTGCTGAAATATGCATGTGTGATTGAGTCTCTAAAACGATGGCTCATTGAGAGACAACACAGAAGCAGAGAAGTGGAATTAGAAAATTAGTTCTAACTAGCTGCGTAAGAATTAGGGCTGTCAATTTAACATGTTAATTTTATATGATTAATTATTTAAAATATAATGAGACATAAAATAATTAACACAAAATTAATTCTGCCTCCCCTGAACCCAATATAAATTCTAACACCTAAATGCTAAACATATTTTTGAGAAAATTACAAGTACATCGAGTACACTTGCTCAATTGATGGTTCATGATGCTAGCAACCACATTGCCATGGGTTCGATTCCCAAGCAAAAGACATACTGGGAAAGTCAAACCTCAAACGCCAAAAGTATAGTAATGTAAAATATAAACAATTAAAAATAAAAAAAGTCATCAGTGACCACTACTATAAGTCTATCACAGACAAAATGGACTAATGTGGACTGTAAATCAGTGACAGGCTCTGTAAATTATCCCAACATCTCCAAATATTGATGTACACTTAAAATTAAAGGTTCCAAAAAGGGGTTTTCACAGTGATGCCATAGAATAGAAGAACCATTCTGGATTCCACAAAGAACCTTTCAGTCAACAGTTCTTAAAAAGAACCTTTTTTTTCCTTAGTGAAAACACTTTTTAAAAATCTATAGAATCTTTTTCCACTATAAAGAAACTTTTGTCAGATGGAAAGTTTCCATTGATGTTAAAGGTTCTTCATGGAACCATAGATGCCAATAAAGAACCTTTATTTTTAAGAGTGTATGCAATGATTTTGATTTTTTAATCAGCATCTAATAATAATAAAAAAAATACTAATGATTTTTACATTTATTTTTTAGACAGTCCTAGTAAGAATCAATGCTTAACCCCTGACCTGAAAATAAAAACAGAAATGCCTAGTCTTCTCTGTGCTGTATCTCTCCTCAGGAATACAGGCACATAATGGCTGGCAGATGCTGTTGGGTGAGGGTGCCAAGGCTCTGCATCCACACTCAGACTGAGGTCCTGCTTCACTGCGTAGAAACACCTAGAGGCCTATGCAGGCCTGGGGCGCAGCCAAGCACATGGTAGAACAGAGCAGCCATGTTACAAATCAACATGCATACCGCATTGCACACACAATCTACTTTCTTCTCCTCTGTGCCTTGTTTTGGTTAAAATGATTTGTAGGTCCTGTGGTGCACGGACAGAACTGTTGAGGCTCTATTACAGGCTCTGCTAATAAGATTTGCAGCTTTGTTAGTTTGTAAGAGCATTTGGTTTTGGTTTTGAAATGTTTGAGAATGAAAACAGCCTGATTAGCTTTACAGCTAATAACATGGATTAATTATCCTGTGGTGTTTTTTGATTTAGAAACCTAGGCTTAATTGACTCTTGGTCCCAGATGTTTGGGTTCAATCCTTAGACTTAGAGACCTCATGCAGAGATCTCAACTTGGAGCTCATCTGCATAGCAAACAAAGCATAATTAAATTGACAAGTAATCAGTTTGTTGAGTTGATTTTGTAACTGTAATTGGATTTTTCATCCATCTTAAGAAATTCCTTTGCAGCTTAGTTTAGAGGTGGACTTTGGTAGCTTCACCCACTGTAGCATTAGCAATGATGCACTTTCTGAAATTTCTCCATTTCTCAAATTCTCGCAATTTTGGCCTTTGGTCCACAATGAGACAGCGTTTTTGTCCAGCGAACTGTTTTCACATTATAATGCAGACTGTGAAAATGGAGGTGTTCAAAAACAATGATGCATGTTTAGTCATGTGACACAAATTGTACCCATATACAGTGGGTATAGAAAGTACCCTCCCCCCCCCCCAAATAATCCGAACATCCCAACAGACTAAAGACTGTAATTAAAGCAAAAGGTGGTTCAACAAAATACGGACACAAGGGGATGAACCTTTTACCAACTCGGTGATTCTGTTTTTGTTTTTTTTTCTCTGACATGTTGGTGTTATATCTTTCACTTGGATGTTATAAGTTGCACTGAGTAAATAAAAAATGCATCTGTCTTCATTTCAGACTGCAAAGCAACAAAATCTCATTATTTTAAAGGGAGGTGATTATTTTTTTTTTATACCCACTGTATATCTATGGTTTACCGGCAGTTTTGTGCCTGCTATTGACTTTAATAATGTTGCTACAAATAAATGTTAATTTGTACAATCTTCATTTTACATTCTTGCATAGATGACAGAATATTACTTCCAATTGCTTCTCCTGCAGCAAAATATGATGACAGTTGCATGGAATGATGATTTTGAGTTTGATTTGAATGCACAAGTGTTTGGTTGGATATGTTGCGTATAAAATGATAGTGCCAGAAGAATAGTGTGAGAACTTTATTATGTCTGGTCTCTCAGTATCATCTCAGTGAGTGTTATGACGTTTTTACACATGCACAGGAAGGTGATTTAAGTGTTTTTAGATGTGCCAGTGTGGAAGAGCAAGTTTTTGAATACAATTAAAACCTGTCTTGGATGAAGAACGTTTCGAAATGTAAACACCATTTAAAATATGTCGGGGTTATTGTAGACTAATAAGGCTCCTTGTGGTTGCAGTACCACCAGTTGCCTGTAAGTAGTTAGTGGCCTAGATTTTCCTAAATGCGTTAAAAAAGAAATAGTTTACCAATCAAACATTTTGTAATGGTATTTGATTTTTATCTCTTTTTTCTGCACTTGACTTAAGCTCTAGATAAATATAAATGAAAATTTACTCACCCTTTTGGTCAAACAGACAAGCTTATATTCATGGATGGTGGTTTGAATGGTCAAGCTCTATATTCTATATTCTATATAAACTATATTCTTATAGTGTAGTTGATGTTTTCTGAAACCACAAACATGTGGGAGGAAGTGAATCAAATTTAAACCATGAAGTGTCACTGATAATCTGCCAAGTCTTTGAACAGCTATAGGTAAGCATATTTAGAGTAAGTTTAGGCCACTTGAACTCTTTGTGAGGATAATGGGTGTTTTTGAGTCACCAACACAGTAGAGTCACGTAAGGACTGCAACAGCTGTTGTGTAAATGCCGGGGGGAGCAGCAAACTGACTCACATGCCACAGAGGCTACAATCTGTCAGCTTTCATCTTTGTTGCATGAGTCATTCCTCTTCTCACCTCTTACTTCGCACTCAGCAAGAATGTGATGGGAGTGGCATTTATTGACAAGTTTTGTTTCACTACATTCCCCTGAAACCTCAGAGGCGAATTGTTTGCAGAATTTCTGTGAAAACAGCAGCATCAAAATGCGTTCAGAACATATTTTGTTACAGTACTTGATTTGCTTAATTCATTTAGTGAATCAGGTATAAAACAAAGCACACAGCTTTAATTCATTCTTTGCGAATTCCCCCTTCATTCTTATTTAATTCAGCAATCTTTGAATTATTTATATGTTTGGTTTGTTTTATATTTTGATGGTGAGGTACACAAAAAAAGTATCAGTACCATATCTATATAATAATATTGGTTACCATAGTAACAAGTCAACATGTAATTACTGTAGATTAAATGTCAAATCTGGTGAAGATAATTTGCTCTACTAAAACATTACATAATAATCTATATGTCAGGATGTAAAAAACAGCATGAGAAGTTTTTAAATATATATATATATATATATATATATATATATATATATATATATATATATATATATATATATATATATATATAAAAAGTCCATGCAAAATTCACCATGTTGGTGGCATTGGTGTTGAATTTGAATATCAGGGTAAAACTGTACTTATTTTGTCTTCTGGAGAACATAGTATCTTTTGTAGCTTGCAAAGGCCAGTACTAAATGAAAAGAAAAAAAAAAAAGTTGAAAGTCATACAGTCACTGCTGGAAAGTGTTCAAATATGCAGAAGTTGCTGGAAAACCAAAAAATGTCTGTCTGTCTGTCTGTCTGTCTATCTATCTATCTATCTGTGTGGCAGCACAGAGAGTGTCTAAAATTGTTGAGGGTTTTAAGGCAATATGTTCAAGTGAGCAGCTCTGGGAAAACACTTGGGATGGACTATGGCTCCTGATGCTCATAACCAGAATATTATTATCAGCTAATCATCTTTCTACCAACAACTCTGATTTCTCTAGTGGGTTGGCACAATTGACCAAGAATTTTTAATTGAAGATGATTATACAGGTTTCATTTTAAGCAGTGATGTCCCTTTGAATGCTAAACTATGGCTGGATGACAATAAAATGACCTTTTCAAGAGCTCACCTGTGCAAGGTGACGTGCGGCAGTCATCAGTATTCAAGACAAGATTTGGCTTAGAAACCATTAGCATCATCATGGATCTTCGCACTAATGAGGCTCCAGGTTTTCATATCTTAATTGGATTGCTTCAACGCAGTCCCCTATTGATGCTGGTCCTGCACAGTTTTTTATGGTAAGTAATGAGCGGATAATTCTCTGGCCATATCTAATCTTTGGCCTCATCAATAAATTTTGTGAAAAGCGCTTTGTCATCTTTGACCCCAACTGGGCAGAGAAACCACAACACCCAAATACGCAGTTTAAACATTTGAAATATTTCAATAATGTAATGTCATTGAAGGGGGTAACATGTTACAAAAAACATGATCAAGCAAAAATGTTTTGAATGACTTTTCTAATTATTTAAAGGTGATTTTCACCATTAAAATACGTTTCCAAGCTTAAAATTCTGAGACAGTATAAGCTAGCCAGGTTAATTTTCCGAAAAGTGTAAAAATTACTTCCTAATGAGTCTTTAATTAGTGTTTTTTTAAAACAAGATAACTATACTTGTCATAACACACACTAAGTGTGTATAAGATACAGTATTAGGAATTGTTTTCAGAAAATGTATTATTAATAGTGAAAAAAAAATCTGCAAATGCAAAAAGTCAAAATACACTCATATTATTATTAAATAAGATACATTCTATTGAAAACAAGATTTAATATGCACTGTTGCAGTTGCAGTGTAATTGTCTTGTTTTGAGGAATGAAGTGAAAATGAAAACTATTGCTCACATTATAATCAAGGCCACAAGCCTGCAAATATTGCTAATGCTATTTTAAGTAACATTAAGTATGACACATGAGTTTAAAACTAAACTAAAGGCTCATTTACTGTAACATACAGTATTTACCAGCTGAAAAGACTAGTACACATGTTCTGAATTAGTTTAACCATCAAGATGGTTTGGTTTAACTATGTCAGAAAATATTACTTGTCGATCAGCAAATCCAGCTTAAAAAAAAAAAAACTAGCCAAGTATTTGAATGTTGAGCAGCAAGCTCATTGGCTGCTGATGCAACTAAAACCAGTTGGCTGCGCCATGTGAATAATGATGTGAGTACTTTATATTGAGTTATAACCTATCGGCCAACACCATCTAGAGTTTCATGACAGAACTTTGTATTGCTGTGCTAGTCTACCTAGACCAGAATTAACATTCATGCTGGTCTCTTCAGCAGGGTGAATCTAGGGTGTATGTATGTGACAACTGACTCCCAAAGCAACAAATCAGTGGCAAATATTCAGTAGAATGGAGCAATGCAAGGATACAGTGTTTTATCAGTGGAAAATTAGATGATTGGCTTTTCAAAGGCCAAATAAGTCCAGCTGGGGCTCTTTCAGTTGTCTCTCTGATATCTCAGGCCCTTTAGGAAATTGATACTTACACTTGGGAACTAAACTGTCAAATATAATTCATCTAAGGTAATTTGTTTTATTATCTCTAAAAAGGACACTGCTAAGCAAGTGAAGTCAGCCCAAACAGGAAGAGCAGCTGTGGAGAAGACACACACTCGGAGAAGAGAGGGCTGGAATACTTATTATCTGCAGAAAGAGAGGGAAAGAAAAGGAACACTTTTACAAGGAAACCTGGTATATAAATAAAAAAGCTTCCATCTTCATTTATAAACCAAACAACAATCTATTGCAATGATCCTCAGTGAACCCCAAAGGCATGGACTGCTTATCCTATTTACCTTAACCTATAGATCTCAATAAGAGATGCTTTGAATGTTTAACAGTACATCCATTTAACCAGTAAGACTCACATACGCATTTGATTATTGGACTTTAAGGTTCTGAAACTACATTATATACCTTTCTAAGTAAACAATAAAAGCAATTTCCCAAAGCTACACTTTTAAGTCTGGAACATGGTATATTTAAAGTGAAAGTGCCTAATTTGTGCACCACTATAATTACCAATTTGGATATTAAGCTAGAATCTAAGTTTTTTAATAATCAAACTATAGCAATGTTTCCATGAAAGCTGTCAATTTATTTTATGCAAAATTTCATAAAAATAATTAGCAAATACAATTAGATTCTGGAATTAACAGTAGGTAACAACCAGTAATCAATCATTACTTTTTTGATGCACATACAGTATTTGTCAATGTTGTCTTTGCAGTATGTCTTCTTACCAAATAATGTATGCTTCAAGCTCATTTTAGTGTATCCATCTGATTTTTTATGTGATATCCCATAATGTGCAAAAAATATGTTAATTAAAAACCCAGTTAATTGCACACTTCACCTTTAAGTTGTTTGTATACCATAATAGGCTAAAACAGCTTTAAAAAATTAGCGTCTTTCTCTTTCAAGATCTAAATGGTTAAAAAGCATTCATATCTTTTTCAAGTTTTTGTCACCAATCTGGATATTAAGCTGTTTTCATTTTAAAACTATATATATATATATATATATATATATATATATATATATATATATATATTTCCAAATAAGTTGTTATTTAAATTTATGTGAACAAATAATAAAAAAAAAAAATTGCAAATAAAGGAGGATTCTAAAAAAAAAAAAAAAATAGCCACGTGTTAATCATTATTCAGTCACATGTCCTTTTTTAATGCACACATATAGGAATTTATTCAGTAAAATCTCAGACATCTCATTTTAGGCATGTCATCTGCAAAAAAATGTATGCATGCACATTTTAGAAATTTGATTAGCAATTTATTTTAGTGCAAACTCTGTTGAGATATAAATGGATAAATTAACAGTTATACATTTTTTAGTGATTAGCACTTTGTGCTTTACATTAAAAGTGCAGAGCAGCTGGTACTAACCTCCTACTGTAGGAATGGGTCTCTCTTTGTTCTTGCCAACCACGATGCTAAAGCACAGCTCCCCTCTGTGCTGCTGAGGAGCTGTTCTGAGAGACAAAAGCCCCAGGCAGTGTATGACACTTCACTGCATCTCATTAACAAGGACTTGGGAATGCAGAAAGAAAAGTTCTCAGTCTTGCAACATGAAAGACAGCACCATCTCAGCCACTTAAAGGTGTGGAACATTTTCTTGCCTCCTCAGAAACTGAGAAATGACGTCAGTGTCGGCCACACAACAGATGCAAAATGGGAATTTTTCATTGACTTACTACAAAATGTCTGAATTTATTCAAGATTCATAATTTTCCACAATTAATTGGTGATGTGAAGTGCTGTCTAGAGGGAAAACATGATACAATAAGCTTGAAATATCTAACACTGGTATACTTTAATCAACAGAAGACTATCCTGCTCGGGAAAAAAAAAAAAAAAAAAACTTTGGCCAACATGAATTTCCATGCTGGTCTATGCAGATTAGCGCTTATCTGGTGCTGACGAAGGTCAACCTGCATGGGCTTTTTGATGAAGCTGTTTGACTAAAGATGTCTTGCTGGTTAAGCTAGTCAAGGACCTTGGTGGCCATGCCAGAGCACCAGCATCCAAAACACAACATATGCTGATCTTTCTGGAAACAATAAAGTAGCCCTACATAAAGAGTATATGATAACTGTGTATCCAAAGACATGCTATCAAAAAATACATCAACTTCTACATAATTTCTAGCTTGATTGAACAATTTATTTAAAGGTGCTGACACCACTGTCCTAGGGAAGCTTGTTTCTGCTATGGGATAGATAAAAAATGCAACTGTGACCTTCCATCTCACAACTCACAGACTTTTTTCAAACTTGCAATTGCGAGAAAAACTAATTGTGATTGTGAGATGCATATTGTGAGAGTTAATTGTGAGATTTGTGAGATGCATAGATGCTATTACTTTATATATATAAATATATATATATATATATATATATATATATATATATATATATATATATATATATATATATATATTCCACAGCGGGAACGAATTAGAAAAAAAAAAACAGTTATAAGATGTAAACTCAGAATCTCAGAATTCTTAGAAAAAAATCTGAATTGTAAGATGTAAACTCTAAATTCCAAGTAAAAAAGTCAGAATTGCGAGATGTAAACTTGCAATTGAGAGATATAAACTCACAATTCTGAGAATAAAAGTCCAAATTGTGAGACAAAAAGTTGCGACTACCTTTCTTTTTTTTTTTTCGTGGCAGAAACAATCCCATAGTGGGTTTAAACGAGAAACATGTTTCGACATATTTCTTTGGTGAAAATGTTAAAACTATCTAGAAATGAAGGTGCTAACAGTCTACAATCCCATTTTAAAAGTCCCCAATATTATTCTTTTATAAAAAAAAAAAAAAAAAAAAAAAAAATTTGTTAATATCTTTTGTTCAGAATTCCCACATTTCCCCATGAGAGCCCGATTACAATCTTTCAGTATCAGGCAGGCCCCTTTTCTTCTTTCTTCCTCTATACTGCCATGCTTTTGAATGACAGACTTCATTAACAACTTTTGGAGCTACTTGGGACCTCATGCGTTGAAGAGCTCTTTTGGCACTGAGTGCTTTTCCCCAGTTGGTCCCCTATGGTTTATCTAATCAAGCAGATGCAGACAGACTGGTGGGGGAAATGCCCCCTGTGCCAATCTCACTGCGGGCAAGGTCGGTCGGGCAGGAGGAGGTGCTGCCAGGCAGCCAACAATTTCTCAGAGATTTCAATCTTGGCACTGATTTAACTGCCTGTCCTGCTTGTTTTTCCCCCATTAACAGATTTATTTGGACATTCATTTTATTTAGGCTTTGTAAAATGAATGTGGACATTATCATTCATTATCTAACATTATTTGCACACTGGGCACCAAAATTATACTCTACCTGTAGTTTTTCAATTTCACTTGTTTGGGATTTGGTTTTAACTTGAGTGACTCTCCAGTCCTATTAAGTGTTTTCTTAGCATATAAAAGTAGCTTCAGGAAACGTCACTTCGTGAATTGTCAGGCAATTTACATTTAATTTGATTGGAATTTTGATCAATAGAACATCCAATATAGTCTCCCTCTAGGTATTTTTTCCTCAAACACAATAATCCAGACCTGTCATAATGCTAGAACTAGATCTGTTAGTGGTGTCGATTTCTTAGTAATTCTTTCTGCGTTTTACACCATTTCACCAATAAATGGCGCAAAGTGACTGCCTTTATGAGTGAGTCATTTAACTGATTCTTTCAACTGATTCATTCAAAAACACTGCTATTTTTGTTTAGCTTAGCAAGTAATTGACAATATTGTGTCTAAGTTAACTTAATATTAACTTCTTGTTTATTGAACAATTTTATAAAAGCAAACTCACACTCGCGTTCATGCTGTTTTTCCAAATTTGTGACAACTTATATTAACAACAATAAAATACTATTCTAAGCCATATGTATGTATGTGTGTGTGTGTGTGTGTGTGTGTGTGTGTGTGTGTGTGTGTGTGTGTGTGTGTGTATTTAAACTTGCCAAATCACAGTCACAAAACACACAAGACCTAAGTGGGGTTGTGGCTAGAGGGCATACAGCTATGGCCAGAAAATGACAATTAACAATTTGCTCCCTATTAGAATGTGTATTACGTCTAAACCTACCCCAAACATAAACATAACCTTAAAGGGGTCATATGATGCAATTTAAAAATTTTCTTCCTCTTTGGAGTGTTACAAGCTCTTGGTGAATAAAGAAGGTCTGTAAAGTTGCAAAGACTAAAGTCTCAAATCCAAAGAGATATTCTTTATAAAAGTTAAGAGTCAACCACACCCCCCAAAGCGGGTCGTTCTGACACGCCCCCACATATCTACATCACTATGTGGGAAAATTTGCATAACGGCGCCCAAATGTTCATGCAAAGAAAGAAGACGAAACTTTTATTCTCTCTGTTGTCACTGCTGCCATGTTGTGGAGTCACTGTGTGCTTCGTTGTATAAGCGAAACTACTTTTTTTGGCCTTCCAAAAGAGGACACAACTAAAAATCAGTGATTAAGTTGTATTTCAACACTGTTCCAGAACAATCCAACCCAAATATTCAAATGTGTGCTGCGCATTTTATGGAGGATGAGGACTGTTTCCTGAACCAGTAGCCTGCAATGCCTCTGTGGCAACGGCTGTTTCTATAAAGTTGGGCAGTTCAAACTTTGCAAGGACAGTCTGGCGCTTCTGACTCACAGCCTGTAAGTACGTTTTTTATATTTAAATAATTTGCCAATGATGATTCAAACGCGAGTTTTGAGCAGTAGAGTAGGCTTGTTGTTTGTTGTTCCTCCGATCAAGATGCAGACATGGTTTTATGTTTATGCAGCGCAATACGCAACGCAATGAGTAAAAAGTCATTATAATCAGTAATTATGTCCCCACTGGATGCAACAAATGCCTCGTTTATAATGGGTTTTATTGGTTTTGTCTCATCTAGTGATGTACAGATCGTGAACAAATCTTTCAATTTAACCAGATCTTCTTAGTGAACCGGTCGAAAAAGTTCACCAAATCGAACTGAATCATTTGAAACGCTTTTCTCCAGTACACACTAATCCACAAATTATTTAAGTTATTCGGTTTATAAACGTGCCTCACACTCCCTCTGACGCTAAATAAACCAATATCCCGAGTTATTCAGTTACTCCTAACAGTACACTGAACTGCTAAAAGAGAACTGATGACACAACGGACTGGATAGCTGGCCAATCAGAGCACACCTGGCTTTTTCAGAACAATGAGCTTTGTCAAAATCAACACGTTTCAGAAAAGCGGGGCATAGAGGAGAAACAATAATGTACATTATATGGAAAATAATGTGTTTTTTGGACCATAAACACATTGCATTACACCAAATATAAAAAATAATGTTCTTTTTAGCAGCATCATATGACCCCTTTAAAATAATGCTAGAAGAGTAATTAATTGAAATGACAAAATATTGATGTGTGCATGCCCAGTAGGAAAATCTGGCTGTAGCTGTTTACAAAGCAGTTTAAGGGCCGTAGCCCTTACAAAGACCCAAGCAATGGCGTTAGTTCAGGGCGGGAATATAGGTCTGTCCAACAAATGGTCTCTGAGCATATGAGCGTAAAAACAATAATTATTTCTGGCCATTTACAAACATATCAGCTTTAACTAACAAACAGAATTCAACACGTTTTGGTAGTAAATGATAAAAGTCACTAGAGTGATGCTTCTCTTCTCCTGCAGCTCTTTATCCTGGTCCCACCTCTCTCTCTTTCTCTTTCTCTAATTTGTCACAGACTGAAATCAAAGTGCTGGGGGCTTTTATACAGTCTGCGCTGTCTTTCATCTGACAATTGGCAATGTGGAGAGGTGGGCACGTGTGAACAAACATGCAAAGCCTCCAAATGAGTGATCCTGCTGTTTTCCCTCATCTGTTGCCCCAGCCACAACCAAATCTCTCTCACTCCCTTAACACTCCCTGCAGCAGAGTGCTCACCTGTCCCTATTTCTCACTTTCTCTTGAGTATTTCACTTATAACAGCTCTTCTAGGCATTCTGTTTTCTGGCAGAATGTTAAGAAATAATATGAATTGCTAAACTGTAAGCGACTGAAATTGTAGCATAATTGAGAATGAGAGAGTGAGCCTATAACTGAGAAAAAGTAATAAACTGTAAGCTTACTTTTTTGCTGCTTTTTGTTATATATTGCACATATTTTCACTTACAGCATTAGATGCAGCAGTTATCCATGCACAATTTCTGTACTCATCAACACACCACGTTGCTTAATGTGACTACTTTATCTGTCTTTCTTCCAACAAATGAGTACGGATCAATGTGTTTTTGGTGAGAGGGTTTTGATCACCTTTTTGGATCCTCTCTTGTTTAACTGTCACATAATAGTGCCTCAAAGGAAAATTAAACTTCTTTTATCATCTACTCACCATTGTCATTTCAAACCTGATGACTGACTTTCTTCTGTGGAACATAAAAGGAGAGGTTTTGCGTCCTTTTTCATACCATGAAAGCAAATAGTGACCAGAGGCTGTCAAGAACATTTTCTTTGAAAGTTTAAGTAAGTATAGTTTGCAAGAGCGTGATTCTAAATACAGCGAGGCTGTAAAAGCGGACTAGTGAATAGGTGTGTTTACCTGTTGGACATGATGACATTTAATGTCCCTGACACCTCTGTAGTCCCATTTAGGCACATGTCAGCAACCACCTTTTTCAAGAGAAGTGACAGCATTAAAGGGTGTATTACTGATGTGTTACATGTTGAATAAAATGTAAAATAATAGGTAGTGTTAATCACAGGCCACATTTCAGGCATATAACCAAAAACCAATTCAAAAAAACCCATTGGCTTCAAGACAACAAACCCGGAAGTGCTAATATTCAAACTTGTTTCTGGGTTTTGGGCTACGAAAATACTGTATGTCATCCTTGCAGCACTCTGTTATCCATTTGTATAAAATCAATATCACACCTGCAATCGGGCTGTCCAAATTTATGATTAACTATAGCAACAACAGCACTTGTCCTCTGATATTGTTTAACTGTTAAATAAATATTTTTTTTTTAGTTTCTAAACCCACCGGAGGCTGTCAAGCTCCAAAAAGGATAAAAAAAAATAATAAATGTGTATAAAACATTCCTTTAAAGGCAGTTGGTCATTACTCAAACAAAACTGCTCATGTCTGAAAAGGGAAAAAAACTCTCTCTATATATTATAATACACTGTTCTAATGTGATTTATTTTTAAACATAGACTCGGACTTGCCAATGAATCATCAAATTTTGATATTTAGTTCATGGAAATGTTATGAAATATTGGAAGGTTTACATCCAGAGTGATTTTTATGCTTTTTAAATGGATTTTCTGGCTTGCGCATTGTAATGTGGTTCACCTTTTTTAATGAAGACATAAAACTTTGCCTTTAAGTTTGCAGGTGGTTCAAGACTATGACTACTTTAAACTCAAATGTGTCTAGTCAGGGTGTAAAAAGAGACGTTTGATGGCGAAAAAGCGAATGAAAGAGAGCTTAAGACAGATAGAGAAACAGCGTAAGGCTGCTCTTATAAGTTTCGTGATACTCCCGTGTGCTTTACTCTTTTGATGTTGCACTAGGGTAAGATTTCGGAGGAATTAAGCATAATCCAGGAGACTACGGGAGATGTTCTCGCAGACAGGGTGGAGCTCTACGTTTGACAACTTTCTTTATCAGTTAGCCGGAAATGTCTGTAGAAGATAATGACAGGCCATATTAAAAACAACAATACATGCATGCTGCTTTACCTTAGCATTCACACACTGTAAGTAAACTGTTTGTGATCAGTTCAGCCAATACCTCACATAACCAAAAGCCATATTTCAACAATACAGTTAAACAATAAGATCAAAATATTAAGAACACATTTCATTCATATATTATTTTATTAGGCAAATTCATTAGTTGCCACTCTTCTAAAGATATAGTCTACAATAATTATATATGTGTTTACTTAGAATAAAGTTAACATACATTGATATATATTTCTGTATTCATGATGTGCTCTTATCTACTTGCAAACCTCAGTTTAAAAACAAACAATTTCATAACTATGCTTCAGATGTGGTGTACTAATGTTTCATAGACTACATACATCGAAGGCAAACAAGAACGTGCTGGTTAAGAAAGGAAGCTTCATATGTGACTTTCAGCGGAGACACAACAGCAATTAATTTCTTACTGTTTGTTCACATATAATCCATACGTCTGCAGAGTGGCATGAGGATGGATTTCTTAGCCCGACAAATTTTCCAGAGTCTTCCAATAATCTAGGATTACACCTGCAAAATAAAGTAAAAAAGGCGATCCATCTTCTTTAAGGGGTTTAATCTTTTATGGAATACACTGGATTATTTCCTCGGGTAAGGTTTTATGACCAGTTTAATTCCCAGAGAAGTTTCTGCACCATTCTGAGCTCCCTAACCACCCCCCCCCACACTTCAACACCGTAACTTCACTCCACCCCCCCCCCCCCATTCTTCCTTTTCACCCGGGATGTTTGATTAATGGCCACCACTTGACCCGTTATGGCAACACTCTGCCAAAAATCTAAGATTAAGAGGCAATGTCGGACCTGACGTGGCCCCTGCTGCTAATTTTACGTGATGTATGGAGGTAACACTGCTATAGCATCTAGACTGGGGAAATGGGGAAACAGGAATTCTGGCCACCCTGTTTGACCATCATGCACTTACTGACTGTGTGAGAAGTTTCCAGGCACTCAGGCTTTCTGGTCATGCCACTTGTGGGTGAGCGTGATTTCACCAAGTACAACATGTTCCTGGATCAACATGAAAATACTTTATAAAAACATGAATTATTAAATTAGCAAAATATAAAGAGTGAAACATCATAAACCATATAAATATTTATTGTGAAAATAATTTTAAATAATTTTTACACAACTTTTACATGACTCTGTCCCAGTTTTTATGTAATTTGATGTAATTTTCATGACCAACAATTTTGACACTAAAAGTTTTTTTTTTTTATCAATGAATCAAAAGTGTCAGTGTTGAGCTTAAGATAAAATAATTGTGAATTAATATGATTTATTTTATTATATTATTATTAAACATTTATTTAATATTTTTCATTTTTAAATCAATATAGTTTTTTTCAAACAAAAAGTGTAAAAATAATATTTAATTGCATGCATATACAATATTTACAATACATGAAATTCTAGCTATTTAATGAGCCAAAGTCAGAGGAGTTGGCCATAATATTTCTAAAACATTTCAAATGTAATTTTCACCACATAATGGTATTAATATATAATATCATATTTTTAATACATGATTTTTAATGCGGTTGAAATTAAAAAAAGAAATGATGCATATTATGTGGTGCATGTCTATTCACTGATGCACATTGTTAAGAGTCAAATCAAATAAACTTGAGGTTGTGTAAAAGCAAACTGGGCCAGTTCAGTAAACAAAGGCCTTTGGGCCACCTTCAGTGATATGCCCAACAAAATTTGCCCTTGGAGGACTGTGGAATGCTTAAGCGCAGAACTTTGAAGCATCAAGCAGGATGTTCTCCGCTGGCTCCTCAGAGGCATGCTATGCTATGGCATGTTTAGTGAGCATGCTTATTACAAATGCATTCATAGTGTTCTTTGAACTTTCACACAGAACATGATCAGAATACCGTTGCAGTGAGGGATGTTTGAAAGAGAAAATGTGACAAATTTTGACAGCGAGTTAAAGGTGGAGTAGAAAGGAGAATGAAAATGGAAGAGCTCTAATTTTCCAAAACCTGTTTGTCCTTAAAGGTCCGGTGATTAATGAGAGAAGTAAGATTCAAGGTAAATTAAAAACTGTCAACAGCATTGTTAATAGGCACTACAGCCAGCGTGAAAGTGAAAAGCTAATCTCCTTGTTTAAAATCTTTTTTCACCGGTCTATTCAGGTGACCTCTAAAGAACATACTAGGATATCAAAAAAACTAAGAATGACACCTCCTGAGGCAGATGATAAGTTGTGGAGGTAGAAATGTGTGTGCGTCCATTATCTACCTCAGAAACTCACACAAAGCAAAATGTAATTGCTTGCTACTATGGAGTCCATGGACTTTCTCTGATCCAGTCATTTGCATGATAATGAATTTCAAACAACTGTGTATCACAGCATGCAGGTGCATCACATTAAGGAGGAGGTAATCAGATATTAAATTAAGAGCCATGTACATGGCACAATATCACAACCGTAAATCAGACACATTTTGTTACATCCACATTTACTGATAATAATTAGACTACTCTGAGTAATCTTATGATCCCAGGGGCGTTCGGTAAAAGTGTAAGGAACAAAGAAATCTGAGGGAAGATGTTGTAATGAAAGCCAAAAGCAATGCATCACAATAAGAAGAGAGAAACTCTGAGAACTCCCAACACCATTCACAAACTGCAAAGTTACCTAGGTAGTCAGATCCCTAATGAGCATGCTGATTAACTTTAGTTTTATCAAATGAGCGCACTCTCAGGAGGGGAAAAGGGAAAAAAAGAATAGACACAATGTTCTCCATAGGTTGGATTTGATTTATAATCAGATGCTCCATGTGTCAGAGTAATACAATTCCCCCTTGAGGGGTGTCTACGGGGGTTTGAAGACCACCGAGATTGTGCATTATGCTGTTCATTCAGAAAATTTCCACTAAAGCTTAGCTCAAGACAGATTATTGGACATTACTGCATGCCTACCTTTACATAACAACACAAGGAGCATTGCTTTCAGTATGATTTAATGATGGAAATGAAGTTTGAAATCTATCCCTATGGCTGGTTAAAACACAGTTTGGACATGTTAATAGGTGAATTTCACAAGACCAAAATATTTTCATGACAATTTAAGCACCCACAATTCTCATTAACAACATAAAATGAAAAATAATAAATAAGACAAAAATAAGAAAGGCAATTGCAAGATATAAATAAATATTTATTAAAATCCATAGTACCATTTCTATTGTTAAAAAAAAAAAAGCTGGGGTGATACGTGAGCAGAACAATTTATTAAATTTTTTATTCTTGTTCAACTTATTAATTTTGTGAAATTCAAACTATTATATTTCACACTGGAGTCTATTATAAACTAAACTTAAATTCAAACTTTTTAGACCTCAAATGGCATGTGCCATAGAGATTTGTTCCTTATTTCAGAGAAAAACTGAATGGCCTATGTGTTCAAAACTGAAAGAGTTTCAGCATGCACCATGACCTGAATGCATTGAGACCCCGCTGGGGCTTACAGCTTAGCTGGCTTTGTATTGTTGTTGTATAGCATTGTTTTTTCAATGTAAGTAATTACACCTCATTCATTCTCTGAGGCTTAGTCAGTCCCTCTCTGCACAAATTATAATGCCATTACTTGTAAAAAATATTAGAAAAAATGGCTTCAAATATATAAAATATGCAGTCTGTTTATTATGGTAAGCAAACAAACTGTTGATATTATTATTAATTTTACCCTGACTATTAACTACACTCATTAACTTGCTCCATATACACATACATACAAACATTCCAGGTCTCAGATAATCATTAGGAATAATTAAGTATCGTTTTGGTTTAGGTTGCAGAACACAGCAGGTACAATAGCATTACAAATGATCCATTCTCAGGTGTGAACAGCTGACAGATCCACCTTAATGTCTGGGCTGTCTTTAGAATGGCATGTTAATATGCGTGTGATCTGGAGCTTTTGCAGGGAGGTGATGTTGGCCTCCAAAAAGACTCTTTTGTCAAAAGGTGAGGTATATGGACAGTGGGAAATAAAAAGCACTTTATTAGGGGAATTATCCAGCTGACCTTAGTGCAATGAGAAGGATTAGAGACAGCAAAGAGAGTAATCACGAACTCCTCTATCACCAGGGAAATAATTCACTGGCTCTCTCTCCCAACCCAAAGAAATATAAAGCTCCTTATTTCTTGAGAAGAGAGTGCCGTCTTAATTGCTACTCACAAATATGGTGACCTAATGCTGGATATTAAAGAGTAAAACCATAATACCAACACACCAATCAGCCGATAGGTAAAGGTGTACTGCTTATCCACCCCAACAAATGGAGGGAATATGTGACCCAGCAATAAACCCATTTATAAAAGGGCCTAGTTGAGCCCCCAGAGCAATACGAGACACAGGGCTTGGGAAAAGGAAACAGGCTTGGCTGTGTATATATCCCGGATGAGAAGAGTAAGCCAATGAAACGCTGGCATCTTCAAACGGGGAGCTGCGAAGAGTCAAAGGTTAATAAAAGGGCATCTGGATGGGAAGATGAAGACGTGGCAGACAGAGGGATTAACCAGCTCACATATCAAAGAGCTTCCCAAGCAAAGGGGCTCAATGCACGGATCAGCCAGGAAAATCTCTGCCTCCTTCACCGCAACGCGAGGTGAAAGGCCTCCGTCGCCCTCTCTCTCCAACTGTTTAAACATGGGGTAAGTCAGGGGTTTCTTTTGTCATGCCGTCCTTTGAAACTAGAAAACTTTCTTGGTCCTCCACCACAATCTGATCTGTCTATCTATCAGTATTGTTGCTAAATGTTTTGGGACAAAATAATGTTGAATAATGGGAGAAAAGATAGGTTATATAAATTAATTTGTTAATAGGTGATTTAGTCAAAGTGACAAAAAATTTGATAAAACTGAAGCTATTTCACATAAAAGAAGCAAATACTATTGGTTATATTAAAAATTATTGAATAAAAGGCTTTTTTTCTTTTCTTTTCTTTTCTTTTATTCAATAATAAAATGTTATTCTCTTCATTGAAAAAATGAACTTAAATTTTTTTCCCCAAGGCTAATATTTTCTCAAGGCTTATATTTTTCTCAAGGCTTATATCTTAAATCAATATTGTTTATGAAAATGATACAGCTTTGCATGAGTAATATTGAAGGAATATTTGAGTTTTTCCTCCATCCATGAAACACAAAAGTAGATGAATGAGGGATGGGAATATTTATATTGATAGCTCCAAAAAATAGGGATAGCTCCAAAAAGCACCTAAAGGTGTCATGAAAATAGTTCATATGACTTTTATGCTATATTTAAAGACCTCTGAAGCTTTTTTTTATTTAAATATTGACACATGCTATGGCTGTGAATGATACCTCAGATAATGCAACTTGTAGAGACAATGCTTGTTTTTAATCTTTTAATTTTAAGTGATCAGTCTTATGATTTCACCTGACAATAGCCCAGAACATCATAGCAACTATCAACAAAGCCTTAGCAACCACATGGCAACACTTCAGCAACCACCCAAAGGCGGCTCGGAATAGTGAAGGCAAGTTATGCACAGACATGGACAATGATGTATAATTTTAATAATTGAAATTTCAGAAAATGCACAAATCGAGATGAGAATGTAATCTCTTTAAGATAGTACATTTTATCAGATTCATTTTGATTTCACCTACTGTAGCAACATCCTAGAACACCCTATTAATTTTAATATATCTTCATGCAATCAGAGGTTGCAATAAAAAGCAAAAATGTACCTGAATTTAGTTGTTGATCTTTAGCTTTGTGAAATATTCATATCAACTGCACAGCTCAGAACATTTATGAAAATTCTGAATATGTGTTTATTCTGTAAAGGAGGAATAAGGTGGAGAACTAAAGACAGCAAGGTGCATCTCACACGTCAGACATCTCTCCCTCCTACTGGGACGAATTCACGAATATTTCATAACCTTGACACGTTTTTCATGTTATTGTTTTTCCGACACTGCATCAATTATTCACACTGATGACAAAACATGACCCTGCAGGTCGCTCAGTCAAAGCATTTCAATCTATTGCTGCTCATCCAGTCAAACATTACATTATGTTCCTCTGCAGATCACTGGCACCAGGAAGTCCTCAGCGTTGCATTTAGCAAAACATGCTTTAGATAGCACCCACAGGAGAAATAGATTTTGATCATAATACTGCGCCTCATCTTTCAAATGTGGATATTCACATATTATTACAAGCTGCACATTTGAGACAGACATGTAATCTGGAAACAAAATAAGGATTTGCCACAACACACTTTTTGTAAATTATTGTTTTCCTTGCTTTCACTCCTCATATCAGTCAAGCAAATGCAATAACACTGTGTTGTGCAGAGGGTCTTAGGTAGGGCGAGACTGAGCTCATAACATTTCATTTATCAGAAGCTGCACACAATGTACTGCATATTGGCTTAAGATGACCTGGTGCAGCATACGACAAAAGCGTGTTTCCGTTGTAATAAAGAAAAATTACCATTAGAGCTTGGTATGAGCTGGCCACAGTGACCAATATGTCCATGGATCATTTAGTGTGGCTCCTTTGTGAATGGTAATTTGAGACAGCCATGACTAGTGCCCACTAGTGCTTTACAAATAAAAAAAAAAACATTCCCAAAACATTTGTCATTGGTGTCTCATTAAAATAACGGTTTCGTGCGCTTGAAATGTTATGAGCTCAGTCTCGCCCTGATTCAAAGACTCAAGTGCTCTGTTTGTCAATGCATTGTGCATTCTGCAATGCGATGAGCGGTTCGGCAACTGCCTGCCGTACATAAATGACAGATCTAAAAAGATGCTCTGAAGCATGCATTCTCCTGTACAACTGCATTCTTCAAACCAGCTACCACATCTGACACAGGAAACGGCAATGGCTACAACATACAGTACACTAGTATATGTTTCTCACTCTTTTCCGAAAACTAGTGTAGAGACAGGATTTTAATGCATCATAGACATACTACCACCTTAAAGCTGCTTTACGGGAATAGTTTGCTGAAAATGTACTCACCATCAGGCCATCCAAGATGTAGATGAGTTTGTTTTTTCATAGGAATAGATTTGCAGAAGTTTACCATTATATCACTTGCTCAGCAATGCATCCTCTGCAGTAAATGGGTGCCGTCAGAATGAGAGTCCAATCAGCTGACAAAAACATCACAATAATCCACAAGGAATCCACATGACTCCAGTCCATTAATAAATGTTGTATAAGTGAAAAGATGCGCATTTGTAAGAAACAAATCCATCATTATGGCATTTTAACTTAATTTTTAAAATTCCTCTGTTGGATATTTCTCCATCCATATTTTTCTTCAGAAAGAACTGGAGAAAGCAATATTATGGAAATTGAAACCATATTAATGATGGTTTTGTTTCTGACTTTTATTCTCTGAATTCATGAGTTTACAATTCTGTTCTTTTTTTTCTGCCACTGAATAAAAAATAAAAAAGGTACTTGCAACTTTTTATCTCTTGATTGTGACTTCTCTTCAAAGAACTGTTAACATCACAATTATTTTTCATACTTTTTGTGGCAGAAACAAGTTTCCATAATTATTATAAAATACTATTTCAGCCTTTCTACTTCAAAATTTAATGTTAAATTGTGTTACTTGCTGTTTTTAATTAATTGTGAAATTTACTAGCAATTTCTAAATAAAAATTGTTTTAACATTTAAACTTTTTTTAGTGTGTGAGAACAGGACAATGGCATTTTAAAGCTGATGAAATTATCATAATTCACTGCATTAAATATTAGCAACATGCTAACATCAAACTCCACAGGAATCAAAACAGTGAGAGCATCTTAAACGTCACATATGTAGGGGCGTTAGGATGCAAAAATGCAAATGGAGTATGCATAATCCCAGAGCTTGTGGAGACATGCCAACGACATTGTATAGTTTAATAAATTCAGAATTCAATGCATGAAATATCCTATAGTTCTCCATAATGTGCCAGACTGCAATCCCTAAAGAGAAGCGTTTCTTCCAGAACCTATGCGATGATGGAAAACATCATTCTCTGTTTCGCATCATGTGGGTTTAAACCTTATAAAAAATGATTAATAAATACAATTCTGAGAAGATGCTTACAAAACAACAAATCTGAAGTGGAGACTTCAAAGTGTGATGTATTCTAATCATGTGGAGATGCTCGCTTGGATCTCGCCTCCAGCTCAGGCAACCTCCCCAAATGGCCCTCTCCATTGTCTCTGCTTCACTGAGTCATGTGATGGGCGAGGTCCCTCCACGGTCCCACAAGTCTCTGCTGCTCTCTCAGAGATGACAGTCCAGAGAAACACTTTTATGATGATTTATTTGAGCCAGTCGCTGCTCAGTAATGGAAATTAATTTGCTGAAGTTCCTGATGCTCTGCAGGGGTAGAATGGAGGCTGCAGTGCTCATCTGTAGGCTCAGATAGTAGAGACCCCAGAGTGTTCGAAAGAACTGTTAAAAAACAATGCCTGGGGTACAGGAGATAAACTTGAGGTCAACTGGGGTGGTCATTTGGTAAAGTTACTTTGATTTCATACACAATAAGTGCAGGAAGGATATTTATAGAATAAATTTTAATTTAATGTAAGGTGTCATGCTTAAAGATTAATTAGCAAAATCTATTTTTGTATCCAGTGTCATGTTCAACTTTGTTATGTCTTAAATGTGTATGAAATATGTGTGTGCTTGAATAAAGAATAAATGCATGACACTGCTGCAACCAGCACTCCTATGTTTACAATTAAGTGCAAACAGTGTATTTTTGTGAAAAATGGCATTGGAATCCCATTTAATTTTCATCATCTATAAATAAATGCATGTATGACTTTCCATAGTCTTCAGAGATTCCCTGGAAGGTTCTATTGGCTCTTTTTGACTACAGCAGACCATATTCTCTGAGAAGCTCAGCTTCCAGACAGCCAACCCTCAGCAGTAATTCAATTCATTTCAGTTGTCCATTAGTTCAACAGAGCAGCACATCTAAGGCTATTTTTCCTTTCCCAGGGTGTTGTGCTGCATGTAAACACAAAACAAAGAAACTAATAAATCTCCTGCCTTTAATACAACACAATGCAAACATTGACTTTATTTCACAATGTATTTGGAAGATGTACGCTCCGATGAGCCTTCCAGGGTGTCTTGATGGGGAGATAAACCTCCTCTCCAAAACCCCCTAGTGAAGTCATTCAGAACCAGTTAAATTCACCTCTCAAACCTCACACCACTCTGTTTGACAGCCTGCTATTTTTGCTTGCTTTCCCAGTTCCATTGAAATATGTATCGTAAAACTATCAATCATTACACTGCAGAATTTTTTTTTTATCTTAATCAGTATTGCTATGTTCACCAATTAACGTCTAGTGAAATGAAAAACTATGGGTTTGTAAGAAGCAAATTTATATAAGGCATTTTAATGTTAAACCATTGCTTCTGACCAAAATATGAGTTCATAATAATACTTTCCCCAACAAAAAAAATCTATTCCCTGTTGTCAGTTTGAAAGGTGTTTTTTATTTTTTTGGCTCGTAAATGGTGCTTGATCTGTGCATATCCATTGGTGAGCTAGTGATGCAATGCTAAATTTCTTCAAATCTGTTCAGATGAAGAAACAAACTCCTATACATCTTGGATGGCCTGAGGGTACTGTAAGTACATTTTCAGCAAATTTTCATTTTTGGGTAAACTATGCCTTTTAAAACAACAGCTTTTGTGTATTGACTCTTAAAGTTCAAAAGTTGCTACATGACAGGAATAAGCCAAGGTGGCAAAAAAAAAAAATAAAAGAAAAAAAAAAAAAGAAAAGAAAAATTCATTATAAATAGTCTCTAAATCATGTATTAATATCTTAATCAATGTTGTTAAATGTATGCTATTTAAATATTTTTCTTGGAAAACTAATCAAATTAATCAAAATATCTATGAAGAATTTATTTATTTATTTATTTATTTTGCAGTGACTATTGTTAGACAGATCAAGGACACACATGAAACTAATGGATGTGACCCTGACATAAAACATGCCCAAAGAGCTTATAGGAACACAGTGTAAGCATGCTGCTCATAAATCTCTCGCCATCATTAACATGGAAAACAGCAGTGTAATTTACTGAGGGACATCCTGTAGCTCATGATTGTAAACCGTATGTTACTCTTGCTTTTTCTCCAGGGGGAAAAAAAAATCTATACAATTACATTGTCTTCAGAGATTCCCTGGATGGTTCTTATGACTCTCATAACCTTTACTTGAGTAATTTGTGAATCTTCCTCTTATGCAAGAACTAGGAAATTAAACTTGATTAAACATGCCAGTTGTTTATTCTCATGCTTTATGCACTTTCAGGGTTCTTCTTGATTGCAATCAAGTGGAAGTTTTGATGTAATGTTTTACTTTAGAATGGGTGGTATGATAAATCAAAGTAGTGGTAGGTATGTATATACATAACAATAATGCTTTTTTGCTGGAAATTCATATACAGTGTTAAATATCCAGGAGGTTATTTTTGTATAGTCTTTGAAATCATAAAAATCATAAAAATATATCATTCAAGAGTTTGGGATCGGTAAGATTTTAAAAATGTTTTTAAAAGAAGTCTCTTATGCTCACCAAGGCTGCATTTATTTACTCAAAAAAACTGTAAAATCAGTCATATTGTGAAATTTTATTACAATTTAAAACAACTGATTTCTATTTGAATATCTTTTCAAATATAATTTATTCCTGTGATGCTGAAAATTCAGCATCATTACTCCAGTCTTCAGAAATCATTCTAATATGCTGATTTGCTGCTCAAGAAACATTTTTATTATAACGAATGTACATAAGCATAGTTTTATTCATACAACATCTTTGAACATGCAGAATATGTTGAGATTTGAGGGCTGCAGCAGAAGGTAGGATTTTCAGAGAATAATGACTTTTAGTTTGGGACTTTTGGGTATCATTCAGCTTATGTAAGGAACATCAGGATTATTGATGCATAAGTCAATGTGCAGCTACAGGGACTGTTCATGTATTCACACTTCTCAACGACCCATACTTGATAGATAGAATGCAGCTTATCCATCTTTTTAAGGAATATCACTTCCCATCATGCTGGCAAAAGCACTCTGAGTTTCAGGGGTGTTTATGGTTTGCAGGGTGCCTATGGGATATGCTGTCAGGACCTGAGGGATTTATAGTGCTGAGGGGCCAGATCCCAGTGGAGCGCTGTAAGTGGTTCTACAGGAAATGAGGGCCACCTTCACAATCTCTCATGCGGTAAGGGAAGCCTTAAACCTTTGAAGGAATGATTTTGGCCTATATATATATGTATGTATGTATATATATATATATATATATATATATATATATATATATATATATATATATAGGGATATACTAACTCATCCAAATGGAAAATTAAAGAAAATGATCTGGTTGTGAAATGTTGCTGTTCGCTGAAAATCTTCCCCTCCAGCATTGCTGTCAAATCTCATTTGCACATGTTGGTTCTCACATGTTGCAAATGTATCTTGCAATCATGATGCAAGGTATGTTTGAAATCATAAATTTTGGTCTTTACCACACACAAAGCTATGTATGGCTTTAGAAGACTTGATTACTTTAATGGTACTTTCTTGATGTAATTATTTTTATTTATTTATTTATACTTTGTCATTATTTTGTCATATTATGCTACTTTAAGGGATAGTTCACCCAAAATGAAAATTATGTCATTAATTACTCACCCTCATGTCATTCCAAATCCATAAGATCTTCGTTCATCTTCAGAACACAAATAAAGATATTTTTTGATGAAATCTGAGAGCTTTCTTACAGCAACGCAACTGACACGTTCAAGGCCCAGAAATGTAACTAAGGACATTGTTAAAATAGTCCATGTGGCGTCAGTGGTTAAACCGAAATGTTATGAATCTACGAGAATACATTTTGTTCACAAAGAAAACAAAAATGACTTTATTCAACAATTTCTTCTCTTCCGTGAACACATGTTGAAGACTAACACGGAAGAGAAGAAATTGTTGAATAAAGTTGCTATTTTTGTTATTGAACCACTGATGTCACATGGACTATTTTGAGTAGTTAATGACAGAATTTTCATTTTTGGGTGAACTATCCCTTACACTGTATAGAAAAAAACTGGGTTTTTGACAAGAAATTATTATTTATATTTAGCAAGAACACATTAAACTGATCAAAATTGTAAGTTCTATTTCAAATAAATGTAGTTCTTTTGAAATCTGTATTCTTCAGTGAGTCTTGGAAAAAATGCATCACGTTTTCCACAAAAATATTAAGCACCACAACTGTTTACAACATTGATAGTAATAAGAAATTATTCTTGAGCAGCAAATCAGTATATTAGAATGATTTCTGAAGGATCATGTGACACTGAAGACCGGATGATTAGACTAATGATGCTGAAAATTCAGCTTTGCATCACAGAAATAAATTACATGAAAACATTTTTTTACTGTATTTTTAATCAAATAAATTCTGTCTTGGTGAGCATGAGAGACATCCTTTAAAAACATTTTTTTTTAATAAATGTACAGACCCCGAATGTCTGAATGGCAGTGTAGGTCATGATAAGATCATGGGAACCTCAAGATAAATTAATAAATTATGAAAGATTTTTTTTTTTTTTCAACTAGAAATATGGCCATATCCCTAAAATCAACTGAATTCTAGTTATGTAATTAGCCAAGATTACTTAAAAACAGAAATCCAAAAATGATGCAATTTTTTAAAGGAAACTCCTCAAAGCTCTAACCAGGAAAAACATATCAATGACACAGAAATAAGACATTGCGCATCAGTGTCAAGATTTTAATGAGTATCTGTGCCTGATGTATTCACTGAGAACAATGTTTTCATTGAGTGCAATATCCGCCAAAGACACAGAACAGTTTCATTGTTGATTTTAGCTTGTCACACTTCCAATCCTGCATCTTCCTCTCCGCTTGCAGTCAGTAAGGCAGAGAAAACACGGAGAACACTACTGACCCGAGGCAGATAGCTGTCAGTCATCTTGAGTGACAGCTCTCATTGGAGTGCCATCTTTAAGGTCGCTGCTTGCCAATTTGTAGCAAGTCTTACACATGTACCACGAACATAAAACATTTTTAATACAGCCTACAAAAAATGTGGGATGCGTGCAAAACAAAATTCTATCCTCAAATGGTGCCTTTAGGCTCTGAGCCACATACTCAACAGCATTGAATAGACACAAGAATGCTTCTTGGGGAATTTGCATTGGAAGGCGGTTTGTCAAAATGCTTCTTCTCAACTGATCTGGACACATTTTTTTTTTTATGTCTGTTTCTGGGTATCTGTGTTATTTCACTCTGGACGCTGGGACTTAATTTGGTACGGGCAAAGCCTCAGGCTTTTTTTTCCCTAAACAAGCAGATGCAAGATGGTAATAGTAGAGCCAAGGTCCATCTGGTGCTTGGTTCCCTGGCCTGTGTGACAAATAATCACCTTCATGGCTTTGCGGGATCGTCTGAACCAGGCATGACAATGTCCAACTGGTCAAGTGACCACCCTTGGTTCCGTATCTTCCGTATAAATAAGCCCAGTTAATAAAATAAATGTTTTTGAGGAAGAGGTAATTGAATCTTAGAAAGATTGGTAAAGGTTGGTAAAATGTTTTAACATTTTTGAAAGAAGTCTCTTATGCTCACCAATGCTGGATAAATTTGATGAAAAATACAGGAATAACAATTTACAATCACAATTTAAAATAACTATATTTATATTTATATATATTTAAATATATTTAAAAAATTAATTTATTTCTGTGATGGTAAAGCTGTATTTTTCAGTGTCACATGATCCTTCAGAAATAATTCTGTTTTGCTGCTCAATAAACATTTTTTAATATCATGTTGATACCAGTCTTGCTGCTTAATATTTTTGTGGAAACTATACATTTATCAGCCTTCTTTGATGAACAGAAAGTTCAAAACAACAGCAGTTATTTGAAATATAAAATGTACTTAACATTATAAATATCCTTACAGTCACTTTTGATCAATTTAATGTGTCCCTGCAAGATAAAAGTATTAATTTCCTTGAAAAAACATTTGAAACCTGGCCCTAAATGGCACATATCACAAAACTATTTTGTTGCTTTATGTGTCATTCAGATGGCCTGTCCCTGCCCAAATATGCGAGACTAGTATACTACATAGGGTGACCAAACGTGCCATTTTCACAGGACACGTCCTGGCCAGGATTTCCATATTGCCTAAAATATCCAGGTTTTGGCTTTGGTTTCCTGTTTTCAAACTTAATAAAGGTAATGATCGTTTGACCAATAACATACAGACATTGTACTTAATCGACTAATCATGGTGTGTGAGAAGGTGGGATCTACAGAGAATGGTCAAAGTGATGCAAAGACGTGTACATACTAGTGTTCGACTTGAAGCAGCACTGAGCATACCGATGGGTGTATTACATCATTACATCACGGTACTTTGTCATACAACAATTAGTCTGCGCAGCTCAAACAAAGCCAAAACTTGGATATTTTAGGCAATATAGAAATCCTGGCCAGGACGAGTCCTGGGAAAATGGCATGTTTGGTCACCCTAATCCTACAGAAAATGATTTTCACCTACCCTTGCTAAATAATTCCATAAAGACTTCTTTTCTTTTTTTTTTCTTTTTATCGCAAAACTTTGACTTCTAAGATGTTCAGAGACCATTTTAGTTTTATCGAACTGCTTAAAGGAACTGCTCCAATGTCTCTGTGACAAGCTTTATTCCTTCCTGCCTTCTAAATGTCCAGAGTTCCATATTAACATCTTTTGCAACTTTTCCCTTGCCAGATCGCTTAGAAAAGGCACTGGAGCAGCTCTTAGTCGAGTCTTGCCAGCTGTGGGAGTAAGATACAGTAGCTTGCTAATCCGTGAGCGTCATCTGCTTCAGCTCAACGACTCTGCTATTTGTCAAACAGAGGCTTGTGGGTGTTACAGATGGTCTACTCTCTCTTTATTGAGTCACCAGGGTTTGGACTGTTCTGATTGGGCAAACCCTGATGGGAGCCGGGGAAGCCACAGCGCTCTTCTCAGAACAAAGGGTAGATAGGATTGTCAGTGCTTTTCAAACAATTGCTATTTGATAGCAGAGAACCACTGTGGTTTTGAGAAATTCAAACAGTGTATTTTTGAAAATGTATATACTTCTAAGCACCCACAAATACCATCACCACCACCACCTCAAGCAAATAAAAAAAATGTTGCATGGTTGCCTGCCTGGTACAGAATATATAAGTGGAGTGAAGCAACAAAGATTCCTATAATCACTCCATTCCAGCTCCATTCCGGGTTTTTTCCACTACTTGCTCGCTGGGGACAGATACTCCACTCCGCTCCAAACATCAATGCACAGAATGACAACATGCCTGACAGAGAATATATAAGTGGAGTAAAGCCCTAAATATTTTAATTATCACTCCATTCCAGCTCCACTGCAAGTTTTTTCCTCTTCTTGCTAACTGGGGAGAGAAATCTCAATCCGAACATTCCTGGAGTTAGAGAAATCACAGAAACACAGATCTGGCCCCAAGCAGGAGATCTGACCCATACTTACTAAATAAATAAATGAATATCTATCAAATATTGATTTAAGATATGGGAGAAAAAACAGAGTGATACGAAGTGCAGAGTGATAAAAAAGACATGAAACTTGCACAGCCATGTACACTATTGTTCAAACGTTTGGGGTCGGTAATAATACAATTTTAAAAAAAGAAGAAGAGGAAGAAGAATTTTATTCAGCAAAGATGCATTAAATTCATTCAAAATCAAACAGTAAAGACATGTATAATGTTACAACAGATTTCTGATTTCTGAAGAATCATGTGATCCTGAAGACTGGATGATGAAAATTCAGCTTTGCATCACAGGAATATATTACATTTTAAAATTTTTGTTTGCTTATTATTATTTTTTTTACATCATGTTAGCATCGGGCTATTTACAAGGTAAACAAAAGGATCATAATCCATACAGCATCATAATCCTTAATTTTTTTTAATTATTATATAAAACATTTTAACTTGACACAAAAAAATCTAAAATACATTCAGGTGATACCTTACAAAATATTCCACTTAAGCACATTTCTGAATAAAAGCATTTTCTGGCAATATTATAAAATTACAGTCCTAGATTTTACAGTATTTTAAAATAGAAAAAGGTTAACAGTTAAAATAGAATTTAATTATTTTAAATTGTAATAACATTTGACTATATTACTGGTTTTACTGTTTGAAAAAAAAAACAGACTTTGTGAGCATAAGACTTATATCTAAACCATCTAAACTCATACTTTTGCGCGGTACTGTAGAAAATGGTCAACTATATAGTTTAATGATCCTTATTTAAAATATTAAACTACAGAATGCTGCAATTGACCCATTTGAATACAGTATTCCAGAGCACCAGACAATAAACACACTTTTAAACAACCACCTGTGCTAGTTTGTTTTTACCAAAGTTCATGTTCCCCATAATTCTGCTGAACAGCTTACACTGCATTTTAAGAGGAAACTTCTTCACAGTTGGACACACTCCCTGTTTCCCTCTGGCTGTGCCAAACCCAGTATGCAAACCAGAGGGACTTATTTCCTAAATAGACATCAGCTTAGCTGGGTCGAAAGTTCTTAATTACTTTTAGAATGAATGGAGAAGTTAAGAAAGCTGAAATCTCAAGGGGAGCACAAGCAGAAATTTAACCATAACCACACATAGGTCTAAAATCTACTGTGAATAATAATGCAATAGGTTTAGTAGCATCCTATGACATATATTAAAGGAATGGTTTAACCAAAATGGAAAATTTGCTAAAACTTGCAAGATGTACAAACTCATGACCTGAGGGTGAGCAAATTTTCAATACATTTTCAGTTTTGGGTGAACTATTCCATTAACTGCACATTTTTGTATTAAACTGTTTCTCAGTGTAATACAAACTAATAACAAGTTTAGTTTTTAGGTGAACTACCACTTTAAGAAAAAACTGCATTCCTGGATTTAAGTTTCAAAATATAAACAGCTATACCTACAGAATTTGTATTATTCATTATTTTCATTACATTTTTTTTGTATAATGCAAAAATATTTCATTTCATTTTATTTTGAGGTTTTATTTTAATACTGCTTCTTATTAAAGCGATAGTTCAAGCGATGGTGCATAAATGACAGAATTTTTATTTTTGGGTGAACTATCCCTTTAAGCTTTGAAATGCAGTTAATCAATTTTTTGGCATCATCAGGCTCAAAATGTCACTTTCATCAGTGCTGCCTATAAATTTTCATTTTTGTGAGGATAAATCGGCAAAAAAGCATGATAATTGATAAACTAAACACTGAACACCATACATTACACTCTAGTGTGCTAACGTGTGAAATTATGGATTAGTTAACTGTTTTGTTTTTTTTCCGATTTTATGCTCATATTCTAATTTTAATACTGTTTTCTCACCACTCACCTGAAACAGTGAGATATGATGTCAACAGATCTGTGAGCAAAATGGGGGAATAAATATAGAATATGGTAAAAGTGATTAACAGCAGCACCTCATCGCTCTCCAAAAGCAGATGGTTATGGGTGAATTCACTGTTCATACATGCTGCTCCTGCTTTATGCTGTTTTTTGGAAGCTGATTACAGGTTATGTGTGAACATTAAGTACAATATACTGTGATAAGCAAGTGTTTTTTTTAAGATTCTCTCCAAAGCGCTTTGTACAGAGTGTACCTGTCTTCTGCAGGACGAGGTTGTCATATCCTGAGGACATCAAATTCCAAATTATTACACATAAAACCCTGAAGGTTGCTTCACTGTAAACCAGGCTGATGCGATATCAGAATAAAGCTCAGAATGCATTGCAGCAAGCTCAGTGAAAAAAAAGATGGTGGATGGCAGACGGAAAATGAAAAAAACTTTATTTGCAGGCAGAATGATAAAAACACACCTGTGTGCCCTTACTCCTGGAGGTTGCATCAAGCCAGCCAAAACCTTATATATCTTGCCAGATGGAGAAACTGCTTTCCAGTTTTGTGAGCATATACATCAGGCGGTCAATGAAGGGAGTGTGGGTGGTGTGTGGGTGGACCGTCTGAAGCTGAGACTGAGTAGAGAAGAACGTTCCTTGGCTGGTTGATAGCTGGAAATGCTGAGAGGTCTTGTGGGAAAATAAAAGTCAGGTAAATATATCTTTGTCTGATAGTCTGCTGTGTTTCTGTCAAAACATGTTGTTTACATTTGCTTTAAAGGGGACCTATTATGGCCCTTTTTACGAGATGTAATTTAAGTCTCAGGTGTCCCCAGAATTTGTCTGTGAAGTTTCAGCTTAAAATACCCCACAGATCATGTATTATACCATGGCCAAAATTACCCTTTTTGAGTGGGGGCAAAAATATGCTGTTTTCATGTGTGTCTCTTTAAATGCAAATGAGCTGCTGCTCCCTGCCCCCCTTCCAGAAGAGAAAGGAGCCTTTACAACTCTTGTTTCAGATAATCTAGTAACAAAAATGTAGAATTTCACAAAGCAAATAGAATTCTCAAAGATGGATCACTACGTGATGATATGCACAAACATACAAATTTGGCTATTTTCTTGGACACATTCCCTTCATAAATAAAAATGATCCACTGTCTCCTCAGTGGCTCACAGGCTGGGAGTTGATGGAGACTCTTATGTTCATGATTACAGCCAACAACAGAACAGTTATAATGTTTACGTAGCTGAGACATTTAACTAGCTGCTCTAGCAATGATATAAATATGGCGGACTGTGTGTGTCCAGGCTCTTTCAGGGTGGGATCTATGCTTATAGGGCTGATCATCACCAGTCATGGATGGGGCTTCCCTACTCTTACGTAAGAGTACAGGGGGAAATCTGGAAACGCTTGTTTGAAGAGACTGTTTATGATTTATGGGGATTATATAAAAAAGTATATATAAATGGTAAAAGATATATAAATGGAGGTGCCTTAAAGGGATAGTTCACCCAAAAATGAAAATTTGATGTTTATCTGCTTACCCCCAGGGCATCCAAGATGTAGGTGACTTTGTTTCTTCAGTAGAACACAAATTATGATTTTTAGCTTCAGCCATTGCAGTCTTTCAATCGTACAATGCTTGGCAATGGTAACTGAGTATTATCCGCCCAATGAAACCGTCTGTATTCATACATACATAGAGAAAGAGAGAGAGAGAGAGAGAGAGAGAGAGAGAGAGAGAGAGAGAACAGCAGAAAATGCACATTTCAGTTTTAATAATAAAACTGGAATAAGAGAAAGTAAGTACACACACAGACAGAGATTGTTTTGCTGGTAATTCCAGTGTATGTGTTAAGGAACCCTGTAATTCATAATTGTGCAAATATAATGAATATCAAATGAATGTTTGTGCATGTGGCACGAGAGTGACTGTGCATATATAACAGAGTGAGACGAAGGGGAGCAAGTGGGCGAGATTTTATGAGATGAGAGAAAATGGAAGAACGGAAGCAAGAAAGAAGGATGGAGTGACATCTTGAAAACAAACTCATTGCATCAAATCGAGCCTTTCATACTGAGCACATCCATATCTCACAAGTTCCTTACATCAGAGAGGAATTCAAAGAGCTTCATTTTGAGACCGAGAGAGAAAGATGCCGGGGGTGGAAAGCTGCAGAAAGCAGGGGTGTTTTCTGTCAGAAGCAGTGCCTCCTCCAAAAAATAAATAAATTAATGAAAAATTAGATGAGAATATCATTAAAAACATAAAAATAAATCAAAACAAATATTACCAAACATGATCAAAACTTAAGTAAACCTAAATGAGTGGCCCCGAACAACTGATTTATAACAGATCACTGATCTATCTATCTATCTATCTATCTATCTATCTATCTATCTATCTATCTATTTATTTTATTTTTATTAATTTTTTTATATAACATTTACCTGATTTATGTAACATTTAATTTTTTTCTAACAGTATTTTCTGTTATATATATATAAAGAAATTTAAACCTGACTTCATACAGTGTTGTTTCTATTCTCTAAATATATGTAAATTTGTGCATATTTAATTATGCCTCATTTGCATATTTAAACATAACATTTCTTTCTTTTTCTTCTTCTTTTTTTTTAGAAATACAGTTTGTTTTAATGCACCTTAATTATTTTTACATTTTTACCCTATTCAACTGTAGTGCCTTAACAAAAGCATATTAATTTTTCCTAGCTTTCATAGCACAGAGTTCAAAAGTCACAACAATGGAATATTAGTGGCTTGCTGACAGAGTCAACTAAATGCCTTCCCATATGCCTTTAACCTGGAATCCATGTAATCTTCGAATCGAACTGGAGCATTAACTCGAAACACTTGACTCGAAAAATTCAGACATGCTTATTTCAGAAGGCCACCACATGCCACTAAAGGGGGAGAGTAAAATTGAAAAAGAGCCAGAAAACTAGAGAGAAAGTGCGAGAGAGAAGGAAAGAGAACTCAGAAGAGACAATGTAATTTGGTGGTGGTGTTTTTTGGCCGCATGCTCCATTTGCCCTTTGAAACTGAGAGAGAGCGATGAGCATTGGCAGGAATTGAATGAGTAGATTAAGACCCCCTCCACACAGTCCTTCCCTCTCCCCACAGGCCTGAGAGCAACAGAGATGGAGAAGAGATTGCAGGCAGAGATGTTCTATCACAGGAGCCTTTGTCAAAGGCAAGATTGATTGGATGATTAAGTACAGAGATAGGAGGAAGAGAATTAGCGGCCACTACCAACACTCACTGTCACTCTCTCGAGGTTACATGCATCCGCTGCAGTATCGTCATTCCAGTTATGCAGTGCCAGAACTCTCTAACTTGGTGGCTAAAAATAAATATGCTTGTGTGGAAATTTCAGGAAGTATTTCTATAAAAGGGTATAGTAGACTTTCAGAAATATGCTCATGCCATAGGATGGAAATAAAGAGCTATATTGAGTTATTGTACATTATAGAGTTGTGCCGATATACAATATTATCATGTATCAACGATAGTCAGAGATATGACCTGTGGCTAAAGCCTTTGACGATAGCAAGGCGATTATTATTATTATTATTATTATTATTATTATTATTATTATTATTATTATTCAGGCTATTAATGCTATCTATTTCATATTAAGGCTTATTTGTTCCATCCAATTTTCCCCTGCATTTTTAAAGCATTATAGCTAATCATATACGATTCCATTGAGTTCATGAATGCAATGGCCAATCGAAGCATTCATCGCTGAACCACCATAGTTTTGTTGTTCAGTGCGCATGCTCGCTGACTGAATTCTGCTCTCTTGAGAATTCTATCATCATCAGCAACAAAGTGCGGACATACATACAGTCATACAGTGCAGACAGCTTCACTGATTATAATGGGAGCTTTTTTAAAAAAAGCATAAACTCATGCTGGACTGAAGTCATGTTCTCTTTGATAAAATAAATGTTCTTTGCTCATTTTCTGTAGCTGAGGAAATGTAAGCATTATAATTAGTAACTTACAATGTTTTTATTAAATTGTTAACGTTAAATACAAATTCAGTCATATTAAAAATAATTTTATGACATGACATCATAACATTAGGCTATCCGGATATGAAACTAAGTAAATAAATAATGAAATTTGCATGATAATAATATGACTATGGAGCATATCGCCCAATGCCAGTACATTGTAAGGGTGTCAAATTGTTTGGAATTTTGTCATACCGGTTTATGCAATTTCAAACACAATGAAATGTTTTAGAGTGAGACAAACAAGCTAATATGAACATAATTCATCAAATCCATTGCTAACACTCACTGATGTCTGGCAGAGTGATGGAACTAGTTCAAATAGTTCAATTAGCTAAAGGGAAAAAATGAGGAAGCACCAGAATTTTTTTTTTAATAAATCACCAGTACACAACAAAAATTTAAAATAAAATAAATACAATACAAATATATAAAATTTAATTAAATTAAAAATATAAAAATTCAACATCTGCTCAAAGCGTAGTTAAATTATTTTAAATTCACAGGTTTGTTTAATTGTGATGTTGTGAAAAAGAAAATCACCCAGTTTTATTTTTATCATTATTATACTATTATAATTTATGTTAATGTTTTATATTCTATGTAATTTTTCATATTTTCAATTTTCATTATAAGGTTTAATACTTTTGTTGTTTTTGTCATTTTTATTTTTTTAAATCAACCTATATAGTTAAAAAAATAAAATAAAGTTAAACTAAAATAAAATGATAAATGATGCCTTTTTTATTTTATCAGTTATGTTTTATTTCAAATAACATTTTTAAAATGGTTTTAGTTTTTAGTTTAGTTTCAACTATAATTACCCTGATATTAACCAATGTGGTTTCCATCTAATATGATAAAAATGTAATTATAATATTTCCATAAAATGTTGTTATTTTTTACATTGAAACAGACATAGAAGTTGCATTAATTACCAGAATGTCATGATTTAAAATATGAAATTATGAATATAAAACCATGGTAAATGGAAATGTGACATTATAATTTAGAATGTTTAAATATATGCTCTGTTGTGACAGCAGAACAGCTGGTCTGACTCTCTATGATATTTACACAGAATCAATGCTGCATCAGAGTGATAGCAGGAATAACGCATGTGTGTCCTACAGTCTTCTGGACTCCTGAATCTTTATCAGAGACCCATTAATTGCCAGTTCTCCCTTTGTGAGTTCCTCAGTGGTGTCAGATTTCTGCTCTGTCACCTTCAAATCCCACCTATAACGGATCACATTCAATGCACTTTGGTTTTCTCTTAACAGGGATTACTGCATCAATGCTGATCAATAGGTCAATATGACATCAAACCTTTTGATTCTGAGGCTGCTTTCATCGCGACTTTCATGAGATCTCCTCTGAAACTCTAGAGCAGACACATGTAAGCTTACTAGGGTCTTTTTCTCAGGAGAACAATAATCAGAGAAACAGGAGACTTCAGCTAAAGTCTCCATTTGCTTTGGGAAAACACAATTGAACTATTACAGAGACATGATTTTCTTTCCAACAGGTGCAGTGCTTGTTTACGCAGCCACATTTGACTCTATTATTGAAAAATAATAGCACTAGCGTATTACATCAGTATTTGGCAACATTCTGTATTTTTACACCAGTTCTATCATTTCAATTTATTTCCACAAAACAGATAATGGCAATCTGAGAGAAGCAAGGAAGACTGTGGTCTCAGAGGCAACCGAAATACAGAAAAAAATATAGCTTATAGGCTATTTCGAATATGAGTTCAATTAAGACAACGTGCAACACAAAGGAAGCGGGAGACTGAAATCATGGCAAAAGAGAAGCACACAATGGATTTTTCAATTTGGAGCCTATTCATTTGTGTTTGTGTAGCTAAGCAGGCCCACCCTGCCTCCCCTCTGAAATCAAATGGCAAGCTTTGAATGGGAGCCATTAGGAGCATTATTCCAATTTAATGTATTGATTTGTTTGGTAAGGCTTTGAATGGTTCGCTAAAAGAGTGGATGTGTGCAAACAAAGAGAGATAAATACTGACAATCTAGCATGAAAGAAAATAATGAGGGTTATTCAGTTTCACAGCTTCTTTTATTTATCATTTGACCTCCTCGGAATAATGTTAATCATTTAATTTTACATAAAATGCAATGGTTTTGCCCTATGAGGACGTACATTACCATGGACTATCATTTGAGATTCATATTAAGCATATGGAGCCGTTCGCAAAAGCAACTGCTTTGTCCCAGAGAGACCAAGTTATGGATGAATTTTGAGAACTGCTGAAATGTATTTGAAATTCAAAATGAGGACTCGCTTCATATGTGATGGTCTCAGAGGACTTTGGATTCAAACAGCTGCTAAAGTGTTTGGATTGCAAACACACTCTGTGAGATGCAGAGGTTATTTCCAAAAACTTTGGGCCAAATAACCACTTCAAGTTTATTTTTTCCTTTGGGTGCATGTTGGATATGGATATGGATATTGAGCGCCAAAGAAAGGCATTATGGGGCTAGTACAATCTAAAACAGAAAAAGAATATTTATTTAGCATTTGTCACTTTTACCTTTTTATATTCTGTTTGCCCTGCTTCATTACAAAAGAATGAACAAGTAAACTGTGGCAAAATTCATTCTAAGGCAGCTTTGAATCATAGATTTAATCCTAGAATTCACTACCACAAGATTATCCTGTCATCCAAGATGATGGGTAAAGTATGGAAGGTTGTTTCTGCTACTGAATAAAATAAATTAAAAGGTAATTATGACTTTTTATCTCCCAATTCTGATTTTTTTTCTCTCGCAATTGTGTGATATAAACTCACAATTGTGAGATATAAAGAAAAGAAAATGTAAGAAAATGTCAATTGTGAGCTGACTTTTTCCCTCAGAATCGGACTATATAACTCACAATTACAAGTTTATATCACACAATTCTGAGACAATAAGTCAAAATCGTGGGTCATGAACTCGCAATTGTAAGGAAAAAGGTCAGAACTGTGAGATAAAATATTACAATTATCTTTTTAAAAAAAAAAATTTATTCCAATGGCAGAAACAAGCTTCCATAGTAAATGCCAATTTTAACTATATTTTAACTATTTTAACTTACCCAAGCAAAATTCACTGTCACAGATTTTAACGGCAGACAAACGCCAAATTTCTAAAAAGGTACACAAATTATATGAGTTACACATTAAAGTTTAACACTTAGGGTTAAGGGTTTTTCAAAAGCCCTGAAACTAAACATGATCAGTAGTAAGTGATGTTTGCCTTAGCAAGAATCTGTGCCTCAGTATGTCCTTTTTGTGAGACTCTAGTACTAGTGGACATACTGTATAAATATTTAAAATGTGTGATATGACATTTCAGAAGTTCATCTGTTCATATAATCCTCCAGTATACTGAAGCCCAACAGATTTGGCTCGCTGTCTGAGGGTTTGAGCTTGAGTATGTATCTGACCATACAACACAACTTGGTGTCGCTGGATGACCTGGTTTATGCCTCTCAAATATTAAAGAAAATTCCTACCGTCACATCTCACAAACACATTCTATGTATGTTTCTGTAGGGAAACAACTCAGCTTACTCTCTGGATCGATCCAGCCCTGCAGGTTCCTTTTAATATTGACTCCCCCCTAGTCTCACAGAGCCAGACTTTTACACAAGTCAATTTATTAGCTCAATCTGACCAAAAGCATTCACACACACTAACTAGGATGTCATCGAGTAACAAGCTATAAAACATTTTTTCAAATCTGTTTTTGTCAGACAGATACAAGCCTGTGCATCCCAAAACTAGCAATCAGACTGCAAAATATGAGTAATCAATAAAAGTTCACCTCTAGTTCACATTTAAATCAACCACGAGGAAAGTGGTTTTCACATTGATTAAACAGTATGCACAAACAAACCTGGTTCAACATCAAAACTTTTACTTTGGAAAGTGAAATTAGTGTTAAAGGAATACTTCACTCCCAAAAATGTATCATGTCGTTCCATCCATATTATTTTCATACTCTTAAAAAGGGGGGAGAATACCAATGTCCAAAGCTATGGAGCAAATGATTAATTATAAATAAATAAAAACATTTAAATAATATATTAATAGAAAATAAATTAAACAAATATATTACGAAGAGTATGGGGTGAGATATTAATTATTAACAATAATAAAAAATTGCCTAAAATTTGCGGGCTGCAACTCTGCAACTACACAAACTAGCTGGGGACTATTTTCAGGTGCTGCGTAATATCATTGCGCCTGCTGCACCCATGGTACGCCAGCAAAGTGCCTTGATTATCACGCCGGAATAAGCGTATTCGCTTGTTAAGACTGACGTCATGTGTCACCTCTTCCGTGTCCAAATGCTCTATCAGATACCATGAGAAAACAACAAAAGGTGCTAATATACACCCACAATGCGATATAATACTACCACAAAAAAATAATCCTAACCTTTAACTCCATACCGAAATCCCAGATGGTCAGACAATGAAAATATAAATAAAAATAAATAAATATAAAAATTATTTGTGTTTGGGACGCTGTGAGCATGGAGACTGTAGTGTACACTGTACGTTTGAAAACCTTTAGCTTAAATGTTTAATATAAATAAACAGTGCTCATAAACGGCTGCTGAGGTAGTATTCTCAAGTGAAGCGAGTTGAGGCTTGGACCTGGAAACAGCGCTTCTAACGTCACCACTTAACAACCGAATAGTACCTAACCATATCGGCCTAGAAAATCACAACTTTTCATTTTCCATTGGTCTTAGTACACGATGTAACTACAGAAGAGTCAAGTTTTAAATAGGAAAAATATCAAAACTCTTTGATCATTTTTATTTCCAATCTTTTTTATTGCCATTTTGTCAGGACAGCGTAAGATAAACTTACATCAAACTGATCAACATACAACAAAATGTCTTTACCGTATCAAGCCCCAAACATTAACCATCCGTACCCCGGGAGGAAGAAAAAAGAAATAAATAAAATTAAAAGAAAAAAAAAAAGAAAAGAAAAAACACACAGATGTATAATATTTTCTCAAAATTATCATTCTGAAATGTACCAAGAGAGGCGATTCTTAAGTATTATCAGAATCTGTATCAGAGGGACAAAGCAGGCCTTAAATGAAATTCAAGAAGGGATTCCAAAAACTCTTTGATAATTTTTGATCGAGATGCTAACAGTCTAATCTGATTCAATGATCTATGCTAAGCTAATGAATGAATGAATTAGAAAAGGGTAAAACTCAACTGTTTAACTCTAGGGGAGTTGGAAAATGAGCCTATCTTCAAAAATAGTGGAGTGTTCCTTTAAAATAAAGGAAAGCGAGGTGAGGAGATAATATAGGCATCACACCTTATATTTACAGTGTCCTCCCCAATAACACCCACAACACAATTTCCCCCACAATGAGATTACTTGACATTAAAGCTTGTTTGAGGACGGGCCATTTTCTAGTCCGCCCTAGCTGCTCTTACCCCTCACTGGGAAATCGCATCTCATTTCAACTGTCAGATAAGCCCGGCACCTCATGGAGGTCATCGACCTTCCCCCGCCCACTCTGCTACCTCTCCTTTGAAGTGGTTGCACTGACCTGCAAATTCCCCACCCTCTGATTGGCTAAGGGAACGCTGATGCGATTGGGGAATGAATACTGAAAAAGGTCAAGATGGCTGTTTGCCGGCCCATGCATGTAGGCATCTGATACGGGCAAAGCCTATTTTCAGCTCCGTGCACCTGAGGTTCCACACAGAGATGCGTGTCCTGACCTCCTCCGTGTCATACCCTTCAAATGGAAATAGGTGACATTAACATGTGGCTGAATGCTAACATCTTGGAGCGTGGAGATTTGAATGTAAAGTTGCTGCAGCACCAGTGGCGGAGGTCATCTGATGCTGTTTTCACATCACAATAACAGCATTTGAAATACATAACAAAACAATTACACAATTACATGACCAAGTGCAATATTCAAAATATTTATCCTTTCGATGTAAAAAAAAAAATGTAAATTAGGGACTAATTTTTAAGTATTTTCTCTCATCATTCACTCATCCTCATGTTGCTCCAATCCTGTATGATTTACTTTCTTATGTAGAACACAAAAGGAGACGTTTAGGAGAATGTGCAAGCTGCTCTATTTTTATGCAACAGAAGTGGATAGTAACTTGAGCAATCAAGTTGGTTATAATGGCTATAAAGTAGCCATAATTCAACTCATGCGCATTATTCTTATTCTTCTATAGCCATATGATAATTTCTGTAAGGAACAGAGGAGCAAATTATAAGTCATTATTTGCTGAAAATCCATCCCATGGCAGAAAAAAAAGTACAGGTGTTTACTGTAAGTGGTGTGAGGGTTAGTAGATAACAGAATTTTCATATTTTTAATAAACTATATATTTAAGGCCTAGTTTTAATTGTTTGCTTCATTTGCTGCACAGCTCTATCCTATAAATTAGTCTTTTTAATCATAAAAAAAAAAAAAATAATTGGTGTTCGATATGCCAAAGTTTTCAAGGTTCAGGGCATCATGCAATCATAATGTTTTGGACGAAACCCAAACTCCTCAAGCACAACTGAATATTATGCTTTGCTGTTAGAAACACATGTGAAATAGTCAATGCTAAATATATCTAGATAGAGGAAACTATTCACAAAACACAGCTAATCTATTTGTTATTGTCTGCAGAACAGACTGCTGCACCATAATTTAAATATAATTTAACTTTTATTGCAGAATAAGCAACATTATGCCAGTAGTTAAAAGTCTGTCTTGCAGCATTTGAGGAATATAGCAGTATTAGATATATTTATAATAGTTTTATTATGCTCAAAACAGACTATGCATGAAATTGTATTAGCAAAGACAGGTGATGATTAAAAAAAGCAAAAAAACAATCGGACTTTACTAAAAACATTTGATGCTGATGTCCCAGAAGTGCATCCCTGCAGTTATACTAAAAATATACTAAAAATGGAAACAGAAAATGTGATCTCATCTGAGTTTCACTTCAATAAGCAATCAGTAAGTCCTCATAATCAGTCATATGAGACCATGAATTTCAAATACATTTCAGCAATTCCCAAAATACAGTCCACAACTTTCAGTATTTCATATTGCTGAAACATGAATCTTTCCACATATAGCTTAATTATTTAATTATTTTACGGAAGATAAAGTGAATATATATTATATATTAGTATACATATACATATACATACATACATACAATTTTTTTTTTTTTTCTGAATGGTGCAAAATCCTGTTTGAAATACAGTCTTTTTTTTCTTTTTTCTTTTTTGATTGATGCTGTGCAATGTAAAGCACACTCTCTAACATTCAGAGTTTCTCTTTCAATCTAAATGTCACCCTGGCAAAGTCGGGCCCTTGTGATATAGGAAGTTCTGAGTCCCAAATGTCAGTGAATACAGTGTTTTGATTAGATGACAGGACTCTCTGGCCCCGCATTATTCTTCATCCTGCACAAACACCTGATAAAACAACCTCATATCTTGCATCATCTTGCTTCTTTTTTGCATTTGGACATCTGGGATTTTTTTAGTCATGATTAATTCTAAAAGATAGCAGTAAGAAGCTTTCAGTTAGCTCTAGGGTTCAATTATATCTTGAACGCAATGTCTTTTCACGCTGCAATGGAGAACGCTCATCTGCGCCCGGTTGTATAAGCCACCCCGATTGTGTCGCTCTTCTTGTAAATGGTCTAACACATCTGAGATTGCGACAGCATGACGCCACACTCAGTGTCTCCCCTCTCAATTTCTTTCGAGCAGCATGAGGCCTCTTATGAAATTCTCCCTGGCAATCTTCGGCTTATCCTCTATTCTCCACGGCAGCTCACAGTAGCCCTGAGTCATCAGAACCACAGTTTATTTAGCTCATTTCAGATGGACACATACTTTGAAAACTTGTCAGGGCTCAGTATAGCTCAGTATATAGAGTTTTTTGCGTAAACGGAAACTATGAGTTACGGCAACGTAAACAGAATTACCATCTAATTTTCAGATTATTGGTGTATTATGTCAAAACACTGTCCAGTTTAGATAGGAAATATCATCTGAGTGACATAAAACAGCCAACTACAGTTTGCTCTTTTGTACTAGACATTTAGAGACAGGTAAATCTGAAAAAGGTACTAATATGTACCATTCAGGGGTACAAAGATATACCTTTTAGATTTTGTACCTTAGGAAACCACACCAGTGACAGCTTTGTACCTGTTTTTCCCAGAGTGTACAATAATAAACCAAAATGCTGCAAAATGGTTACAGCAAAAAATGGTACAGATGCCTCCATGGCACAAAGGGAATATTAAAGTTGTAAAGAAGTTTGATCCAAATGGCCTTAAAACTCTTGAATATATATAACTCTTGAATATGAGATTCTATGTCATGAACTTGAAACCCTGCAGCTATAGGTATTCTCTGGTGCGGGGAATCCGACGGCACACCTGAGCGCATTCAGTCCATCCTGCTGAATCATAAATGCCCCAGAGATGCCAGAGCCAGAAACAATTTATAGAGCATTTCTTTCTTAGTAAGTACTGCAGTATGCTGTATTCTTCAGAATATGACAAATAACACTTCTTTAACAAATAAAACTTAAGTATAGTGCAGTTTCTGAAAAAGTGTGTTTGCCATTATATCCAGATGGAACAGTTTGTGGTGTTATGTAAGGAGCAACATAAAAACTGAAAAATAAAAAATAAATAAAAACTATTTACAGTGGCGCCAAATATATTTGGATATTTAATTGACAATTATAGAATAGAATAGAATAGAATAGAATAGAATAGAATAGAATAGAATAAATGTTTGCATTACATAGCAAAATATCAAAACAAGTAGTATTTATTGTAAAGAGTTTTTTTCCCTAATTACTTTTCACTCAACATATACATTTATAAAATCATGTTTGTAAGGTTTTAAAATATGAAGCAATATAGTTCCAAATAATAATCATGGACACATTTTGGTTTTCAAACTCTGAAGAACATGTTCAGAAAAGTATAGTAACCCTGCCCAGCAGCATTGAGCCATTTTCTGTGGCTCATCTGAACTCATACATACATCGCTGTCATCATGCGACTTCCTTGTTGGGAAGTTCTGTCAGCTAAAACGTAACCTGCAAAGAGGTTTATGGCTTTTTCCATCAGTAGTTGGTGTTGTTTCTACTGAAGGGAAGAGTCAGCCACTGACATTTGAGTGTTCAGCCCTTTACTGTAGCCTTGGGGAATGTCTTCACACACAGTGCATTTAAGCAGGACTCGGCCCAGCTCGAGTTCGGACACCTTGACATCCCTCAAACACGGCTGGAAGCATCTTATTCGTTTGAATCTCACACTTCTCTGACTGCTGAGGTGGAAGGGCACAGCTCATCCCTCACCTCACTCTTACTGATTCATCGAGATGGCAGAATGCAGGCTGAATCACAGATCTCTCACAGAGAGATGTGTATTCACAGAGTACATGCAGGGACACACACACAGACATGCTAGTGAAGATGATAGGGGCTCAACAATGAGGATAGGCCAATGGCTTAGGGCCACTGAGGAAACTTTAAGCTAGTTGACATAACTGTCATCGGTTGTCAGTGGGACAGTTTTGTGTTTTCTGTATATTTTTTGTTCATAGATCAATTTTAAGGTTTTCAGGTGGGAGCTGTAAGAGTTTGATAGGGGTCTATTTGAGAAAAAATCCATTCAACTACATAAAAAAATATTTTATGCCATGATTTAAGGCATTTAAAAAAATGTAACATTACATCAAAAAGTTGTTAAAAAATCCATTAGAACTGGTTGAAAAATGTGTCACACTGCATATATATGTATACATTTATAGCTGTCAGTGAGTTACAATACAGCTGTATAATTTCCTATTGTATAATTTCCTTAGGGTTAATTTTGAAGATGAAAAACTGAATGAATTATTTATAATGAAATGATATTTGAAGAATGTTTGAAATATGAAATCATAAAACACTTATAAAATCTAAAAATGCTGCTAAAATAAAATGGGTAATTAAATAACAATATTAATATCCTAGATGTGTGTGTGTGTGTGTGTGTGTGTGTGTGTGTGTGTGTGTGTGTGTGTGTGTGCGTGCGTGAATTAATATGTATATATTACTTTAACCAAATTAAATGTTAAGTTATTAAAAACGAGATTATGGTGAAAAACAAAAAAAAATCTGAACTGCAAGTTTGATCGGGCAAGTATAAAAATCTTTATCATTGAGCCTCAAATTTCATTGGGAATATTATGAGGTGAACCACTTTCCTTGGCCTATATGACTAGCTCATTGTACACAGAGAAGACAACATGTACAAATAAACATTATCAACAGCGCAGTTCATTGCTAGAAAATTCTCCACAGATGGAGGTGTCAGTCTGGGTGGAACGAATATACACACACCTAAATACACCAGCACGCCTGAAGGCAGAGCGAGTGTGGGACTACAAGGCCTCCAGAACACGATTCAGAGGAGACATCTTAAAAGCACCTCCCATCAGATTCTCTTCTCCTCACTGTCAGCGTGGTGTTAGCCTCTGCTTTCATGCAGTGCCCTTGGGATTATCATATCAGGCTACGTGACCTGATTAACCACAGCCACCTCACAGCTGAAGAGCTGGATCAAGCGACGCTGATGGATACCCTTCTCCATTTCTCTTTTTTCATTAACCTCTCTGTCATGTTTTTCATCATCCTCCCATTTTTCCACACCAGTCAAATCTACCTCGAAACTTATTTCGGACGCCTGTTCTCTGCTTTGATGATGTCAGTAACTTTCTGTGCCATACGGTGCTGAAATTGCATCATGTCGGTTTTCTTCATGGCGTTTACACAACAGATGGGTCAACTGATGTATAAATTCTGCAACTTGTTTTATAGAGTATTGTAATTTCTTAATTTGCTATACATAAAACTTATAATATAATAAACTTATATATTAAAACAATAACATGAAAGAAAACATCAGTAATGGTTGCCTACTCACAGTAAAGACCAATAATGAGTTGAATTTGGTCCTTTCTGTGTTAGATTCACTTGAACTTAATTCAGTCCCATTAAGTAAGCACTTTCTGATGAAAAATTATCTATCTATCTATTTTTTTCTAACTGTACAGTTTACTAAAATAGTTACTTAATAAAATAAGTTCAGTATTTTTGTTTTTATAGATGTGTTATTCAATTCAAACACTGAATAATACAACTGCAAAGCTCCAATAATTTTCAATAAGTTTCAGTTTTAAGAAAAATAAAACAACCCTTTAAGTTCAATAGTTCCTCGTTACATAAATTGTCCTGGCATCTGAAAGTAAATGTGTACTAGCAACGTCTATAGGGACAGTGATGTTTCACACGTTGCGCAATCCAAGCAAGATCTTAAACACAGATGGCGATCATTGTTAGGCATTAGTGTGCCCTGTCATTAAGAGGTGGCCAATTAATTCCTCTCCATAACAGCATGTGATGCTAATGAACGTTGACTCCGTGCGGTGGCCTTCTCCATGGGATTTAAATGAGGACAGAAAGACAGGCATGTCCTTGTCAACGGCATCTCTTCTGCAGGAAAGACCTTTCCTGTCTGTTCTCAACCTCCTAAAATTATGAGGCTTGCCATCCTGAGCCCTGTCATTGCACAATATAAACAAAATCCCATAAGCTGAAGAATGAAAAAGCTGTCCAAGGAACATATGGGTTATATAATACTATCAACAACTTCTAAAAAGGAGGAAACACAGCAATAATGCATTATCGATCTATATCTGCACAGAAAAGTAATAAATTTTCTGCCCAGTTTGGTGCACTAGAGCATATTTAAAATGCTTAAAATAATAGCGCAAACTACTGACTCAAAGTTTGAAAAACAACGTAGGTCAAGCGTGTTGGAAGTCTCATTTAGTGACAGACAGCAAACAGCACTTTATATTCAACAAATTTGATTAAGTTCAGATTATTTCAGCAGATTACAGCCTGTTTATGCTCCATTCTATGTAGAATAATTATCAATTAAATGTAAATTAGATTTCCTGATGAACATGTTTGTAATAATAATTCTCATTTGCACACTCCCGATAACCGTTTAATAATTTATGACCACTATTGAAACAATACTCTTAAATACTCTCTTTATTTTCTGTATAAAGCTGAAGCGCTGTTAAACAGCAGAAATACTGTCATTGTAAAAGTACAATGCAAGCCTGCTGTTGTCTTACCCTTCAAATTGCATGTGCTGATGGAAGAATTAGCATTTTGGTACCATAGAGTTGATCTGAGTGCAAGTATCTAGTTCCAGATCAGTGCTAATGAGTAGGGAGTCTTGTTTTTACACAGAACTAGCTGACATTTACATGCAACTTGTTTATGAGCTCCTCATGTTCACTGAAGGCCTCTGGGCGGTCTCATTAGTTTATTATGGTCTCATTAGTTTTGAATGTCAAAACTTGTGCATTCTGGATATTTTGGTCAGAGACGATTTTGACATTGTTCATTTTTTGCCCTGAAGTGCTGGTCTAGAAAACAGGTGACCTCATAACTTGCCATCTTGAAAGGACAACATCTATTATTAAATAAACAATTCATTATGTCATCATTCAAATACAACACCAGATTCACACAACATCAGGTGGTTAATGGTATACACAAAATTTTACCGTTCACTTGAGATTCACTGGAGTCCTGGTGACAAATGACAGAATTCAGCAGCTTATTATGATACTGTCAAAAATAGGAAATCACTGCTCAGACTGGTGTGAATGTGCAATCCAAATAATTCTTTATTCATAAACTTTTCACCTTCTGTGATGCAGAGGACAAATGAGGATTTAAATGGCTGCTTGGGGTACAGTGAGGTATGGATTATGAATAGGGACAGCGATTGATTCCTCTGCGCTGCACAGGCCAGCGAAGCATGTCAAGTCTTGTCGGGCACCGAGCCCAGGAGCCGATGGTTCGGGTTGCGAAATTTGTCAAAGTCAGTGTGAGTTTCTGTTTGGAGGAACGAGTGACAGGGAGAGATGCTGTATATTAAAAAGACATGGGAGAAGAAAAAGACTTTTGAGAAGTTAAAATTCATAATGAATTGTAATGGGTTAGTACAACGTTTCTGAAAGATTCATGTTGAGAGGGTCATATCAAGAGGCTGCTTTAACTCAAAAATTTGGCTATTTACCAAACTTTGGTACAGACCAAACATTGTCAGAGAGTTAAAAAACAAGATGTTACTTTCCCTACTAAAAATAAATAAATAAATAAATAAAAACGCTACAGTTAAAGCTGTTATTATGGATTAGAAGAGTAGAGAAAAATAGAGAAAATAAAGTTTTAATGCACCCCCCATGAAAATACTCCAGAGAAGGACATGAGTGAGATACTGAGGAGAGAAACAAGAGATTCCATGTGTAGTCCAGTGAAATAATTTATGGGATATTGTTCATTAAATCATGTGACCACGTTGCAAGACTGCAGTTTGTTGTCTTTTTCACTGTGAGAGCAGGATAACAAGAAAAAGACAAGAACCTGCCACACAACTCTTAGTGACACTAAAAGAGTCACAGAAGTCGTGATATTTTACTCAACAATGACATTTAAAAAAAAAAAAAAATGTTTTTTAACATGTTCATGAATTTTTATTTTGGTCTTTTGAAATTAAAAGACTAAAACATGCTGTAAGTTTCAGCGCTGAAAAATTTCTCTTCAGTCTAAAAAGAGTGTTTATTGGAACTGTGATGTAAAAATGGCTTGTTCCAATCTTCTGCAATTTTTTGAAGTCAGAAAATTGAGAATGACCACCCCGGGCTACGTTTCAAGCATTGTAAGCCTAGATCAAAGAGATTGTTGGTGCCAATGGTTTCTACAATTTGATCTGGGATGCTTATGGGAAACACAATCCAGATCTGCCCACATGCAAACAGTGTGTTTACATAAATATCATAAAGGAACAGTACCAAAAAAAATAAAATAAAAAAAAAATGTATGCTCTAGAATACAAGCAAACAATAAGAATAAACAAACACAGGTCACTAGCAATACAACTATCAAACAACATGTGACACTGCATTTTCTGAAACTTGGATGCTAGAAGAAATTTGGTCAGTGGGAAGTGTTTAAATCTCATATGAGTTACACTTGCATCAGTCTCTGTAACTTGTAATACAAGAAGTATGTTAATTTGTTGTAAGAAGCATGTACGATTTACACATTAGGCCTACTTTGTATAATTCAATGTTTAATTGACACAGTCGAAGACGTCCTCTCTAACACATCAAGTAAATATCTGAATAATTTATTGCTAATAGAAAACTGGCCTGATTTGCATGTAAGCGTAATTGATTTGGGGGGGAAAAGGGCAGAATAATGAATCAGTGACGGCTTTTTATATTTTCCCCATCAAAGCATCTCTCCAAATGAATCCACCCCCACCCCTTCCTCTGTCTCCTATTCTCTCTCTTTTTTGTCTATCTTTCATTACCTATCTGTTCCCCAGATGACACAGTGGTAATAGCCTGGCATGGTACTGGTAAACAGTTTTGACAAATTAAAATCAGCCACAGCTCAAGTGAATGGCTTTTGTGTGAACGTGTATGTAAAATAGAGAAAGAAGAAGTTAATTCATACAGCAGTAGATAGATAGATAGATAGATAGATAGATAGATAGATAGATAGATAGATAGATAGATAGATAGATAGATAGATAGATAGATAGATAGATAGATGATAGATAGATAGATAGATTGCGCTGTTACCCTTCATGCACAACTGAAATGCACAACTGAAATGCACATTTCTAGCCTTGTCATAATATACCATTAAAAAAAGTTACATAATAGAGTTACAGTTGTGTTTTGACATTTAAGGAGGTGACATGGACGTCCTCTACTTGAAAACCCTCTTTTGGACAGGTGACATGACTCATCAGCCACCTCAGGAGGAATCATATCTGCTCTAGTAACAGACAACAAGTGTCTTCTTCCATCAGACCAGACCAAAAACACTAGAACACCACTAGAAATTGACAAGCTTAAAATAACTTGCCATATTTAGCCGAAATGCTGGGCTCATGCACGGCTGTTCATATACTGTAACTATGGCCAAGTTTGCTTCATCAATCAAGTATTGCTGATTGGTTCAAATAACCTGTCTGTATTTGCAGAAATATACATTTCATAGAATTACTGCCAACTAAAGCAATAATCCAAAATGGGCCATATGTTTATAATGTGTTTACCACAGCAAAGAGGTGTTCTTGGGCACAACATAAATGTAAAAACACAACAAATAACTATAACATATGGCTCTGAGTGGCTTATTACTATGAGCAACAGATACATGATAAAAGAGTGTTCAATAAATAGTTATGCTTAGACTGAGGTACTGTATCAATACTATTGCCTTATAATTGATTATAAAAGTTTTTGAACAAATCCCTAACTCTAAATATTCTTTTCAGCGCGTAACTCCTCCTGCACCACCATATGGATATGAATGATAGCTCAAATCATGTGAACTGTTAGATGTGTGCTCTTCATTTCTAAGTGACCAAACTCACTTTTTTGTCAGCTGATAAAAAGGATGAAAAACTTGTATTGGCACATATTTCATAGAAACTTGGGGAAGTTTTTTATTCATTTATTTTACTTAGGCCAGTAAGCAAACAACCAAAACTCCATAGAAACCACTTTACAAACAACCCAAACCCCCAGCGACCGCCCAAATACCACCCAGAACCCCTTAGCAACCACTAAACAACCTCACAGAATCCCCCAAAGTGAATCCTCCAATGCAACTATCTTTCAACCACATAGCAACAATCAATAAATCAATTTTTTTTTCAGTCAAACACCACATTTTCTTAAAAAAAAAATCCAGAAGCGAGTTATAATTTTCCACAATAAACAGCTTTCTCGTCAAGTAATTTTGTTCATCAGTAACCATAGAATTGCAGCAACTTGGCGCATTCATATGAAATTCAGTTCACGTGCGGTCACAGGTGTGCATGTAGGGCTTTGAACATGGCTTATCCAGTCAGTTTTCATAATTCTGAATCTAGAAAGCACACTGAAATGGTAAGTAGCCAATGCAAGGAGCTGTTCCAAAATCTGGATATGACCAGAGGGTCAGTATTCAGTGTGTCTGTTTACAACAGAGTGGTTTTATTTAAAATCAAAAATCAAAGTTCAATAATCATTTACTCACCCTCATGTCATTCTGTACCACTTTTCTTCTGTAGAACCCAAATGAAGATACTGACTTTCATTTTCTGGACAAAAAATACTGCATCTTTTTTTTATGTTCTACAGAAGAAAGACATTCATACAGGTTTGGAACAACATGAGGATGATCTATTTAAGAAATGTACCCTTGTGCCAACCATTCTGTGTCCATCCCAAAAGAAATGATGGTCACACTTTAGTTTAGAGACCAATTCTCACTGTTAAAGGTGATGTATGCCTGTCCCAAAGCATAAAAATACCATAATACATTTGCAGATATTAATGAAACATAAATGTCCACATACTTTTCTAGGCTCGTTGCATTTCATTGTCAATTACGGTCGTTCCTGTTGTGTGTCCTCAACCTGGCAACATGCGTGAGCATCGAGTCTGAGGAGGAGGGGGCAGGAAAAACAACTCTATCCATTATTTTGAATTTAGACAGCAATAACAAACTGCTATCAGTCAATATTATATACTGCACCTTTAACTAATTATTAATTATGACTTTTGCAGCAATAAACTTAAATTTGCAGCTTACTAATAAGGAAGTTTTTAAGTTTAGGTATAAGGTATAAGGCATTAATATGTGTTTTATAATTAATAATAAACCCAAATTAAAATATGCTAGTAATATGCATGCTAATAAGCAGCTAGTTAATAGTGAAAATTAGTCCCTAAACTAAAGTGTGACCATAATAATGTAATAATGTTCACAATCTCCTAATATCTCTCACCAAAAAAGCTGACAACAGTGCTAGTGCCTAATAGCTTGCTCTTAAATTGGACGGAAAAAAAAGAGTTCCAGGTACATTCAGCGGCTCTGCAGGTGGTAATCACCCTCGCCTATTACAACTGCAATGTCTCTTAACTTTCAGCTCAACAAAATCACTTTCCATCCATCCTTCCATCTATCTTCATTTTCTAAGGTGACACACTGACAGGGGCTTCCATCATGTGTCATTATTGGTGCATGAAGCTCTGCGGCGGAACCATCCAGAACTCAAGGAAGGACATCAATCTGAAAATATCCTCTCTTTCAGCCACATCTCTCAGCATGTGTCACGGGAACATTAGGAAGTATGTGGAAAGAATCTAGTAGCTTAGTAAGTAATTAAGAATGAAGAGCGAATGCATAATTCACATAAGTGGATTTACTGCTGTCTCATCAAAAGGATGAGACGTTTGGCACAGGTGACACTACAGCGGGACACTTTGAGCAAGTAGCAAAAATGAGTCAGCGACTTTCAGATTACAATTTTTTGTTTTACTCATTAAAGGGATAGTTTGCCCAAAAATGTATATTTAGGCATTTTATTTATATATTTTATCTTGATAAAATCTCACATGGCTTTCTTCCTTCCATGGAACACAAAACTCCTCAAAACACAAAATGCCCTTTTTCATACAATTACCATAGGCTATGAAGCTCCAAAAAACATAATAACAGTCATATAAAATAAATTAATATGATTTGTTTGCTGCATTTTGAGGACAAAGTTTGAGTTTGTCAATAAAAAAAATCTTGTCTTTTGCCTCTTACGTCCCATTTGTACTTCTCAATATCCAAACCAACTGCTTCTGGCACCACTGACGTCAAACCTGCAACAAAGATGCTTTAATATTAAATATTTATGCACATATTGGCTATGTTTGGAAAAAAAATAGTATGCAAAATTCTATGCAGTATGCAAAAAAGCATGTTTCAAACAGTAATGTGCTACACTGCTGTCACATGACCACACTTGCATATTTAATTCTTTAATTCTAATCAGTATGAAGATTCTTGAAAAAAAAACATAAAGTGATGTAATAATGACAGTAAATCATTTTATATTTATTAAATAATAATAATAATAATTTAAAAAAGGAAATGTATTTAAAACATAATTAAAAAAATAAACATATATAAAAAAATTAAATATTAAACTATTTTAACTATTAAATAAATAGCCTACATTTATAATAAACAACTAAAAAAATTATTCATATTACAGGCTGCTTTGAAAAAAAAAAAGAATTCCTGGACTGCTGACTTTAGAGGAAGAATCAAAAGTATTTTCATTGATTAGCTTGGAAATGAATATGTATTTAAAAAAAAAAAAAAAAAAAAATGATCTAAACTTTTGACAGTCTAATCAAACAAAGAGTCACATTCAGTTCTTCCATCAAAGTGAAAGAAAGGTCAAATACTGTTTCTCACAAAGTGGGCTCATGCATGCTGCACATTTTGGCAAATGTAGAAGGTCACATATCACATGCATACAGAAAATGTGCATAATCTAAGCTGGCACACACGCTGCATAATACAAAACTATTGCAGTAGATCAGAAATGTTAAGTATAAATAAAATTGTACACAAGTAAGCCTTAATCTTCCTTCTTAAAACATGGAAATCCACCCATTTAAAGCACTACCTGCTTCTTTCACAAGGTCTGCCAGGGAACTATCAGCGGCATCAGGAAGGTGACCCTTCAAGTGTTGGTGTTGACATTGAGCGGCATCCCCTGGCTATTGCTTATTTAAAGTTAAAGCAGGGGCGAATTGTTGATCAAAACTATGGCGAAAAGACAATAGAGAGTGGCACGGGTCATCTGCCAGATCTAAGATGGTGTGACTCACTTTGACTTCAATTAACTCCTGAGGGAGGTTTCCCGCTCAATGTGTGATCTTTATCACTGGGCTGCCTCTTAGATCAGTATCATGGGCCGAACCACAGGGAAATGGAGATGGCTGGCTTGACAAAGTATAGAAATCACTTCTATTTTTGGGCCCATCCCTCCCTCCCTCCCTAAACAATGCTGCTTCACAACTGACAGTCGTGACCTTGATCTAGAAGGGAAAAGTTTGTGAAGGCTCAAGGTTTGTGCTGATACAGTAAATAGAGAATTTTAGAGAGTACAAAGTATTAAGGAGAACATATGGTGTTACAGGAATAGGGGTAAATGTGTGAAGATGTTTTTTTTATATATAATAATGAAAGTAAATTGTTTTATATAAATAATAAAATAATAAATATTAATAAATAAAATATTTATAAATAAATCAAATATATTAACATTTTTAATTATTGGTTAAAATAAAAATAAACTAAATGAATAAATAAATACTATACATACAGGTGTTTATTTGTCTTTTTTTGAAGCTTAAAAACTGTAGTCACTATGAACTTTTTTATGGAAAAAAATATATGTGAAGATTTTTTAAAAATTATAATGACATGAAGGACAAATAATAATAATAATATTATTAAATATTAATTAATAAATTAATTATTGGTTAAATTTAATTATTGGTTAAAATCAAAATAAAATTAAACAATAAAATAAAATCAATAAAAATATAAATAAATTAAATACTGTACATACAAGTGTTTATTTGTCCTTTTTTGGATCCTAAAATTCCTTAGTCACTATGAATTGTTGTTTTATATGAAGATGTTGGAATGAGAATAGGTAAATAATAATATAATAAAATAATAAATATTAATAAATAAAATATTCATAAATATATAAATATGTTCAACAATTGATTTAAATAAATAAATAAAAAACTATATGTATATATATATACTGAATATTCATACATTAAACAGCATATTCAAATAATTCCAGCCAAAAATTGTGGAATTACAATACTATATGTAATCAGTGTTGCACAGATACTCACACTAGATTGGACTGTCAACTTGGCAAGAATCAAAAGTATTTTCATGCCTGCATACATAAGCATGCCACAATGCACTTGTCAAAAAGCTCTTTACAGTATTCTGTTCAACTTGAACTTTAAAAACATCCAGACAACCCGACTGCAGCGCTCTTTGATTATCCTGCAGAACATTTTGAGATGTATTTCAGCTACACAGGACACACATTTCAAACTGAAAAGGAGTAAAATTGACAGAGTAAATATGGCTAAAAAAACAAAACAAAAAGAAAAACTCACAGAGATCTCAGCTCTGTACGAGCAGCAAAGGGAGAGACAGACAAGGAGAGCAAGTAAAAGAAGAACCTGCTCTCCAGGAACTCACTGTGGGGAATTTTCTCTCCGCTTCGTTTCTCCTCCCTTCCTGCTATGACTTCTCTGCCGTGTAATTCCAGGCTTTGATCACTGTTTGTACTGTGTGTATGATATTTAATGTAATTACAGTGAGGATTTGCAGGCCACGTCCTCCCCTGCAGGTTTGTAATATTAATGATCCGCGGTGGGTGGCATGATTGCGGGTGGGAGGGTAATCGCAGAATGCGCTGCTGTGAAAGCCTCCTCTCACCGGAGACAGTGACCTCGCTCATTGCGTCTTAGATTTTGTTAATGGCAGGGCACAATGATAAGGCCAACGCTTGAGAATATCGATGCTGTATTTGCACATCCAATAATAGGCAATGGAACTGACTGACAGAGAATATTTGTTATGAGTCAAATGATTAACTGGTTGAATAAATGGAATGGAGGGGGAAGTTTAAATAAAAGTAGTCATGTTAGTATCTTAAGTACATTTTCGGAAGCTTGGTGTCAGTTCAGCTGTTTTTTAAATAGTGCAACTTCTCCAGTAACAAGCAATTTTTTTCTAATAAAGTAGAAACTGCTACCTATTTTTATCACATTGCATGAACTGAAGTAATAATCAAAATAAGAGTTGGAGTGACATGAGGGTAAATAATGACAGCAAATAATTGTATATAAAAAATAATATTCTAAAATAATAAATATATATATACTTAAATATTTTTTACTATTCTTTAAATTGTTTTACTATTAATAAAAAAAAAAAAAAACCACAAAAAAAATAAAAAATAATAATACTTATAAAATATCTCAAGTATTCATATTTGTCATTCCTGGACTGCTGACTTGGCAAGAATCCAAAATATGTATTTCTAAACTGTCGAAATCTGATTTTAGTGAATAAAAAAGAAAAAAAAAAGAATGAATAAGCTCACTAAAATGAACTGGTTCACTAAAATTAATTTTGATGAGTAGATTCATTTTAGTGAGGTGATTAAGTGATTTGAATCAATGAAGTGAATCAAATCAATTTTGGCAAATCCATAATTTGATTTACAGTCATTCACATTTACAGCATAGTGCAGCTAACAACTGCAACTCCATATTTACCAGTCAGCATCCTGAACAAGAATAATCTGTTGTATGATTCACAGCACAAAGCTTATTTCAGCTCCACATATGTGTCCACATATGTGCATTTAACACATAAAAGCAGATGAAGCAAATGTTATTACATCTCACACAAAGAACAAATTAAAGAGAACTATTTCAGAGCATTTAGACAGTGATGGGTTTGTATCGTCCTCAGAAAGGATGTATGACATGATGTGGGCAACGTGCCAACACGGCCAGGTTGCTCCAGCTGGACTCACCTGACAGAGATGGAGGTCAAGCCCTTTGTCAAAAAGGACAAAAATAGAATAAAAATATATTTGGGGGACACTGGGTCTAGTTGTCACACTGCTTACTTACTGCTTACTAGAGGGAAGTCGTGGCCTAATGGTTAGAGAGTCGGACTTGCAATCCAAGGGTTGTGAGTTCAAGTCTCGGGCTGGCAGGAATTGTAGGTGGGGGGAGTGAATGTACAGCGCTCTCTCCACCCTCAATACCACGACTGAGGTGCCCTTGAGCAAGGCACCAAACCCCCAACTGCTCCCCGGGCGCTGCAGCATAAATGGCTGCCCACTGCTCCGGGTGTGTGTTCACAGTGCGTGTGTGTGTGTTCACTGCTGTGTGTGTGCACTTTGGATGGGTTAAAAGCAGAGCATGAATTCTGAGTATGGGTTACCATACTTGGCTGTATGTCACATCACTTTCACTTTTACTTCAGTTAATACTTGTTTTTTTTTTTTGTTTTTTTTTAACCAATTTCTGTATATACTGTACACATACTTTGCTAAAAAGGTTTTAAACATTTCCACCATTATTCCATTTTAATATAATTTTACACTGATCTTTGCTGTCATCCTAATAGCGGGGCACGTTGTCTCACTGTAAAAGGGATGTTTTTGACAAAGGGGGGAAAAACACTAAATAATGCATTTCAAAACAATTAAATCAATTCAAATCATTTAAACAATTTTAAAGACAATTTCTGTATAAACATTCTGTACTTTAAAGTCTTGACTAAAAAGGTTTTGAACATTTACACCATGAATATTTAGTGAAAGTTACAAATAATTTAAAGGGTTAGTTCACCTACAAATGAAAATAAGGCTGAGTTTTACTCACCCCCGAGGCATCGTATATGACTTTCTTCTTTCAGACGAATCCAGTCGGAGTTATATTAAAAATTGTCTTTGATATTTCAATCTCTATCATTGCAGTCAGCGGGTGTTGCATTGCTTCAGTCCAAAAGACGTGAAATAAAAAGCGCCCTTCCATAAAAAAAAATGTCTCACATGGCTCCGGGGGATGAACAAAGGCCTCTTGTAGTGAATCGATGTGTTTTTAATATACATTAATAATAATAATAATAATAAATCTTCAAAACACAGTTCAACTTTTGAGTTATTATGGTATCTATCTGCATTGCATAGTTGACTGTTTAATTTATGCCAGTGTGGTTTCATTATGTTGACTTGCTGTTACCCAACAGAACATGGATATCTAATGCTTTGCATTCTTCATATACAAACCATTCAGAACAGAATGTTTTTTGAAGCACATCATAAATCACTATGAATGCTTTTATGGTTTCCTAATCATGGTCGTAATTATGATAATGCCGCTATAAGCAAGTTACATTATTTCACTTTGTTGAATCACTAATGTTTGCATTCATCAGCGTATCGTGCTTTAGATTCTTTAGAGTTTGGCAGAGACATGTGGCAGTATCTAATTATTCAGTCTAAGAGTGTGTCGGAGACCCTGGAATGCCAAATCAGTCATGTTGGTGTCACTCCGGGGACATCTGCACTACTCTGTCTTTATTTTACTCCATTCAGTGTGGTGGATGATGGATTTATGAGCTGTGTGTGCTCTCTCTCTCTCTCTCTCTCTCTCTCTCTCTCTCTCTCTCTCTCTGCTGAGCAGATTGCCTGAGAGACTTCAGGGTCTGTGTCAGCCGTGTTCTCCATTCCTCCTTATGCCACCTTGATCAACATTCACTGACAATCTGTGCACTACTCATGTAGCATCACACTGTGCTTTTCTTGAATTAAATAAGACAGGTGACCTTAGGGGTCAAACAGTCAAACATGGAATTCCTGGCCAAAAAGACTACTTATTAGTGGTGCAAGCAAAGGCAAACATAACTGCTGCTCATATTTACGAATTCAAACATTCCTTAACCTCGGTATTAAAATTTTTGCACATAACTCATCCCATATTAATAGGGATTGCTTTAAATTATAGCCCTGGGGTTACTTGTTTGTGCACACATGAATGATAGCTCAATTCATGCATATTTTTATGATTGATTTTTGGCATGGGAAATTTGAATAACATAAAGGCTTTTTTTCCCCTTTCTACAAAAACCTTCCTTTATTTTTAAAGGTGTCACATTTTCTTCAGAAAATGTATAAATCTCTACTCTCTAACAATTATTGTGAACATGAAAGTGTATTTCATGCACTTGAATTTTTTTTTTTGGACTGATGTGATGTCAAGGAAATCAGATATCCCACAATAAACATATCAGCTCACAGTGTGAACTATTTGTAGCTATTTTGCATTCAGCTAAACATGATCAGCGCTGACACAGAAACATAATCAAAGGACCAAAATGCCTCTGCGTATATTATTTCTGTCTGTATTTGAAAAATGATGGCAATTATCACATTTCATCTTCTAGACAAACTGCGGCTTGAAACACACACAGAGTAGGCAGATATAAGCTATGATATCTCAAAAAAATAAATTATTTTAGCCAGCACTGCATTTACCTCTGTTCACACAGTTAGCTGTAATTAATCTCCATGACAGTATGAGCAAAACACACTAAACCTTCACTTGCCAAGAGCACAATCATTTGTCAGTCTATTAAAGAACATGATGTTGACTGTATGCATCAATGCACAAAACAATATACAGACAGTTAGCTACAACTAAACTAAAATAAAAAAAATATGTATGCACACACAAAATCATAATTGGATTCAGACACACTAAAACACAAACGTGATGAAACAAATCAGAATTTAAAGTTCAATTCAAACACCACTTTGTGTTTATTTAGGCTATTTAAATACCTCCAAGTCCTTTAGCACTCTCCTGCGCAGACAAATTAGCAGTTAGCATATTTAGCAGAGTGCTAATTTCCTCATAATTCTCTATCTGTAATGCTTCAAATTTATAAAACCACAGTCAAGGGCTGTAGATCGTCAGATTATTTAAATGAACAATGCATAATGCTCCATAATCAAATAATAAAGTTATTGTCCTGGCATCAGATACAACCACAAACAATATAAGTGAAACTAGCGACTAGTTTTAATATTCTATGTTGCCAAAGGCTGAATACAATCGTGCACAGAGCTATATTTAGACACATAAACAGAAAGGAAAACATACTTTATGAAAAGCACTAGCAGGAATTACGCATGAGAGGACTGAGATGTTTCTAGTCTTTTAGCTTCTCAATCAAAGCTAATGTGAGGATGCCTATGCTAATCATGCTCCATTACCTAACATGCAAGTCATCTTGCTTCAAGTTTCCATACAGATTTCTGTTCATTTATGTATACTATACAATAACCAAACATGTCTATCATCATTAATTTATGCTAACATGCTAAACCTATATCTTTTTCTAAGGAGCTGCATATCAATTTGAGCAAGGTAATACAGTGAAGCAGGATACACCTGATAGGATCTGTTACAGATGTTTTTAACATCTTTAACCAACAGAGCATTATTATTAGCATAAGTATTATTGATATTAAGCAGGAATTAAGTTAATTTAGGGTGATTAATAACAATTTCTGGAAGAAGTCATTTTCCTACAGTCGGTGTAATTTAAGCTTGCAGTTTCAACTAAATGTTAGGCTTATAGGAAAAATGTGCAAAATGATGCACACTGCCTCTTTAATGTTTCTTAACACTTTCAAAGCTAAAAGTGTCTTCAATTTTTCCTGAAAAGATGAATGTAAATGTGGCAATAGGTTTTTTTTTTTTTTTGTTTTTTTTTTGTATATCTATGTATCTATATCTATATATATCTCAGCAGTTCAGGAATGAAATGTCTGGTGAGTGGTGCTAAAAGATTAATGCTCTATCATGTCTAAAAATAAAGTACCACCTACACTAAACCCGACCTTAAACCTAACCAATAGTGTTAACAAAAGCAAACACATTTGCTGAAGCAGCCATGCCTTTTTGGCTTGCTTCTATGAGTCTTTGTGCTCTTTTATCGTGACTCATGTTTCATGGGACTCGTACCCGAATGGTTCGCATTGCAAGTGAAAATTTATTAGTTTACAAATCATCCCTGCTAAAAAAAAACATCCAGCATTTCTGGTCACCAGCATAAGGTTTGTTTAAAATGCTGGGACCAGTATGGGATGCTGGTGTGCTGATGGTCCAGCATGTTATCTTTTGAAAGTGAAAGTGACATATAGCCAAGTATGGTGACCCATTCTCAGAATTTGTGCTCTGCATTTAACCCATCCAAAATGCACACACACAGCACTGAAAACACACACACCATGAACACACACCCGGAGCAGTGGGCAGCCATTTATGCTGCGGCACCCGGGGACCAGTTGGGGGTTCGGTACCTTGCTCAAGGGCATCTCAGTCGTGGTATTGCCGGCCCGAGACTCGAACCCACAACCTTAGGATTAGGAGTCAAACTCTCTAACCACTAGGCCACGACTTCTTTTGGGTGCTTGTATGATCCCAGCAAAACTACATCAGAACTCACATATGTATTACATATCACATTTCTTAGTTTGTGTTCATAGTAATAAAGACTAACTGTTACTAATAAAGACTAATTGCCCAATTAATTGTAATAAATGATTTACACACCGAAATTCTCAGTGTTAAATGAACACTGTTCAATTTTCATATTGTCCAAATCTATGGAGAGTAAAAGTAAGACTGACGCAGTGTTGCAGTTAGTGGAATAAAGCAGATTCACTCTACATTTGATGACTGAAATCAATGATATCTCAGCATGCTTAAACAACACCTAAAACATCAGCACAATGTTTACTTATTATAAACTATTTTGGCTTTATTTATTTTGTATCATCCCATACATGTTTACAAGTTGTTAAAGTTTAATAAATCATCACTATATTTATTAGTGTTGGTGATTAACGTATTTTAGGTTCACTTGGTTTTTGACTTTGGTTGAATTCATTTTCTTTCAGCAATTGATGAAAGTGCATATAATCACTATTGTCAGACTCCTGACATACCTTTTACTTTGTACACTTTTTGGAATCAGTGACTGACAGATGGATTTTGACATACAAATTCTATAATTAGCATTAAAGTCTTTAAAAACAGCAGCTGTCAATTCTGAAATCTCATTATCAAGAACTTCTCATATCCTTGTTACTGAACAAACTGCTTATGATTATCTTATTTGGCATTTTTCTTTCTTTTCATACAGTATCTCTAACTGTTTTTGTTTTGCAATGTACACAAACTCTTTTTAAATGATTTGTGTACAGATCCTTTGAAATTAAAAGGGTCACTAGTTTCACTAGTTAGATTTTTTTCTGTTTTTAAAACTTCAAGTAACACTGATTAATAATATAATATATCTAAAACAACTAAAATTCTCAATTCTGCTGTCAACAGAGGGAGCAAAATAAATAAATTAAATTAATTATAATAAATCATGTTTAAAATGCAATGTAAATAATCTTATATGTATTTTACATCATTAATGTGTTAATTATTTAAATATGCAAATAAAAACAATGCTTTTTCCCAAACACACTGCTTGCATACAGACACTTGGCCTACTCAGCCCTACTCAACCCTGCTTGTAAACCAGCTCCACCAGCTCCATTTTGCTTGAGAACAGCATGACTGTACTGGTCTACCATCTAAACCAGCACCATATCAGCACTAACCAGCACTGTGCCAGTACGAGCCTAGGTTGCTAAATGTAGGCCTGTAATGTCTTGCCTTAGCAAATATTGATATTTGCAATTAATTTGATTAATCAGTCAGAATATCAATTAATTTGTTTTTGAAATTTTTAATCTATTGATGGTCCCTAATACCAACATTTAGAATACTGTAGATAAATGGTGCAATAACATGGCCTCAACCTTTTCCAATGCAATTATTATTTTCCAGTCCTCACTATTATTATTGTATGTTACTTTATTGGACAAGCCTATAGTAGCACAGATTAATCTTATTTTGTGCATGGCCACCACACAGTGCTTTATGCCAAGCTGAAACAAATTCATTGGGAAAGAGAAACCTTTGAATGGAAAGCCCTGGAAGCTCTTTTCTTTATCTCATTCAAATGTACGGCACAAACGTGTCTCTAGGGACCCTGGCAGTCCTAAGGCTTCGAACACAACAACAGCGTTATCACAACATCTGTAGAGAGGGGCAGAGAGGGGAAACAGGAGCCATACTATTATGAAAAAGGGCATAGTAACCTCTTTAGGGCATGTTTTGCATTTGCCATTGCAGTTTTCACTGTAAAACATGACCCCTGATTTCACCAAATTTTAATGATACACTTGCATATAGCAGGGATCTTGTCTTTCTCAAATGGTTTCCTTCCATCTCATGTAGATCATATGGTTTATCATACTCAGAGCTCCATATATTTGACAACCGGGTTGGGAGATTGAGCATTTGAAAGGGTTATTGATCTTAAATGAATGTCACACTGGGCTTTCATTATATATGGATAGAAGAACTGTTACTGTTAAATCTTCATGCTGTTCATTAGATACAAGCTAGAGATGTAAAAAAAAAGAAAAAAAAAAGATGCATCATATTGAGATATGACAATGACTTACTTTACCAATTACAGAATCTAATAAAAAAAAAAAAACTCTCAAGTGGCCTAAAACAACTGAAGTGGTTTATTGCTTTTATGAAACGGCGACAAAGACACCAATGCTTAATAAAAGGTTTATTATTAACAATTCTAAGAATGATTATAAGCAGTTTATTATCACTGACATACAACATAGTAAATTTAATCATTAAAAGGATATTTTCTAGATGACTTTCTTTCTTCTATGAAACACTAAGATAATTTAAACTGCAAGAAATGAAAGTCACAAAACAGCATTAAAAATGCACTGAAAGAAAAGAAGAAGAAGGTCTAGAGCAAAACTTGTTTTAAAAATGCTTATCTCTCCACAAAGACAATGATATCACTCTCAAAAATGAAAGTTCTTTATTGGCATCTGAAGAACATTTAGCGTTCTTGAAACCTTTCTATTGGACAAAAGATTCTTTATCATTGAAAAAGGTTCTTTAGATTATTAAAGTGCTGTTTACACAAAGGAGTAATGGTCTTCTCAAGAACTGTTCACTGAAAGGTTCGTTGAGGAGCCCAAAGTATGCCAAAAAGAGCCCTTCTATGGCACCGCTTTTGGAACTTTACACTCTCAAACTGCATACTACTTATACTATTTTAACTATATCTTTTCTATGGCAGGAAGAGTTTAAGTAGTATATGCTGGTATGCAAACGCCATCAGTAAGTAATCATCAGTGCAGTTTAAGACAATAACCTGTAGACAAACAGCATCTGTCCAGTCAAAGGTGAATTAGTCTTCCTTTGACATTGTTCATCATGTCCAAATATTACTGTATTTCCCCTTTCTTTTTACCTGCATTACATTAATTGCATTTTGAATCTGCTGTGGTTTGCCATGAACTTTTTGCTCTTCATTGAACTCTGTTGTGATGTATTTTAATGTGCTTACCGTCTGGGGGATACACATGTAAATTAGTTATCTGCATAACTCCTGTGCAACTGCCGAATTGGTCACGGTCCCTATTAAACAAATTGATTAACAAAAATAAAACTACAACGCAGCAAGGGTTTCAGACACAGTTTATGGTGCTTGTGGTAGAGTATGCAGGGCCTTAAGCTCACATTTCAGAAAATATTCTGAAACCATATTATAGATGCATAGTAATCTTTATGTGGGTCATTCTAATGAAACTCAGGGTTCTTCCTTTAAATAATTTTATTTGAATGGGTTACTGCTGAACTCAGGCCAAAACACCAAGATCACAGCCACCATAGACATTAATGATAGATTTGTTTCTTATAAACATGCAGCTTTTTACTTAATTGTGAGGTTATTAGCTCAGTTCAGCTATTTGAATTCTCATTCTCACGGCACCCATTCACTGCAGAGGATCCATTGGTGAACAAGTGATGTAATGCTACATTTCTCCAAATCTGTTCTGAAGAAGAAACAACCTCATCAACATCTTGTATGGCCCAAGGTTAAGTACAATTTCAGCCAATTTAATTTTTTGCATGAACTATTACTTGAAGAGGCCACCACAGAGACATGCCTTCCCACTATTCAAATTAGTGTTACATATTTATATATGCATGAAACATGAACTTTTCAATGGACAATTCTTAAACTCTTACTTACAGTCTCAAATATGTGGCATTGCAGTAACAACAGTAATATAACGCTACAAATCCAAGCCTAAATCTTGATATTAGTTCAACCTCAGCACAGTAAAGGTAAGGTTGGAATTCATGTACACTTGTAATTGCATCATTGCAATTATATTTATGAATAAACTTTAGTAGTATTACTAGGATTTGATGTGGCATTTAATAAATTACACACAAGTATTGAAAAAACATTTGCATGTTGTTGTTTTCAGTGCAGGGCTTAAAATAATATCATTGCACCACATTAAAGTATTTATTATTTATTCTTATGCATTTGTTTCTGTAAAAAAAAATGTCTGTATTACACTAATGCTTCATAATAGAGTTAAAGTATAGGTCAATTACAAGTGCAAAAAAAAAACCCTCTGAAGTGTGTGATCAAAAAAGTATATATATATATATATGATTAACTTAATTTATTTATTATTATTATTATTATTTTGCATTTTTTCAAATGTCACTATTTCCTGAGAATGACCCATCAATACCCATAAGCCAACAGGTGCACAGTAATGGTACTAGGATCTGTATTTTTACTCAGGTAATGCTAGACACATCACTGGCAGTGAGACAAGGGGAAATCCATTTCCAAAATGGCACCTGTCATTTATAGACCCTCTCTACTTCGCTGTCTCTCTCTCTCTCTCTCTCTCTCTCTCTCTCTCTCTCTCTCTCTCTCTCTCTCTCTCTCTCTCTCTCTCTCTCTCTCTCTCTCTCTCTCTCTCTCTCTCTCTCTCTCTCTCTCTCTCTCTCTCTCTCTCTCTCTCTCTGTCTCTCTCTCTCTCTCTCTCACACACACACACAAACACACTGACAGTCACTTTCTCCTCAGATGAATTATAGATAGATCCACGGACACTGCAATAATGCTTTTGTCACATATATATAACATCTACCACTCTAACGATTTATCTGCTGTTATATACAGCCCCAGCTCAAAGGTTCCCTCTTGACATTTATGTGGAGTGTTATGACTGTGCAGTGCTGAGGGACGTCTCAATCGCAGTGACACTGACTGGAGAGCCAAAGAGCCAAGGTCCCGAGGCATGCAGAGTTGCATGAGATCTTTCCCATGTCACAGAATGATCAGTCTGGCTGCAAACTGTGCCAAGAACCATGTGTGTTTGTGTAAGTTTTGGGTGCTTAAGCTACACTTAAAAATGTATGAATTTATTTCACTGAGAATAACCTAAACAAGCGGTATCTGCAAATGCTGCTAGAATCTTTCTTAAAACTAACTTGACTTTTCTAAACCATTTGGATGTTTTTTAAAGAAGTAATTTTTTGCTCACCAAGAATGCATTTTTTTTAAATGAAAAATAAAAACAGTGATATTGTGAAATATTTTTACAATTTAAAATAACTGTTTTCTACTTGAATACATTTTTAAATGTAATTTATTCCTGTAATGCAGAAGCTGAATTTTCAGCAGCCATTACATATACAATATTTTTTGGTATTACCCAAGGTGAAGTATAATTATTTTTGCTGGACTGTTATTTCTTGTTCTTGCACAAAAAATGCCATTTAGTTTAATATTTTGATAACTAATTTCATGACCTTAATACATTTGTAAGCTTGGCTTCCTAATGCCTTTTGGAGGGCATTGTATACCAGCTCCAGGGTCTCCCTAATATTACTTTTCAAACCCTAAACATGATTAAGTCCAGTTAGCATTGGAAAATTAACAACCAAAAGCAATTACAAAAATCACACATTTTTGCCCCACTTTTGAATTTCAAGGCGGTTGGCATTCTATCCGCAAAATGCATAATTCATAAAGTGCACCTGCTTTTTTGTTGCTCTCTATCTCTCTGTCTCCTCCTCTGAGCATATTTGTTTCTATCGTTTCCATAAAAATGTATTACAATCACTCTCCATCCTTAGTGACAGCATGTTTTATTTTGAAGTTGTTTTGTGTTTGGGGTCAGGTGGAACCACTCTCTGCTGGCTGCATCCATACATACACACACACACACACACACACACACAGATGTGTTCACTGTATGTAATAATAAATGCTACTGTTTTATATAAAGTCAAGCATTCTACTTACAAAGAGAACACAAAGTGAGACACTAGTACATGGGTCATAGCATTCTGATGAAATTATGGTTTAGTTTGTGTGTCTGTCTTAGGCCCTGTTTACACTAGTGCACTTTCATTCCGAGACTTTAGAATAAAACATGCTTCCCTGTCATTTAGGTGATCGTATTTTATTGGTCCAAAAGTCAATATTACAACAAAACTGACCAAATGTTTTTTTAAACTCAAATCACAAAATTCCCTGACCCAAATATAATGTAATATAATTCAATAATATGAGCAAATTAAATTATGAGTAATCACAGCATGCCAGTATACAGCCATATATCACGGCTATGAGTGTGATATTGCATTCATACAACAGTTCGACGGAGTGTGTAGATACATACAGACAACAACAGAGTGTCTTTAAAAACCCTCTATTGATAGTTTTCAGCCACGTGACTGGTTCGAAGACCTGGTGGGCAAAACATAGAACTGCAGCACAAGACAGTCAATTTTCTATATGGTCCAACCCAAAAGTATTTAGATCATCTCTCGAAAGAATAAAACAAAGATATTCGAACAAAATTCAAGTTTTGACCATTAGCAATCCATATAAAGCACCTGTCGCAATATTTCATTCACTAAAAATATCATTACAGTACCATTTACATTGTACATGCTGATTTGGTGCTTAAGAAACATTTCTTATTATTAAACTATCTAAATTATCAAAACAGTTGTGCTGCCTGAATTTTTTTTTTTTTTTTTTTTTTTTTTTTTTTTTTGTGGAAACCATGATATATATATACAGTATATTATAACATTTCTTTGAACAGTAGTGTAATACAATTCTATACTGTTAAATCTTTACCCTTCAACTGCCTGACATAAAAATATGTCCCATTTACCATAGTAAAATGGGTTACAAACACTGTTTCATGGTGAATTTAAATGTCAGACTCCAAAAAAAAAGAAAGAAACTATCAAAAGGCTAAATTGCCCAAAATAACATCACTGATAACATCACTGTTTCCATCAGCATTGAATAAATCAGACAAGTGGAAAACAAATACTGCCTGACAAAAATATATAATTCAATTCATATTCAATTAGGACCAATAAAATGGGTATACAAAATGTATAATAGTACTAGTATTTATTATCTGTTTCATTACATAATCTTAACATTTCCTCTTTGTACATATCATATTGAATGTAATGTAGAATGTAATACCATTTTTTCCCGTTATGTGTGGATACATACACATACAGCTAGCAGAAGGTGGTTCCACTTGATGCCAAACACAGAAAAACTTATGAAAATATGCTGTACCATGGTTTGACAGTGATTGTAATCTATTTTCATGGAAATGATAGCAGTCAGAGAGAGATAGAGAGCGAAAAACAAAGCAGGTGAATGAGAACATTGCAACATGTCTCAAGCCAGAGTGAGAATGTCTGGTTTTGTATTTGTAGACAGGCCCTGGATTCATGACGGTTTGATCTGTATTCACCTCAGAGGAAGTGTTAGTCTCCTTCCTGCAGTAGGCAAGTGCTCTGGGGTCAGTGAGATCACTCCATTCCTTCCACCACTGCATAACAAAACCTTGTGTATGGGATCTTTGTGTTGGAGCGAGATCCCCATTTCAAAGCTCTAGGCCTGTCTTAATTTGAGCAGTACTGTGAACCACTGTTGTAAGAACTCAAGCGCACTTGTTATGAACACTCAATTGAATCTTATTCACAAGCTCAGCTGTCATTTCAGAGTCATTAGAGTTTTTATACACTTCATTCTGATTGTCATTGCAGGACTTCTCATACTTTAATAAGCTTGCCCCGAGCTTTGACAGACAGAGCTGTTTGTCAGTGTAGCTCTAATGAAGTGTGCGGTTCAAACCCTGTCTGACTGGAAGTCGCTCTGGGTGCATTGGTCTAATGTAACTCTTTCTTTACATGTATGGACAGTTCAAATGAGATCTCAAATTGTGCTGCTTATTGAGGAGAGGTGTGTGTAATTATCAGAGATTAGACGACAATATGAGTAAAAAGGGAAAAAAATACTTATATTAAAGATGGAACCAAGTCATATCTAGGAAATCTAGCAATATCTAAAGTATTTAGATAGGGCCAGAAAGCAAACACCCAAGCAACTACTCAGAACAACCTAACAATTTCTCAGAACATCATAGAAGCAACATAGAACATGCTAGAAACACCCTAGCAACCATTTATAACTATTTATAACAACCTAGCAACACCTTAGCAGCCACTTACATAACCCTTGCGACCTCTAAGAGCACCCCACACACTTAGTACAGCCTAGTAACCATTTAGAACAAACTAGCACCCATTTAGAACATTTAAACAGCCTAGCAACACCTTGGCATCCACTTACAACACCGTAGTTCCACTTACAGCACCCTAGAAAACACTCAGAACACACTTGCAAATACTTTGGACACCCTAGCAAACACGTAGTACACCCTAATGATCAATTAGAACTTCCTAAAAACCTTAGCAACCATTTATAACTTTTTAGAACAACACCTTAGCAGCCACTTACATCACCCAAGCAACCATTTAGAACACCATAGTGACCATTTAGAACAACCTAGCAATACCTTGGCAACCACTTAGAACATCCTAGTAACACTCTTGTGGGGGGGGTTGTTTTTTGCTTTAAATAATGCAGTTTTTAATGTGGATATCATGCATATTTTTAAGTGGACAAATAATTTTTTTAAAGTACAAATATTCCATGTAATCTCTCAATTAATATATGTTCATAAAGCAGCATGCATAATAAGTGCTGTTAAAGAAGCTTGAGAAGTTTAGTACATCTCACGACAGGAAACTGCTGTCACTGTGGCAACTTGGCATGTCTAATGGCCATATGTTGATGTGTGCGTATATTCATACACGTATATAAAGCCAGGTCTGTGTGTGTGCAGGCTTTGAGAGACAGGCAAAAACAGGAAAGACAGGATTATTCATGAAACTGATTCCATCGCTGCAGGGGTGAGCATATGTTATGATAAATAAATTAAATGAAATGAGCTAAATAAATAATGCTGATTGGGGAGATGTCCAGAGAGAGAAAGAGAGAGAGGACAAAAAAGGGAGTTAGACTATAGGCTAATGAGAGCTTTCTAGAGAAGCCTCCACACCCCTGAGGCCTGCAGTATTAGTCCCCTGTGTACTGTCATTAAGAGTGATTAGACCTCCGCAAAACCTCCATCAAATAAACGGAGAAAAGAACCAATAAAGTCTCATAATATAAGACTAATTGAAGGAGACTTCAAAGAGCTAAAGTCTTTCTTGACAGAGAGTAAAACATAAAAGAAAGAAGGCCGCCATTGCAAGTTCTCTTTAACTTTCTTTACACCAAGTTCCCACAGCTTTTCAACAATGAATTTACATGTCTTTTTCAGCTGGTTTTGTTTACTAGAAAAGGTTTTAAAAAATCAGTTTATAGACTTTCTATCCACAAAGAGCAATTAAGTATTTAAGCAGTTAAATGAAATACAAAGAAAAACAAGAAAAAAATTAGATTTTTTCAGGGTGGGGGAAAAACTATTAGGTTAGGTGCCGAGGCATCATTTCTCATTTTCATTTAAATTAAGTGTACATTTTCAAGTAATATTTATATTTTATTTTAGCTTGATTTCACTGGTATCATGCATTAAAGATTATTCTAATATTTTATTACCATAATGTTTTTTTATTGTTATTTTATTTTTCTGAATGTTAACTTGAATACTTGATATTTCTGTCGACTGAAAACATGCACTGTTTATATAATTTTCTTCATTTTCCATTTCATTATTGACTTTTCGACTAATTCTTAACTTACTTGAAGCAATATTTAGCAACACTCATGGAAAAAAATATATAAAACACAAGGTTGAAGTAAATAAAAGATGGAATTTTCATTTTTTGGCTGAACCATTACTTTAAAAGCCCTCTAGGTAGCTTAGGCTTTGGAAGAGAGCGATAAACGCAGACAGGGAACACCTCAGTCATTCTACACTAGCAGTCCAAGGTGTAAAGCATATTTTGCTGATCTCTGCCTCCACTGAATATTTGATATCCCATGCACTCTTGCTGAGGAAGAAATAAGACATAGCAGCATTCAAATAACTTTTGAGATAAAAGAAAAATTGATTTAAAAAAGATAAGTAAAATTAAAAAGGGGAGACAGAAGCCCTGGGGAACACACTTAGCATATAAATGAACAGGAGAAAAGAAAACTTCTCTCCAACATGCAGATCCTACTGCCTGACTGTATTTCCTCTGGCCTGTGTGACCAGACGTCATTGTTCACTTATCACCAGCACCCACATTCACATCAAAGTCTAATCATCTCTTATCTAGAACATACACTCTATTTTCTTTTCTTATCTGTAATATTCTCTTTTTTTCTGGTGTTTGAATGAGGTTTAGAAAAGTTACGATTTAAAATCACGCACAGACAGATAGACTTGGCTAGAAAATGTCTTCTGACGTTTGTGATTGTAAAAAATGGTATGGTTTGATAAGATCATATTTAAAAACTTTTTTTACTAGTTTCTAGATCTAGATCTTTATGTCTTTCCCTTTCCTATAGGACTATCAACTCAATACGATTAAAATAATAAGGTGTTGTATGTAGGATTAACACCAAGTGGTTGAACTAGGTATTGCAGTCCAAATTCAAAATATTGGAGAGGGTTTTTTCACCCGGCCCCTCCTCCTCAGACTTGACACACACGCAGGTTGCCAGATTGATGACACCAACAGGAATGAGTGCACTTGACGATGAATGAAATTAAATATGCTGTATTTTCCACCAACTGGCAACCAGGGGTGCTGAAATACAATTGGGTAAACTGGCAGTGGGTGGGTTTCACAAACCAAAACAGAGACCGACACTCCGGCCCAGAACGCACATTTTCAAAGGAGAATAATTGACTGTAGCATTGTTTTTCAGATAAACAAGTATTTTAACTTAGCGTGTTTGTTAAATAGCTGCATATTATGGTATTTTTATGCTTTAGTAAAGTCAAAAACTTACATACAGCACATTTAGATAAAAAAAAATATGGGTATTCAATAACGGTCAATTTGTTAATTTTTTTTTTTTTTTTTTAATGCATTAGATTATGTTATTTCAGCAATTAACAAAGAGCAGATTTTGAGAAATTGAGCATTACATCACTTTCACATTAATACATCCTCTGCAGTGAATGGGTGCCGTCAGAATGAGTCCAAACAGCTGAAAAAACATCACAATAGTCCACAGTGATCTTCTCAGGCAAAAATCTGTGTGTTTGTAATAAACAAATTAATCAAGACATTTTTCATTTCAAACCATTGTTTGCATGTCCTCTATCCGTATTCCTTTCTCCATCTGAATCAGGAGAAAAATATGCACAGATCAAGCACCGTTTACAAGTGAAAACAGTTCAAAACCGCTCTAAACAAATAGGTTTTTTATTGATTTTAATGTGAGTAGACAACAGGGGATGGACTTTTTCATTGGAGGAAGTGTTATTATGGATTATGGACCGGTATTTCGGCTAGAAGTAACAGTCTGGGGGCAAAAACATTTTATTGATCAGTTTATTTCTTACAAACATGCAGCTTTTCACTTCACAAGACATTAATTGGTGGACTGAGATCGTATGAATTACATGAGGATTACTGTGATGTTTTTATCATCTGTTTGGATTCTCCTTCTGACGGCACCCATTCACTGCAGAGGATCCATTGCGGAGCAAGTGATGGAATGCTAAACTACTCCAAATCTGTTCCAATGACAAAACAAACTCATTTACATCTCAGATTGCCTGAGGGTGGGTGGGTAAACATTTCAGTAAATTTTCAATATCAGTGTTCATTATTAGTTCATGATACCTAATGCATGAATGTTAACAAATAGAATATGATTTTAAATTTACTATTTTTTTTTATTTCTGACAGCCCTAGTCATAATCGTTATCTTCAAGTGACTTCAACAGTATATCCTGGGAGAAATCAGCCCTCTTTAGGCATTCTCAAACACTTAAGAAGTTTTTCAGGTTGACTAAACTCTGAACAGACACCTCAACAATAATACACAAATCAGTCTTTGTGCAGCATTTGTTTTTGAATTCCTCATTAACCATAAGTAATGTTCACCTTGTTCACAGTGGCTACGTTAGATCATTGTTCAGCACTGAATTGGCAAGTCAGATGATCCCCAGCATACAATCCGCTGCCAAAGACTTCCGCCAAGACTTCAGCTCTCATCAGCTCTGCTTCCAATTGCCAAGACTGCAGCAAACAAGGAGCTCTGATCAAGAAGAGGAAAACAGCAAAGAATGATCCTGTTGAAGCCCACACAACAGTCCACACAAGCGCAACCAAACACTTCATCTGTAGACAGAATACAGTAGATGTGAGGGTTCAGCTGTGAAATCAAACTAACACATTCTTGAGGGCAACACTGAGGGATTTTGATCTTTTTCTCTGCCAAAGTTCCCTCTGGTATAAGTTTCAATTTCTGATATATACAGACTGCCATTCAACATTCAGGTCAAGAAGTTTTTTTAAGAAATGTGTCAAAAGTTAAAAGTACAGCCTTTTATAGCGTTATTCATTTATTATAAATTTATAACACAAATTATTTATATTTCAAATTAAAAGCTGTTCTTTTGAACTTTCCATTCATCAAAGAATGTTTTACGGTTTCCAAAATATTAAGCAGCACAACCGTTGAAAATTTAGCTTTGCCATCATAGGAATAAATTAAATTTTAAAATATATTAAAATAGAAACAGAAATAATATTTCACAATATTACTGTTTTTGCTGTTTTGTTTTTATCAACTACATAAATGTGCCATTGATTAGCATAAAAAACTACTTTCAAAAACATTTAAAAAGCTTACTAACCCAAAACATTGAAACAGTAGTGTATATATTAACAGGCTTAAATCAGATTTCAATGGCCATTTTTTATCATATTAGAATGAGTTATGAAGGATCATGAGATGCTTTGTCATCACAGGAATAAATTACTTTAAATTACATTTTCAATTATCATTGTAAATATATTAAAATAGAAAAAGTTAATTTTAAATTAAATAATATTTCAAAATGCTAGTGTTTTTGTTAGATTTTTTTATAAAATAAAAGCAAACCTTTACTGTTACTAAATGATTATAAATTATTAAATGATTATAAATTACTAAATTAGATTTATATACATTCTACAGTGGTGTCCAAAAGTCTGAGATTATAAATACATACATACATACAAGACCATAACTGTCTTTACTATAAGACTGGAAACAAACAGTAAGTTTCAGGATTTTGAAAAGAGAAGTTATAAAACAAAATGGACATATATTCTGCCCTTTTGTTCTAGATCACTATTTAAAGAAACACATTTGCACCACCCTGCTCTCTAGACGTCAGCATCAACCATCGACAAACCCATACCTGTCGACTGTTCTACACAACTCTGGTAATTCCCTTCTCCCTCATCGCTCAAACATCCCTTAAAAGACATCTAAGGAAGTGAAAGCTCAAGGGCTTGAGTTCTTGACTTCATGCCACAGTTTTTCACATCCCTGCTCCCTATCCTGAACCTGCTTCTCCTAAAACTCCAGAGACAGGTTGTTGAGGAAAGCAACAAACAATAACAACCAGAGGCTGATGAATGGGTCTTGGCATAGGAGCTGGGATCGAAGCGATTGATCCGAACCTGGCTATCTCAATGGCGTTTTTACCCTATGTCAAACCCCTGCTAGAGGGAGATGGATTTTGTCGGCAGGAGCAGTGGATTAATGGTGGAGAGGTGACAGCTGGGTCCAGCGCTGTGGCCATCCCCTTGGGCAGGCTGCGTCTGGGCATGTGTGCGTGATGTATTGACAGTTCTTCAGGAGGTAGATGCTTTCTGTGACTTTATTGTGCGCTGCTGCGTTGACAGCTTGAAGACTTGTAGATCGGCTCATCCCTTGGCTGAGCCAGTAGCATCCTGCGGTGGGACTGCTTTTGTGTGGGCTGGTCAGATGGTTAAATGGTGAAGGGATGCAATCATTTACTCACCCTCGCATTGTTCCAAATCCATGTGACGTTAATTCTTGTTTGGAAGGTTAAAGAATCCAGTAGTCACTGTTTTCTATATAATAAAAAAGTATGTCAAGCAAAGAAAAGACAAAGAAAAGAACAGTAAAATTTATCCACTTGAATTTGTACTATATTCCAAGTGCTCTGAAGACATTAGCATTCAAACGTTTGGTATATATATATATATATATATATATATATATATATATATATATATAATATATATATATATATATATATATATATATATATATATTATATATATATATATATATATATATATCAAATCAATGTAGCCTTGGTGAGTATATGGAGACTTCTTTCAAAAATAGTTTCAAAACTTTTTTAAGCCTAGATTTTTTATGTGATGTCAGACTTTTGATATATGATGAAATATAAATCAAATGGAGGCAAAATATAGTTTAGAAATTAGTAAATATTTTACACAGTATTACCCCCAGAAATTGAAAACATGCATTATCCACTGAAATATGGCACCACTGATATTTAGTCATGAGATACAAACGTCTTTGGCATTAAATGCTTTCAACATGCAATTGTTATAGTCAGAATAACCTAAATACATGACTTCAGAAAACTTGGACTATAGTTGAGTTGAATTAACTATGATTATATTATTTATGGAGTTTTTATAATCTTTTTGGAGCTCGACAGCCATGGTCACAATTAACTGTCACTAGAGAGAGAGAGAGAGAGAAAGAGAGAGATTGAATGATCTGTCTATCATTCAAAATTATAAAAGAGCATTAGGGTAAGTATTTTTATGTGTAGGATCAGCATTACTATGTTTTTGGATACAGCATCCTGCAACAAAGATTATAGAATCTACACTAGTTTTCGGAAATGCCTTTTCATCGAGAACAATATGGTCAGACAACCTCTTAAAAAATAAATAAATAAAAATTAAATAAATCATCCGCTCCAGAATTTTTTCCCCATCCTAATTTTTATTCAGAGAGCGCAATTCTTTATTCTCAAATATTAGAATTCAAAAGCCCATCTCGTGAAAAGTACATGACAGAACACTGAAGGTCACAAGCTTAAGAGCTCTGGGGCAAACCATTCATTTCAATTCCTTTGCAAGTGTTTGAAAGTGCCGCATACTCCTCTTTTTTGTTTTGAAACATTCTTTCAGAGGGTGAGGCGAGTCGTCGTTAGCATTCCAGGAGCGTGGCGCTCTCCTCTCTTCTCCTCTCTCTCCTCCACTTTTGCGTTCTCTCACCCACCACCACAGCATCTGCAATTTCTGCAGTGCCACACAAACCATTGCGTTCTCACCCGAAACATTCCCTGTCAGCTCGTGAACACAACAGGGTGCACGCTCACGTATTCTCACACAGAGTAATGAGGATAAAAATGTAAGCAGACAGCGATGGAATTAACAAAACCTCCTTTTTTCACCCCTCTACACGAACGCCAGCCCCCATCTTTCGTCCTCTTCAGACTCGCGTATTGTGCCTTCCTGATACCTAATTAAAACAAAAACACTGTATGGTGTGTTTCACTCTTTCCTGCGTTACTTACAATCGCTAATGGTGAGGACACTGCTCTATGTCATACAAATGAAAACACTACATAAAAAAAAAATCACACAAGATTGTACAAATAGAATGTTATTACTTTTGGAATTATGATTCTTTAGGTCCTGAAACTGACATTTGTTTTAATACAGTCCTCTTCAGTAGGGGTTTTCAGCTGGTTTTGTCATAAAGCCAACAATATCAATCTGGTATTCATGTATACTGTTTGAAAGTAAAAAAATAAAATAAATATATCCAAAAAAATCAAATGTTGCAACTGCACAAGCCCAGTGTTTGGTTCCTAAATGTCTCATTTCACACTCTCGAAAGCTAATAACTTATCGGATAAACACATTTCTGTCTGCTTTTTATTTTTCATTCATGGATTAAGGATATTATGCAACCTGTTCATGTTGCCATCTACCTAAATTGGCCAGCTTTTACAAAATGACAGATGAATTTGCAAAGAAATATTTGGAATGGATACAAGGACGCATTTGACATTAACAGCTAAACATATGGAAAGTAGTTTTTCCCTTTTTGTAGGAGAAAAATCCAGCTGAAAAAAAAAAGTAATTCTGGTATATGGTTAGTTGCATCATTTTAGTAATTAATAATAATAGTACTTAATGTATGTACACTCCCGCTCAAAGGTTTTGGGTCTGTAAGATTTTTTTACTATTTAAGATAACTGATTTTTATTTTAATATATATTAAAATGTAATTTTTTCCTGTGCTGTAAAAGCTGCATTTTCATCTGCTATTATTCCAGTCTTCAGTATCACACAGTTTAATTCTATTATGCTAATTTGGTGCTCAAGAAAGTTTATTATCATCAATGTTTATTATCAATTCAATGTCAAAACAGCTGTGCTGCTAAATATTTTTGTGCAAACTGTGATACATTTTTTAGGATTCCATAATGAACATAAAGTTCTAATGAACAGTATTTATATGGTATACAAATTATTTGTAACAATGTAAAAGACATTACTCTGACTTTTGATCAATTTAATGTATAAAAGTATTAAATAAATAAAAAAATTAAAAAAAAACTTTTGCACGGTAAGATATGTTTCCATTACCAGTAAAATTCATTTATATTGAAGTGAAGTGAAGTGAAGTGAAGTGAAGTGAAGTGAAGTGACGTGAAGTGTAGCCAAGTGTGGTTACTCGGAATTTGTGCTCTGCATTTCACCTATCCAAGTGCACACACACAGCAGTGAGTTGTGAAATTCCCTCAGAATTCCCTTTTTTCCCTCATAGTGCATAGTATGCAAATTGGGATGCGGCCATACACATTAATCATTAATAAAAGGTCATTCGCATTGACACTGATCTGGTATAGTGTCACATCACTGCACAATCACAATAGAAAGTTCTAAAAGTTGCTTCCACTGCACGAGTGTCCTAAGGGCAACTAGAAAATAGAGGAATCAAGTGGTTGTCTGAGCAAAGGGGACGGTGGGAGTGGGAACGGAGACGGATTGTTTTCTGTTCTCCGGGGCTGCATGAGAACTAAGGGAGACTTTTTTCCCCTGTCCTCAACTGGCCTATTCATCTGTGTCACAGCCCAACGCAGATGTGAGAGGGGAAAGGAGAGAGAAGAGTTCATTTTAAAGCGGCTCTCAGCGAGGAAACTCTGTATCTCAGTGGTCATCAATCTAATCTATTATCCCGCTTACTCCGAGCCGGTTATCGGAGAAATACAATCTCCTGATGAAATAAAAAAAAATGTCTTTTTCACCCACTCAACCTTTTCCTTGTCACACATGAAGGCCATGTTGCTGTACAAGTCCCTTTTATCTCTTTTATGTTCTCTCATTTTTGTTATCGCCTTCTTGGTGAAAATTTTAAGGATATATATTTTTTTTAATTTAAAGGAACAGTTCACCCAAAAATGAACATTGACTAAATATTTAATCACCCACAGGGCATCCAAGATGTAGTTCCTTTTGTAGTTTAGTTTGATTCTTCATCTGAACAGATTTGAAAAATGTAGCATTACATCACTTGCTCACCAATAGATCTATTGCAGTGAATGGGTGCCGTCAGAATGAGAGTCCAAAGAGCTGATAAAAACATCACAATAATCCACAAGTAATCCACATAACTAGTCCATCCATTAATATCTTGTGAAGCAAAAACTTGTGTTTGCAGAAACAAATCCATCAAGACATTTTTAACTTCAAATTATTGCTTCTGGCAAAAATTTGACTCTTCTATCCATAATTTTGCTTTCTCCAGTGAAAAACTGTCTTGTCTTAATCAGGAGTGAAATATGCACATATCAAGCACCATGTACAATCAAAAACAGACCAAAACAGTCCTAAATAAATATGTTGGTGGATTTTAATGTGAAAGGAAAACAGGGTTTTTTCAATGGAGGGAGCATTATTATGGGTTATGGAATGGTATTTTGGCCAGAAGTGATGCTTTAAAGTTAAAACATCTAAATGATGGATTTGTTTCTTACAACCACCCAGTTCAGGATGTTAATTGGTGGACTGCAGTCATGTGGATTCCTTGTGGATTATTGTGATGTTTTAACAGCTGTTTGAACTAGCATTCCATCACTTGCTCATCAATGGATTCCCTGCAGTGAATGAGTGCTATCAGAATGAGAGTCCAGAGAGCTGATAAAAACATCACAATAAGTCATCCACACAACTATTAACATCTTGTGAAGTGAAAGGCTGCAGGTTTAAATAAATCCATCAAGACATTTGTACCTCCTAATTGTTGCTTCTGGCCAAAATACGAGTCCATAATCCATAATGCTTCCTCCATTAAAAAAAGTCCATTCTCTGTTGTCCTCTGACATTGAAATCCACCAGCTTATTTGTTTAGAACAGTTTTAGACTGTTTCCACTTGTAACAGTGCTTAATCTATGTATATTTCTCTTATGATTCAGACAAGGTTTCACTGGTGAAAGCAATAATTGTGACGGCTCGTAAAAGAGGAGGAAGCAATTGCAGGCAATCAGAAGAAGTTTATTGAAATCAGAGTCCAGAATGTAGGCAATGGAAACGAAGGTCTACGGTGGCGTGAGAAGAGCTGGATGGTGAAGTCGCAGGTGAAGGTGAAGACGGTCAATGGATGAAACCAGGAACAGACCGGAACACTGACACGAAGACGACAACACCAACACAATCCAGCACACGAACACGGAAGACGGTAAACCAACTAGGAAGTGGAGACATGAATGAGGATCTGACAACGGACAGAGAGATGAGTGAGTATATGTAGCTGAGTGGAGATGAGGATCAGCTGGAGCGAGACAATCAACACACAGGTGACAACAATCAACCAAACGAGCCCATGGAGACTACGTGAGTACAAAAACAAACAGAAAAAACATGACACGGGGGAACCAATGGATTTCCTACCGTGACAGTACCCCCTCCCCTAGGACGTCACCTGACGTTCCCAGCCTGCTTTACCTGTAGATTGTAATCATCAATAAGGCGGTGATCCAGTATGTCCCGAGCAGGAACCCACCTTCTCTCCTCCGGACCGTAACCTTCACAATCCACCAAGTACTGAAATCCGCGTCCCCTCCGTCTAGAGTCCAGAATACGATTAACCAAATATGTGGTTTCCCCATTAACGATACGAGGCGGGGGGGGAACCGTGGCAGGCGGGTTAAGACGGGAAAAAAATCACCGGTTTAATTTTGGACACATGGAACACGGGATGAACCCTCCTGTACGCCGGAGGAAGGCTAAGACGCACTGTTACCGGATTAATGATTTTGGTAACAGAAAACGGGCCAATAAATTTGGGAGCAAGCTTATTCGAAACGGAACGCATAGGAATATTATGGGTAGAAAGCCACACTCTTTGACCGACGACGTAACGGGGAGGCTTCGACCGGTGGCGATCGGCCTTAGCCTTGGTGCGCGACCTAGCCTGGAGCAGAGCTCTGCGAGCTCTGGTCCAGGTGCGGTGACACCTCTGGACTAGTGCGTGTGCGGAGGGGACCGAAACCTCGGATTCCGTACTGACAAAATTAGGTGGTTGGTACCCTAAACTACACTTAAATGGAGACATGCCCGTAGATGACACTGGTAAAGAATTGTGTGCGTACTCCACAATTGAGAGTTGCTGACACCAGGACGAAGGATTATTGGAAGCCAAACATCGCAAAACCCTTTCGACATCCTGATTGGCTCGCTCGGTTTGACCATTGCTCTGGGGATGGAACCCGGAAGAAAGACTAACAGTCGCTCCTAACAATTTACAAAATTCTCGCCAAAATTTGGACACAAATTGGGGACCCCTGTCAGAAACCACGTCTGTCGGAAGGCCATGTATACGGAAGACGTGGTCAATGACAGCTACCGCTGTTTCCTTGGCTGATGGTAATTTGGGCAAGGGAATAAAATGAGTCGCCTTCGAGAACCGGTCCACTACGGTTAAAATCACCGTATTGCCCTTAGAGGGCGGGAGGGCGGTAATGAAATCTAGCGAAATGTGGGACCAGGGTCTCGAAGGGACAGACAGCGGTAAGAGTAACCCATCTGGAGGTCGATTGGAAGTCTTACCAATAGCGCAAACTGAACAAGCCAAGACGAAGTCGTGGACGTCACGAGCCATACCAGGCCACCAAAATCGTTGCTTGACTAGAAACCTAGTTCTACTAACCCCTGGGTGACAAGCAACACTGGAACAATGACCCCACTGGAGAACGTCTGACCGTAACTCCTCCGGCACAAACAATCGGTTCGGTGAGAATAATACGCGCAAGGATGCACCTTTCCGTCTGAGGATGCGCGTTGGGACAACACTGCTCCTACCCCCACCTCTGACGCGTCGACCTCCACTATGAATTGACGTGAGCGATCAGGGGTGACGAGAATGGGAGCTGAAACAAAGCAGCTTTTCAGTTTGGCAAACGCAGCCTCGGCTGCGTTTGACCACCTGAACGTCAAACTAGGGGAGGTCAAGGCGGTCAGAGGAGCGGCTAGTTGGCTGAAATTGCGAATGAAACGCCGGTAAAAATTGGCGAACCCCAGAAATCTCTGCAGGGCCTTGCGAGACTCTGGGGATGGCCAATTTACCACAGCCTTAACCTTCTCAGGATCCATGCGAACACCCTCAGTCGAAATGATGTGTCCTAAAAAAGAAACAGACTGTGCATGAAAAACGCATTTCTCCGCCTTGACAAACAATCCATTCTCTAGCAACCGCAGAAGCACTCGTCGTACGTGTTGCACGTGTTCCTGGAGAGACGAAGAAAAAATCAATATGTCATCCAGGTAAACATATATGAACAGATCGACCATGTCTCGCAACACGTCATTAACGAGTGCTTGGAAGACTGCCGGCGAGTTCGTTAGCCCGAAAGGCATCACGCAGTACTCAAAATGGCCTCTAGGGGTGTTAAAGGCAGTCTTCCACTCATCCCCCTCCCTGATGCGGAACAAATGATAAGCATTACGTAAGTCCAATTTAGTGAAAACGGACGCTCCCTGCAACCTCTCAAAAGCTGAAGACATAAGCGGCAAAGGATAGGTATTCTTTACCGTTATGTTGTTCAGCCCTCGGTAGTCAATGCAAGGTCGCAAGGATCCGTCCTTCTTTCCCACAAAAAGAGAACCCCGCCCCCGCTGGAGAAGAATAAGGGCGGATGAACCCCGTTGCTAGAGAACTGGATATATATTTCTCCATGGCCGCCGTCTCTGGAATAGACAAAGAATATAACTTGCCCTTAGGCGGAGAAGTTCCTGGCAATAACTATCGCACAGTCATAGGGACGATGAGGAGGAAGAGAATCAGCACGAGACTTACTGAACACCTCCTTCAGGTCGTGGTACTCCGCGGGCACGTTAGCCAAATCCACTGCTTCCCCCTGAAACACAGACTCAGAAACATTAACACCAGCAGACAAAAGACAAGACAAATGACACTCCTCGCTCCAGCTAACCACAGATCCGAGGCGCCAATCGATCCTGGGGTTGTGTTTCTGGAGCCAGGTGTGACCGAGAACAAAGGAGGATTGAGGTGAGTCCGTGATGTAAAATGAAATCTCCTCCGAATGGTTGCCAGATGTGATGAGAGAAACCGGTGAAGTGGTCTGTGTGATGACTGGCAGTCTGTGTCCGTTGAGTGCAAAAGGTGCAATGGGGTGTTTGAGGGAGGTGAGAGGAATGTTGAGTTTAGTCGCAAACTTAAAGTCCATGAAACTACCCTCTGCCCCAGAATCCAACAAAGCGTGATGATCGAGTGCGTGGGTGGACCACCGTAGACTCACCGGAAGGAGTGTCGATGTAGATGAGGTCTTCCTGGCAGAGATCCCACCCGATAGTAGCCTCTGTTTTACTATCGGGCTTGGTCTTTTACCGGACAGCGCTGGATGTGATGTTCCTGGCTGCCGCAGTATAAACAAAGTCCCAGGGATCTCCGCCTGATCCTCTCCTCCCGGGAGAGCCGAGCTCGCCCCACCTGCATGGGTTCAAGATCTCCAGGTGGGCTGACCGCAACCTCTGAGCGCTGACGCTGAGCCTCCGGTCTGGTCGCGAGAACTGCTCTCCCCCTCCGTCTGGCGGCTTGGTCGAGTCGGTTGTCTACTCTGATGGTGAGGTCGATCAGGCCATTGAGAGAAGTGGGGAGCTCGACGGCGCGGATCTCCTGTTGGATGCGGTCAGCCAACCCATGCAGGAAGTGATCCCACTGCGCCTCTTCGTTCCACTTACACTCCGCCGCCAGGGTGCGGAACTCAATGGAATAGTCGGCTACGGACCTGTCTTCCTGACGTAGGTCCGTGAGAAGTCTAGCCGCCTCCCTCCCGGCGACGGAGCGGTCGAAGACCCATCTCATCTCCTCCGAAAGGGCGTGGAACGAGGCACAGCAGTGGTCTTGGTTCTCCCACACCGCCGTCCCCCAGAGGGCAGCCCTCCCCGTCAGAAGTGACAAGACGAATGCCACCCTCATTTCCTCGGTGTTAAACGTGCGGGGCTGCAGGGCGAAGTGCAGCGAACAATGAGACAGAAATGATCGACAAAACTTTGGCTCACCCGCATATTTCTCAGGGATGGGGAGGCGTGGTTCGGACTGGGAAATCCCTCCGGAGACGATCGGCGGTGTGGGTGGCGTGGGAGGCGCAGCGGGTGGCGGTTGTTGTTGTCGTTGAGCCTGGAGAGCGAGCTCGGACACCTTCGTCACCATTGCTTGGAAAGCTCGACCCATCTCATCTATCGCCTTGTCTTGGCGATCCATGCGATCAATGGCTCTCTGCAAAAACTCCTCTAGATGAGATGGGGAGCGATCGCCTGCTGCTTCCATGATGGTCAGATCCTACTGTGACGGCTCGTAAAAGAGGAGGAAGCAATTGCAGGCAATCAGAAGAAGTTTATTGAAATCAGAGTCCAGAATGTAGGCAATGGAAACGAAGGTCTACGGTGGCGTGAGAAGAGCTGGATGGTGAAGTCGCAGGTGAAGGTGAAGACGGTCAATGGATGAAACCAGGAACAGACCGGAACACTGACACGAAGACGACAACACGAACACAATCCAGCACACGAACACGGAAGACGGTAAACCAACTAGGAAGTGGAGACATGAATGAGGATCTGACAACGGACAGAGAGATGAGTGAGTATATGTAGCTGAGTGGAGATGAGGATCAGCTGGAGCGAGACAATCAACACACAGGTGACAACAATCAACCAAACGAGCACATGGAGACTACGTGAGTACAAAAACAAACACAAAACATGACACGGAGGAAACAATGGATTTCCTACCGTGACAATAATATGAATAGAGAATGTACAAACAATGGTTATAAGTTAATACAATCTTAATGATAAATTCATTTATTACAAACATGGCTTTTTGTGATTCTGACAGCGCCCATTCACTGCAGTGGATCCATTGGTAAGCAAGTGATGTAATGCTAAATTTCTCCAAAAAACAAACATCTACGTCTTGGACGAAGGAGAGCAAATACTAATTTTGGCGTGAACTATTCCTTTAAAGTTTAAGGTGCATATATATTTTGAAATGCATTATTTTTTTCTAGAATCAATTATAGAAATACACAAAAATAACATGTTAAATTGACGTCCAAAATAATGTATATATGGGTTTCAAAGCATTTTGCTTTTTGAACGACAATTAAAAAGTGATGCTTTCATACTGCTCTTGTGGTGCAGTGCCAGACTGTCCATTCACACAGATATGTGAATAGTCCTTCGTTTAATGGCTGTGCTATGAAGAGCATACTTCAGCAAGTCAATCAGAAGAAGTAATTGCGTCTAATAGGTAAGCCTCGTCGCTTGGCCCGAGAGATTTCTCTGTTCTCTGATCGCTGCCAAACCTCTGACGACCTGTCGTCTCTCATGAGTCCTCTGTCACCAAAAATAAATTGCCTGCTCACTGAACGGGTCACAACAACAAGCGATGTCATTACTTTCACGACAATTGATCACACCTTCGGAGAGAAAAGCCAATAGTCAACATAATTGTTAGTGGTGTTGAGCCTCACATTGAAGAGGTCTGGTTTGTAATGCATGCAGCTCATTTTACTACCCTCCATTCAGGTGAAGTTGTGCTAGGTTTTAAAACAAAACTGTGTGAAGGGTCCTGTATATGCGCAAGGTGGGTCCAAAATTAACAAGTAGGTGCTAAAAGTGAGAAAAAAATTATTAAAAACTGCATATTATAACATTGCGCAGGTATGAAGGTATATTTCAGGTACACTTTTCTTGAACATAAATCTGAATTTTTGTCCTAACCAGCTGTAAACACACCCAACGATGATGACATTTCATCACATGGATTCTATCTCAGCAGCAGCTATTTACACTTGTAACATTTGGTGGTAGATACTGTTTGCACCAAGCATAACAGCATCAAATAGCATCTTGTTTACACTAAGTGTAAACACTGATAGATGCTAGTAATCACACAAAATGTAAATAGAAATAATATTCTATTTATACCAAATTGAAACATCTGAGTTACAGTGGGCGGAGTTATTGTAAATAGCCTTTACCAACAAGGTTGGTTATTTGCACTCAGTGCTTTCAGTTTCGGTGTAGCCCCGCCCAAAGTGAAATCTCATTGGTTCAAAATTCTGCTCCTGATAACTGTATAAAAACATCAGTTTCTGATTGGCTATGATTTTGTTTAATCATTCTGCTTTTTTGGTTTCAGTGTGGACAAATGAATTGCTTTACAAATAGATACAGTTAATAATATAATATGATATATTATATTACATGACAGTATATGATATATAATAATATACTAATTTATACTTATACTATAGTCTTTATATATATATATATATATATATATATATATATATATATATATATATAGATAGATATATATATATATATATAGATAGATAGATATATATATATATATATATAATATATATAATATATATATATATATATATATATATATATATACTGTATGTGTATATATATATATAATCTGATTCTCATATAAAATATATTAAATGATATAGTATGTTACATGATTATTATAATAATATACTAATTTGAATATTTTCAAGTGAAAGAGAGTTTAGAGGTGGTTTAGATGTGTTGTGACAGGTGGCGTTTTAATGACTATTTTATGCCAAGAGTCTGGTCAGTAGCTTTATGACACAGTGAGTGATCACCTGCACCATTGCTTTAAATATGCAAATATATTAGGCATAGGCATAGACATGCAAGGAGTTATTTATTTATTTTATTATAGTTTATTCAGATATACTGATTAGGTCAAAATATTGCTAATATAAAAACATATATGACAATTTATTTTTTTATTTTTTTATTTTACAAAACGTATAAAATGTGAATTACACTGTTGTAACTGATTCCTTTGCATAGATTTAGTCTTGATTCTGCATAATATGATGCAAGTCGTACCACAGTGTCCTGGTCACCAAAGACATACACATATCCACTCTTCCTCTAATAAAAAAATTAAAAAAGTGTCTTTTTTTTTTTTTTTTTTCGTGTGACCATCTGTTCTGCTGTGAATATACATACATTTGAGCAAACCACCATTTGGCCTTTCCTCATAGTCACAAATGCATCACAGCTAATTAATGAGTTACGTAGTGAGCACAAATCGATCTCCACAAAGGGTCTAATGGGAAATTAAAAATGGTTACCAATACTGTGCCAAGCAAGAGTGAGGCTGCTGCCACAGTCATTTTGAGAAAATCTCAAAGACACACAAACACACCCACATACTGACACAAACAGTAAAAAAACCCTCACTCTTCCTCCCTCTATCACTTTACACACACACATATACACACTTACTCTTTTCTTCTGTCTATGTTGTCCCACAGGATGTGATTAGATACAGCAGCAGCCATTCGGCAGTGTGGGATCCCAGTCTGGTCACATAGATTTGAGACTTTGAAGGCACATATATCATTTTTCCTGCAGGCCTCCACAGCCCTGGCCTCCACTCATTATAGAGCTCCTGTCATATGTTTCAGCCTGATAAACTGAATGTCACACGTGTACCGTGAAAACACAGTCTATATATACTAGTAATCGTCATTTGGATCACGTTGATATTTGACATTATGATCAAATATATGATTTAATGAGTGATTGGGTCATTATAGAAAAGAAAAGAAGGATGAGGGGTCTTCTAGGAGTCCAGGCGGTCATGAATAAGAAGAATAGCACATTTGAAAATTGACTTTTTGTAATAGGTGTTCTACAAATGGCAACCAGCCAGATGTTGCTATGTCATGCAACATGTTTACCTGCAATTTTACATTGTGAATTACAGGACATCCTGTCTGTGCTGGATTCCTCACCAACAACTGACAGTACAGGGACACTGTCATGCTGAATGTGTTCGAGGCTAATTTAAGGCAGTGTGAGCTGAGTCAAAAATAAGGCAGCTGTTCTGTTTCTGCTGCTTCTCTCTTTCTCTCTCTCTCTCACACACACAGAGAAAAAGGCACTTTCTACAAAGAGGGTACACAATGATTATACAACATAACATTTTAAAACATGCTACTTTTAAACACATCAAATTTCAGAGCATCCCTGAATTTTCCCCCCGGATTTTTCAAAGTTGTAAATTATAAGAAAACTATTTCTGTTTTTCTATTTCAAAATTTTAACTATAACATAAAATCACAAATTTTATATTTGTTTGTGCATTTTTTAAAGGGTGAAAAGCTGAATTTTCAGCATTATTAAGATAAACAATCTTCAGAGTCACATTCTCCAGAAATCATTCTAATATGCTGATTTGCTTTGATTTTCATTTTTGTGAAAACCATGAATACATTCTTCAGGATTCTTTGATGAATAGAACATTTAAAATAACAGCATTTATTTTGAAATTGAAAGTGATTTTAACATCATAAATTCCTTTACTGTCACTTTTAATAAAATGTATTTTTGTCCTCGATGAATAATTAATTTCTTTAAAACAAAAAAAAACCTTACTTACTCCAAACTTTTTTTTTTTTGTCTCTTGACAAAATAACAAAGACTAGAAAAATTGCAAACTGCACAAGAAATAGAAAAAGACTAGAAAATAGAAAGAAGCAGGTCTTGTAATATTTAATTTGACCTCCAAAAGTGGTCAAACAACATTTTCTCAAGGTTAAAACATCTTCTTTCACTAAACGACTGCTAAAAATGACAAAAGTATTCAAAACTGTACCCCGTTTGTCGAAAAGTGCTAAATACACTCTCTCTCTTACACACAGACAGACACAAACCACAGACACTAGACATCTACAAGATCCAACATTTCCCTTAATGTCATCACAAAAGCGTGTCATCTGGCTCTCTCACCTCCTCTGACTGCTAAATTACTGCTTCATACTGAAAAGGAGAACATCTGACATTGTGTCCACTGAGTTTTCACTGCCATTTTACAGTAAGCAGCTTTAGGTCTGGCATTGTGAATTCCTCCCACCCTTATTTAACCCGTGCCTTCAGAGGTCTTGGATAGCATGTGTATTAGCTTTAGGCTTGCACACATACATAAACACACAGACTGACGAACACATAGTCCACAGTTTTTCCATATTGACCTCCTCTCCCCCCCTGCTTTCTCTTATTATTTTTTTCAGTTAAACACATGTATGCATATGAGCCCACTAGCTGCTGGGGATGTACAGTAAATGCTTTTTTTCTTGAATTATCCACATCCCTAAATGAGCTAACAACCTCAGCAGAGAACGCAGTGTTAAACCTAACACAAGCTTTCTCTGCACTTAAATTCACATGTCTATTCTTAGAGAGCTCTGGGACCACACTACACGTTTAGTTCCTTTAATTCTGCAGGCAGCTATGAACTGACAAAGCCATGTCAGTGGTGTCTACGGTTGTCATTGTGATGCTAGCGTGTGACTTTTGCTTTGTTGCCAAATTGGAATCTTGTGCTTCTGTTTACATAATTGTGTATAAATATCTTTCTGTAAGTAAAGACATAGAAGGAGATCTGTCAAAACAAAATGCATTTTCTTCCTGACAGCAGTGGCACCTAATAACATAAAATTGCTGGGTATATAACTACTAATCTACAAAATACTGTAATAAACAGCCCAGTTTTGTAGGATATAGCAGCAACACTAAGTATTCTCACGTCAACAGGTTTGATTATTTTCATTTATATTTACAGAAATGCAATCCGCTGTCTCTAAAATAAAACAGCTTAGTTTAGGGCACTGATCTGATTTTAAACTATAAGCAGAAGTACTCAACTCTGTCAAACAATTTATTCATAACATGAAATTGCTAGTTGATGGGGAACAGAAACATGCAAGTTTTGTAGGATTTTTTTATTTATTTACATTTACAGTTTTATTTACATAGCAGTAGTGGCCTGCTGTATTTTTTTTTTTTTTTTTTTTTTTTTTGTAAATTAAAAAAATATATATTTATTGAACATGTTTAACAAGAAAATACTGAAACAACTCTCAGCTGAATTTCATGTTTAATTCAACGTAACTTGCCATTTCTTTGTAATAATTTGTGAAATTTACCAGCAATTACTAATCTGATTACTAATAATAAAAAGTTTATGCTAAGACAACGTATTGTGATTTTCTGTCACACTGTGTATTTGTGGAGTAGATGGAAGAGGAAAAATTCTGTAATGACACTAACCCAATGTCACAACAAGTAAAACGTTGTTGAAAAGGAGGAGGTGCCAGCAGTGTTTGCCGCTCCAGGGATGGGAATCTCATCTGCTAATTACCCATGAATGTTAACAGCCATCCCCTTCCCTGCACAGAGGGCCCTGGGCTTAAAGAGAAACCCAGACTGCACTCGTTGGGCTGGGCTCGGTACCTTCGCTGGCACTTGTCTGGTCCCACACAGATGGAGGGGAGTGCCCTCCAGTAACTAGAGACAGCATATGAGACATGGATGACCAGGTCTCTCACAAGAAGGCAGCAGTGGGCATTTGGGTACTGCACTACAACACATAATTAGTGAGGAGCATCTGTTCTAGAAGGTTCCTCCAAACTCAGAGGGCTCAGAGAGCTTGAATAAGCCTCTGGCCTTCGGTGGGTGCCGTACCCTTTATTGCTTTGGATGATGAATTGCGCTATGTTGCCTGTTGAGGGACTTGATGGTGATTATGGTAGCGAATACAGATCAAGTACGTTCTGCAGTATGTTGCGACGCTTGCATTATGCAGAGCAGAAGTAGGGCACGAGTGGAAGGAGGTGTGATTAGGTGTCCTTTTTGGGTCTATTATGCTTCTCAGCAGATCTAACAATACAACTTTAGATATTATTGAGCCGGAGTGAGTACCACTTGAAGTCATTATTGGTGAAGATCTAAAAATAATATAATATAATTTCACTTTTAAAGGTTGTATGATAGATTGGAGTTGTGTGTGTGTGTGTGTGTGTGTGTGTGTGTGTGTGTGTGTGTGTGTGTGTGTGTGTGTGTGTGTATATATATTTTTTTTTTATTTTAAATAATATAAAATTAAATATAAAAAATGTTGCACATTAATATAAATTGACCAATTTATATATTAAAGCTGAAATATCTTAAAAGTAGTATTTCTTTATGTATACAAACAATAGCTTATAGCTTTTTAAGGTTTAAATGTTAATAATGCATACATACACACACACACACACACACACACACACATATATATATATATATATAGATATATATATAGTTAATAATAATGTTATTGTTGTTAAATCTAAAAAAAAAATTCCATATCTCTATATGTAAGTCTTTATCTCTCTTTCTATTTCTCTCTCTGTGTAGTATCTCTCTGTCTCTCTCTGTACAGCCTATAATCTTTCAGTGTTCAAGGCTTTTCAAACTAGCCTTCTTCAAGCCAACATTCAAAGTTTGTCTTTCTGAATCTACTTATTTTAATTTTATTCTCTTGCATTCAAAATTCAAATTGCAGTCCTGCATCATGTTTGCTACCGCAATTCAAATCCAAAACCTGATCTGGAATTTAAAAAGGCAATTTCAGTTGAATTCTAAATGCTGCACAATCCTCCACTCCCTTTGTATTCCACAAAAGAAAATAATGCATTCCCCGAGGGTCGTACCATTGGTATAGCTTATTGTGATGACAAAGCAGAAGCTCGAAGACACATCAATCACAACACATATATATCTTGACAAATAAGATGCAGAGACGAGTGTCATTAAGGATAATGTAAACTTTGACAGTCATCAAAAAGTACTCTCATCCCAACGTTTCGTCCTTCCTCGCAAGAAGCATCAACATCCTCTCTTGAGGGAGCCTTGTAATGAGAGGCTTGTCGAATGAGAGCACTCACCTTTCCTGCCAACTCATCAGCCTTGCTATCAATGTTCTGACCCACCTTATGGAAACTTGCCCATTAGGCAAAATTGGCTCTCTCCCCAAGAAGCTATTTACCACAGCAGAAGAAATAAATAAATAAATAAATGCGCACGCATCGAGAAATGGGGCCAAGGAGAAAGAAGCTGTTCGGAAGCCATTAAATAGTCATTCTGTGTGTATCTCTCTCTCTTTTTTGGAGTAGATAGGTATCAACTCATTCCAGCACTAGCTCCCATTAACCTGTTCACAGGTTGCAAAAGAAAGAGGCGTTTTCTCTCCAACCCCCCCTCCCCCTTCGCTCCGTCTCTCCTCCTCAATCGCGTTCCCGTTCTCCATCTCTTTTGGTAAGAATCACAAAAGATAATTTCCTTTTCAAATGACTGCAGCCCCCTCAGCTGACCCTTGGGCATTGAGGCAATGCAGAGAGAATGAGGTTCTGAGGATAACTTCCTCAGGCACGGCGGCTGGCGGAAACCTCACAAAACACTGCATTCATTACCCACGGAAATAAGGCTGATATGAAAAAATCGAGGAGGAAGAGTATTTGGAGGCATGTGAGGGTAATGTTCTCAAACAATATGTGACAGCTGGTGTGGTGTGTGCATAAATGGGGCAAAAATGTACAAAAATGTACACTGGCTACTGGCTCGAAGGACACTAAACCCGCACACCTGATGGGAACCAATGCACAGTTGTTTGCCAAAATACAAGCTGCTACTCATTTAAAGCAGGGTGTCTAAAATGCCTAAGACCCATTTCATAAACCCAAAACTGATTGTGGACTAATTCATGTAAGAGTTGAGTTGAGTCTTAGAGTTGAGTTCTAAATACTATCACTGTATTCTTGATTTTATAGATGTTGTTGGCGTTTAAAGGTATAGTTCACACACACCAAATAAATTCTATCATCATTAGCTCACATTTATGTTATTCCAAACATTCCAAACTTATGTTTTTTTTTTTATTTTGAAATATCCCTCATTGTGTTTGTTCATACAATGAGGTTCAATGCTCTTTTACAGTCCATTGACTTTCATTGTAAGGATAAAAACAGTTCACAAACACTGAAAATATCTTCTTTTGTGTTCCTCTGAACAAAGAAAGTCATACAGGTTTGGAACAACATGGGAGTGAGTAAATTATTTTAATAAATGAGAGAATTTGTATCACTTTAGGACCGATAGAATGAAGCTGCAGTAATGCATTTAAATGCACCAATAATCAAACATTTAAACACATAAAAACACTACAAATAATTAAATAATGGTTATTGCCATAAAAAATGCTTAAACCACATCTAGACACATTGGGGAAACTCTGATTTAAATAGTTAAACTTTACACAGCCTACTCTACAAGCCAACTAAAACACTTTGAAACTATTGCAAAGCTACAGTTGTATTATAAGGATACACTAAATATAGTGATAATTAATACTATGCAGGTATTTCTCAACAAAAACAAACTAAATGAACTGCAAAGAATTGTGAACAAGTAAGCTAACAAAACAAAACAAAAAAAAAAAAAATCATAAATAAGTATGATTAATGAAGTATGTGGTACAATGCTAAAATATATAGTAAAAATAAAACTTAAAAAAAAAAAACATTAAAAAAGAATGAAAAAAATGGAACATCTTCTGTATAAATATTGAATGACAACATAGTTAACCTTTAGAGCTTTTATCAGTTGCTCCCCAAGGCTGACCTGAGCAACCTCATATCACATCACAAAAAGAAGAGGAGTGACAAAACCTTTTCTGCACTTAGTTTAAAAGACTTAAGAGAATTCTGGAAGAAAAAAGTTTTATTATATTCTAAAACACCTCTCTGAGTCACTGCCAAATAACATGCAGAGGAGTCGGATTAGTTTTCAGGTGGAGACCAAAACTTTAAATAAAGTTCTTTCTCTCTCTAGAGAATCCCATTGCTCGAAGTCAATACAAAGTAGCCCTTGAAACAGCCCTCTTCATGATGAAAACAGCACATAGGCAGAGACATGCAACCAAAAAACAAACACACTCAAAAATAAATTCACCCTTAACCAAGTTACAACATACAATCTGAAGATGAAAGCTATCCGGATATTGAGCAATTAGATCAACCTATCGCCAAAGTTCTCCAGTCTGACTTTTTTACCCAATTTGACTGGAGCATTCTCTGGATCCAATGCTTTTTTATTAAGCTCTGTCAGGTTTCATTACTAACTAGAAAACCTAATTTGGTTCTGTATATCTGACAGTATTTCAAACTAATTCATCTTGTCAAGGTGCAGACTTTGACAAGCCCACCAGATGGTGTTTGTGTAAGACGAAACCCTGCTACTCGCCCACCAGGTTCTTAAAAGGCGCCATTACCTACTACTACTACTACAAAAAAAAATGGTCTTTGAGATTGCCATTGCTCTTCGTTACAGACATCTTTCAGTCTCATTTCATGCCTCAAAACAAATCTTCTTTGCTTCACTGAAGCCAGAAGAACAAAATCAAACATAACTGTAGGATTGTTCTAGATATGTCATAATACACCATGTACCATTTTTGTGTGATCCACTGGTACAGCGGTAAAGCTAAGATGGCAGCAAAGGTGAATGGATCATGTTTCCAGTCACAGGTAAAGTGTCGTTAGTAGTTGCTAAGGTGTTTTAGATGGTTGCTATGTGATTACCTGGGTGTTTTAGATTTTTAGGTGTTTTACTTACTGGCTCAGGTCAGAAGAGCTCACTCAAATTTCTATGAAGATCCCAAAATATGACCCAGTTCCCTTCTTCAAGGGCAGTCTATGGGATTTTTTTCACCTGTTTTATTTTCCACGTTTGTTATAACTTTCTTCTCCATTCATTGATCATCATTTGATGAATTACGGCACCCATGATCACTAGAAAAATGACATGAACCAGTGTTGTTAATGTTAACAGATAATACAAACAAATGGGTAATTGAAATAAAATAAAATAAAATAAAATAAAATAAAATAAAATAAAATTAAATTAAATTAAATTAAATTAAATTAAATTAAATATGAAAACCTAAAAAATAAAGCTTTATAAAATTAAAATAACCAAAATTAATAAAAAAAAATTATAAAAAGTGAATATAAATAATATTAGTTTAATAAACTAAATTAACAAATAAAATATGAAAAAAAAAACTAATTAAAATGAAAAACTGAAAATATAAAAAATGCAAATTTAAAATATTAATAAATACTATATAATAGTACATAAATAATACTAAAATAATAGTGACTCAAACTTTCATTGTAAATACCAATGAGCACATAATAAGCCACACAAAGTCTAGTTAGTTAAGGTCTTTGTGCTAAAATACCATATAAAAAATCCATCATTCAGCAGTCAAATATAGACCAAAAAAGGTCATGTTCAACAATCAACTTAACTGATGAGACAATGTCAAATATCAAATCAAACAGATGTCTAATACATTTTTACACAGTATGGTCTTCATTTTACTTCTTTTAACTACAAAGAACATACTGTAAGAGAACACTCTGAGGATTCATATGAATAAAGTGTTTAATATTAATGCATTATTATAGACGTAAAACGTGAACCACAAAAGGTTTTGTTTCAGTACTAATGGGGTTAGAAGGTGCAGTGAGAGTTTAATTTCCAGTATCCAAGCCTAGATTTACATCATTGTTTTGTAGATTAAAGAGGGCCTTTCCCAGGGAAATGGTCCTCTCATGTTTGCCCTCTCCACCACGAAGCAGCTGAATGTATTGGGGTCTGATTAATCTTAATGAATTATGCAAATGTACTTTATCTCAAGAGATTTCAGAATGTTTCTGTATTGTTTTATTAATGTGCTTTTGAATTACTTCGCACAATTACAAAAGCTCCCTCTCCTTCTCTCTCTCTCTCTCACACGCAGTGCAATGTTTCTCATTCAGTCGCATTCCTTTATTAAAAAAACTCACGGCACTCTCTGGTGAGATGCATGCATGAATAAGAAATTAGTCATTACTGTAATTTAATGACTTTAAACCAAACAAGACTGCAGTCTAGATTACTAAACGTAACCTGAACCCACCCACCTCCTGGCGTCCTCAAGGGTCTGATCTTTGGGAGTGTGTCTCCTTAATTTCTACTAATTATGTTCATTATCACGACTTCTACCCTGTGGTGAGAGCGCGTTTTCAATTACGATGGGAAAACTGACAACATACAATACAAAAAAGGCCTTGACAAAAAACTGCTCTGCTAGTAGATTCTGGAAGTTTGCTATTGACCGAGTGAGCTCAAGTAGCTTATCTATTTATTAACTCTGTGAAGAACTCTTCTGCACATTGGACTGTTTCAGCACAGGACCTAATTGAGAGAGCTGTTGCTTTACTGAGAGCGGCAAGTCATTCCATGATAAGAGAAACATCTATCAAACGCTTTTACATATAATTGCATACAGGATTCACTTCAAAGCACCCATTAAAAGGCGCCAGCAACACTGCGATTATCTCCCATAAATGTGATATAAATTGCACAAATCTAAAGGTGATTGTGAGAGGATTTTGGATAACAAAGTTGCATGTGGGCCAGAAAAATTCTTATAAATGAGGACCAGTTCATTGTAGAACTATAAAACTACACCGAGATGACAGTTCCACTAGAATAATATTATGCTCCCTCTTCATGTATCCTTCAAATGACAGCTTTGTGCATTTCAAATCAAGGGATGTCCAAGGGATTATGAAAAACATCCAGCGTCTAGCAATTTCATTCTAATGCTTGGTTTTCGTATTCAACGCAGCAAATAATGCCAATATGCTTTCTGCAATGCGCTGGTCATGCTCAGAAGGAAATGCCAACGGATAGCGTTTCATATTAAAGTCAAAAAATGCAACACTCCCTGCCAACTACAGACTCAATGAGTCTAAATGACTTTTTTGGAGAACCTATCCGGTGGGCCCTGGGGATTTATCTCCATATGTGTGACCACTCGAGATGCAGATGGACGTGCACATTGTTTGCTTTTTTTCAACCCTTGGATAAATCGCCTACCAATGTGCCAAAACTGACACCAATAAGATTTATAAAATGATGCACATTAGGTAGACTAAACAAAATGACAACACCCATACACCCACATTTGTTTACTATCTTTAGTGAGGGACATGCATAAGACTTGTTACTGATTTAGATCAGGGTTAATGATACTTTATTTCACTCTAACCCAAACTTCTACCCCTAAACGTACCCAATCACAAACGTGCAAGAACACCAGATTTAAAAATAAAATCATCTTTTGGCTGATTTATAAGACTTTTTAACTAGTGGAGGACTAGTCAAATGTCCTCCACTAGTGGGGTGTCAAAGTATTTCAAAAATGTAAGTGAAAAAAAACATTTTGGTCCTCCCAAAGTATAGTCAAAACAAGTACAACACACAAAACAAACAAATAATTTGCAACTTGGTGGGGACCCCTAAAACTGAACACACCAGTTTTTTTCAGTGGCACTAAAAAAAAACTTCCTGAAATACGTGAACATCTGGTTTGATGTCCTCGAGCCAAAAAATCCAATTTGTTTTAATTGCCTGATGACTTCATTGTTTTTTTTGGTCGGATGTAAATCAATATGACGGGGGGGGGACCATTGCTGGGCAAAGGAAGCTGTGTGGAAAGTTATTTCGGGCTTCACAGAGAAAATCAAAGTCATACAAGTTTTATAATGACATGAGAGTGAGTAAATAATAATGGTATAGTAATTTTTGGGAGGATTAATCTCCTTTAAAATCTTCCACGTACCATCTGGCCATCAGTTTGATATGAACAATAGGCCTTGATTGCATACCACATACCCAAAAATCCATGTGCAGTAAGTGCGAAACCTTTCCAAACCAATCCTTTGCCAGGATTTCGGAACTGATGGGAAGGTCTGGATGTTACTTTATAAACATAGAATATGATAATCTTCATTTACATAAATCTCTTTCTCTCCAGTTTCGCACTCATCCCTCTCATCTGGCATCATACAGAAGGGTCGAGAGAAAAAATACAGCAAGGCAAGTGTCCTTACATATCTGCCCTTTCCACACCATCCATAACCTCATTGAGGTTGTTGAACATTATGCAAATCCTCATCTAAAAATACTAGGAAACCCTCAGAATGGCAATATTTAAAAAATCAATGCAAAATAAAACCCAGCATTTTTTGAAAAACCAGCAACACACTCTGTAATTCCGGCCAGTCTCACGAGACACCTTTTTGTATTGTGACTGTATTCCTAATGTCCCCATTACCATTCAGATGCAGGTGATGCTGATGAAAGCAGTGGTATGTGTTGGGTAATGTGACATGAGGCAAACAAACTGACTCCTACCTGTGTCTTCCCTGCACCCTAATGAGCCCGGACACCCGTGGACTCAATCCCCCTCACAGCTTCTTCTATAGAGGCCCGAGTGCGCTCTGCATGTAGATAAGGATGCTAGGCATGATAATTCATAAGGGTTCATTCAGGATCTTCTGGAAAGCCTTGTGAATGTTTTGTATTTGCTGCGACTGCCTTGGCCTGATCGGAGTAAACGGTAGCCGCAGAGACCCAGGCATGGAGGAAAGGTCTGGTTAAAAAATCCTTGGTGTTGCCTCTTACGAGGGATCATTCATCCGCTGTCCCATACTCTGGCATTTTGAGCTCAGGTTCTGATCACAACTCATTAAGGACTTCACACAGCTGGGTTTTTAATTAGAAATCTTTGGATCGCCGCTCTCCACAGTGCATTACTATTAATTGCAAACTTTGTAATCTTTGGGATAATAAGCCCCCCAAAAAAAAAACGCACCTAACAGTTTTTCTAAATGGCACAAGGGGAGGTGTTTTGAGATTTAAAGTTTGATGTTTTTGCCAGATACACGAGTCCAAGGCAGCCCTGAAACATCTCCATTTAACACTGCTGCAAACCATACAGCAAAACAAATGCAAATAATTGTTAAAAAATACTAAACTTTAAGGAACACTGAAAGCTTCACAAACAGTTCATAATTCCCCGTAAGGAGGGGGGAAATTATAGTCATGGGAATCCTTTTCAGAACGTTAGCTATAACTTCTACTCAACCAAAGACGATTTAAGCACAGTTATCACTGTGAGGATTTCATAGATTTTTAAAAATCCAGGTACATCCAAGGAAGACAAAAACAACAGTAGTTGTGATCTCCAACTCATGAACAAATAACCTTTTGAGTTGATTCATTTAATAATCAATCCCGCTGATTTCCTTCACAAGTTGACGAAGGCCTCAAAACGTCTAAATATTATCATTGACAGAAAATATTAAGTTTACAACCAGTGTATATCAGATACAAAAACAGTAGATTCCAATTCATGAACGAACTGTACTTTGGATTTTTAATCATCTCAATGAACCAGGACTGAATGATTCATTCACAAATTGAACTGAATCATCCAGACGGTTCTGAATCAGCAACTCACTGACCTGTGCTAATAATTCCAGAAAGTGACAAAATACACATGTTTGTGCAGTCCGTTTTGTAAACCATCATTCCGTCTGATTCACCCTAGAAAAAAAATGCTTCAACCAGAATTTTGTGAACTATAAATATTGTTAAATTACTAAATAGAACCAAAATAAAAACATTGTGACAAACGCTGATCAATTAGCTAATGCCAACATTTATAAATCAACTGATCAAAAATGAGCTGATTCACTAAAAAGAATCATACGTCTCAATCATTTGATAGTTTGCCATCAGCTGTAAGGCTAATATTTGTTTCGGAAAATTACTTTATTAATGTCACACTGCTAAAACATGGTTTGTTTCAGTGTCACTATATCTGTTATGAATATGTCAAATACCACCAGATTCAAGGCAAGAAGAGGATCTTTGAGTTTTCTCTGTTCAGAGACTGACCCCTTTGTCCAAATGCCTGACTCTGTAGTCACAATGTCCTGAAAACACCAGCAAGCACTCAAAACTTCCTCAACACACCACAGCCTAAGGCTTTTCTCTCCAAATCATGGCTAATGACACATGCTTTCAGTGAAAGCTTGCTCACTGTCTGCATTTAGCTACATTTAGGACATTAGTCCATCATTATGACGCTCCGTGTCGAACATTATGTTTTATTACATGTTCGTAGCAAGCCTTTGTGTGACTTACTTTCTCGAAGTAAATGGACATCTTGAACTAACTCTCCATGCACCCTCCTTGTTCTGCGTTGATATTGCTAATAGGTAAATTAGTCCAAACAAATGGCTGGCAATGGGTATGGCGAATACTTCCGCCCTGCCCTATGCAAGGCAGTCTGAAGTGTTCTGTTGATGCTGCAAAAGCACTCGTGACTCATGACTGAATCTAATAATGTAGCTCTGCACATAAATCGTTGTATATCAAGAAAGAGGCTACATGTCAGTTTCAGTGTGAACATTATCATAGTCATTGACTCTTAAGCTCTTGGAGATTTATCCAGCTTGGCGAATGCATCGTGACATATAGGCCTAATGAACATGATTATCTTATCGTTTATTCTTTTGTTCCTGCCGGCGTATATACGCTAAATGCTTTTTCTTTTAAGGATTGCAAAGTAATCATGCTTCAGAGTTTAAATAGTCATTCTGTGTGTACTCGCTCTCTTTTTTGGAGTAGATAGGTATCAACTCTTCCAGCACTACTCGTCCCATTAACCTGTTTCACAGGTTTGCAAAAGAAAGAGGCGTTTTCCTCTCCAACCCCCCCTCCCCCTTCGCTCCGTCTCTCCTCCTCAATCGCGTTCCCGTTCTCCCATCTCTTTTGGTAAGAATCACAAAAGATAATTTCCTTTTCAATGACTGCAGCCCCCCTCAGCTGACCCTTGGGCATTGAGGCAATGCGAGAGAATGAGGTTCTGAGGAAACTTCCTCAGGCACGGCGGCTGGCGGAAACCTCACAAAACACTGCATTCATGGTACCCACGGAAAATAGGCTGATATGAAAAATCGAGGAGGAAGAGTATTTGGAGGCATGTTGAGGGAATGTTCTCAAAACAATTGATGTGAAAGCCTTGTGTGGTGTGTGCATAAATGGGGCAAAAATGTACAAAAATGTACACTGGCTACTGGCTCGAAGGACACTAAACCCGCACACCTGATGGGAACCAATGCACAGTTGTTTTGCCAAAATACAAGCGCTAATCATTTAAAGCCGGGTGTCTAAAATGCCTAAGACCCATTTCATAAACCCAAAAACTGATTGTGGACTAATTCATGTAAGAGTTGAGTTGAGTCTTAGAGTTGAGTTCTAAATACTATCACTGTATTCTTGATTTTATAGATGTTGTTGGCGTTTAAAGGTATCTTAGTTCACACACACCAAATAAATTCTATCATCATTAGCTCACATTTATGTTATTCCAAACATTCCAAACTTATGTTTTTTTTTTTATTTTGAAATATCCCTCATTGTGTTTGTTCATACAATGAGGTTTCATGCTCTTTTACAGTCCATTGACTTTCATTGTAAGGATAAAAACAGTTTTCACAAACACTGAAAATATCTTCTTTTGTTTTCCTCTGAACAAAGAAAGTCATACAGGTTTGGAACAACATGGGAGTGAGTAAATTATTTTAATAAATGAGAGAATTTGTATCACTTTAGGACCGATAGAATGAAGCTGCAGTAATGCATTTAAATGCACCAATAATCAAACATTTAAACACATAAAAACACTACAAATAATTAAATAATGGTTATTGCCATAAAAAATGCTTAAACCCACATCTAGACACATTGGGGAAACTCTGATTTAAATAGTTAAAACTTTACACAGCCTACTCTACAAGCCAACTAAAACACTTTGAAACTATTGCAAAGCTACAGTTGTATTATAAGGATACACTAAATATAGTGATAATTAATACTATGCAGGTATTTCTCAACAAAACAAACTAAATTAACTGCAAAGAATTGTGAACAAGTAAGCTAACAAAACAAAACAAAAAAAAAAAAAATCATAAATAAGTATGATTAATGAAAGTATGTGGTACAATGCTAAAATATATAGTAAAAATAAAACTTAAAAAAAAAAAACATTAAAAAAGAATGAAAAAATGGAACATCTTCTGTAATTAATATTGAATGACAACATAGTTAACCTTTAGAGCTTTTATCAGTTGCTCCCCAAGGCTGACCTGAGCACCTCATATCACATCACAAAAAAGAAGAGGAGTGACACAACACTTTTCTGCACTTAGTTTTAAAAGACTTAAGAGAATTTCTGGAAGAAAAAAGTTTTATTATATTCTCTAAAAAAACACCTCTCTGAGTCACTGCCAAATAACATGCAGAGGAGTCGGATTAGTTTTCAGGTGGAGACCAAAACTTTAAATAAAGTTCTTTCTCTCTCTAGAGAATCCCATTGCTCGAAGTCAATACAAAGTAGCCCTTGAAACAGCCCTCTTCATGATGAACAGCACATAGGCAGAGACATGCAACCAAAAACAACACTCAAAAATAAATTCACCCTTAACCAAGTTACAACATACAATCTGAAGATGAAAGCTATCCGGATATTGAGCAATTAGATCAACCTATCGCCAAAGTTCTCCAGTCTGACTTTTTTACCCAATTTGACTGGAGCATTCTCTGGATCCAATGCTTTTTTATTAAGCTCTGTCAGGTTTCATTACTAACTAGAAAACCTAATTTGGTTCTGTATATCTGACAGTATTTCAAACTAATTCATCTTGTCAAGGTGCAGACTTTGACAAGCCCACCAGATGGTGTTTGTGTAAGACGAAACCCTGCTACTCGCCCACCAGGTTCTTAAAAGGCGCCATTACCTACTACTACTACTACAAAAAAAAAATGGTCTTTGAGATTGCCATTGCTCTTCGTTACAGACATCTTTCAGTCTCATTTCATGCCTCAAAACAAATCTTCTTTGCTTCACTGAAGCCAGAAGAACAAAATCAAACATAACTGTAGGATTGTTCTAGATATGTCATAATACACCATGTACCATTTTTGTGTGATCCACCTGGTACAGCGGTAAAGCTAAGATGGCAGCAAAGGTGAATGGATCATGTTTCCCAGTCACAGGTAAAGTGTCGTTAGTAGTTGCTAAGGTGTTTTTAGATGGTTGCTATGTGATTACCTGGGTGTTTTTTAGATTTTTAGGGGTTTTTACTTACTGGCTCAGGTCAGAAGAGCTCACTCAAATTTCTATGAAGATCCCAAAATATGACCCAGTTTCCCTTCTTCAAGGGCAGTCTATGGGATTTTTTTCACCTGTTTTATTTTTCCACGTTTGTTATAACTTTCTTCTCCATTCATTGATCATCATTTGATGAATTACGGCACCCATAATAAATATAAAAATCACACAAACCAGTTTAGCATAATAAAAACATAAAATAAAAAAAAATAAAAAAAAAAAAAAAAAAAAAATAAAAATAAAATAAAATATAAATAAAATTAAATTAAATAAAATAAAAAAAAAAAAAAAAAAATAAAAAAACAAAAAAAAAAAATCTATAAAAAATAAAAAAAACAAAAATAAAAAAAAAAAAATAAAAAAAATTAAATATAAATAATATTAGTTTAATAAACTAAATTAACAAATAAAATATGAAAAAAAACTAATTAAAATGAAAACTGAAAATATAAAAAATGCAAATTTAAAATATTAATAAATACTATAATAGTACATAAATAATACTAAAATAATAGTGACTCAAACTTTCATTGTAAATACCAATGAGCACATAATAAGCCACACAAAGTCTAGTTAGTTAAGGTCTTTGTGCTAAAATACCATATAAAAAATCCATCATTCAGCAGTCAAATATAGACCAAAAAGGTCATGTTCAACAATCAACTTAACTGATGAGACAATGTCAAATATCCAATCAACAGATGTCTAATACATTTTACACAGTATGGTCTTCATTTACTTCTTTTAACTACAAAGAACATACTGTAAGAGAACACTCTGAGGATTCATATGAATAAAGTGTTTAATATTAATGCATTATTATAGACGTAAAGTGAACCACAAAAGGTTTGTTTCAGTACTAATGGGGTTAGAAGGTGCAGAGAGGTTAATTCCAGTATCCAAGCCTAGATTTACATCATTGTTTGTAGATTAAAGAGGGCTTTCCAGGGAATGGTCCTCTCATGTTTGCCCTCTCCACCACGAAGCAGCTGAATGTATTGGGGTCTGATTAATCTTAATGAATTATGCAAATGTACTTTATCTCAAGAGATTTCAGAATGTTTCTGTATTGTTTTATTAATGTGCTTTTGAATTACTTCGCACAATTACAAAGCTCCCTCTCCTTCTCTCTCTCTCTCTCACACGCAGTGCAATGTTTCTCATTCAGTCGCATTCCTTTATTAAAAACTCACGGCACTCTCTGGTGAGATGCATGCATGAATAAGAAATTAGTCATTACTGTAATTTAATGACTTTAAACCAAACAAGACTGCAGTCTAGATTACTAAACGTAACCTGAACCCACCTTCCTGGCGTCTCAAGGGTCTGATCTTTGGGAGTGTGTCTCCTTAATTTCTACTTAATTATGTTCATTATCACGACTACCCTGTGGTGAGAGCGCGTTTTCAATTACGATGGGAAAACTGACATAACAATACAAAAAAGGCCTTGACAAATGCTCTGCTAGAGATTCTGGAAGTTTGCTATTGACCGAGTGAGCTCAAGTAGCTTATCTATTTATTACTCTGTGAAGAACTCTTCTGCACATTGGACTGTTTCAGCACAGGACCTAATTGAGAGCTGTGCTTTACTGAGAGCGCAAGTCATTCCATTGATAAGAGAAACATTATCAACGCTTTTACATATAATTGCATACAGGATTCACTTCAAAGCACCCATTAAAAGGCGCCAGCAACACTGCTTATCTCCATAAATGTGATATAATGCACAAATCTAAGGATTGTGAGAGGATTTGGATAACAAGTTGCATGTGGGCAGAAATTCTATAAATGAGGACCAGTTCATTTGAACTATAAAACTACACCGAGATGACAGTTCCAATAGATTATATTAGCTCCCTCTTCATGTATCCTTCAAATGACAGCTTGTGCATTTCAATCAGGATGTCCAAGGATTATGAAACATCCAGCGTCTAGCATTCATTCTAATGCTTGGTTTCGTATTCAAAGCATAATGCCAATATGCTTATCAATGCGCTGTCATGCTCAGAAGGAAATGCCAACGGATAGCGTTCATATTAAAGTCAAATTGCAACACTCCTGCCACTACAGACTCATGATCTAATGACTTTTTGGAGAACCTTCCTGTGGCCCTTATGCTCCATATGTGTGACCACTCGAGATGCAGATGACGTGCACATTGTTTGCTTTTTTTCACCCTTTGATAATCGTCCTACCAATGTGCCAACTGACACCAATAAGATTATATGATGCACATTAGGTAGACTAAACAAAATGACACACCCATACACACACATTTGTTTTACTATCTTAGTGAGGACATTGCATAGACTTGTACTGATTTTATATCAGGTTAATGATACTTTATTTCACCTAACCCAACTTCTACCCCTAAACTTACCAATCACAAACGTGCAGAACACCAGATTTAAATAAAATCATCTTTTGGCTGATTTATAAGACTTTTTAACTAGTGAGGACTAGTCAAATGTCCTCACTAGTGGGGGTGTCAAAGTATTTCAAAATGTAAGTGAAAACATTTGGTCCTCACAAGTATAGTCAAAACAAGTACACACAACAACAAAATAATTTTGCAACTTGGTGGACCCCTAAAACTGAACACCATTTTTTTTCAGTGCACTAAAATTCTGAAATACTTGGAACATCTGGTTTGATGTCCTCGAGCCAAAAATCCATTTGTTTTAATTGCATGAATGACTTCAGTGTTTTTTTGGTCGGATGTAATCAATATGAACGACCATTGCTGGCAAGGAGCTGTGTGAAAGTTATTTCGGGCTTCACAGAGAAAACAAAGTCATACAAGTTTATAATGACATGAGAGTGAGTAAATAATAATGGTATATTAATTTTTGGGAGGATTACTCCTTTAAAATCTTCCACGTACCATCTGGCCATCATGTTTGATGAACAATAGGCATTGATGCATACAACATACCAAATCCATGTGCAGTAAGTGCGAAACCTTTCCAAACCAATCCTTTGCCAGGATTTCGGAACTGATGGGACAGTCCGGATGCTACTTTATAAACATGGAATATGATAATCTTAATTTACATAAATCTTCTTCTCTCCAGTTTCACATTCATCCCTCTCATCTGGCATCATACAGAAGGGTCAAGAGAAAAAAATACAGCAAGTGTCCTTACATATCTGCCCTTTCCACACCATCCATTAACCTCATTGAGGTTGTTGAACATTATGCAAATCCTCATCTAAATTACTAGAAACCCTCAGAATGGCAAATATTTAAAATCAATGCAAATAAAACCCAGCATTTTTGAACCCAGCGCACACTCTGTAATTCCGCCAGTCTCACCACCTTTTGTATTGTGACTGTATTCCTAATGTCCCCATTACCATTCAGATGCAGGTGATGCTGATGAAAGCAGTGGTAAGTGTTGGGCGATGCGACATGAGGCAAACAAACCGATTCCTACCTGTGTCTTTCCTGCACCCTAATGAGCCCAGACGCTGTGGACTCAATCCCCCTCACAGCTTCCTCTACAGAGGCCGGAGCGCACTCCGCATGTAGATAAGAATGCTAGGCGTGATAATTCATAAGGGTTCATTCGGGATACTTCTGGAAAGCCTTGTGAATGTTGTAGCTGCTGCGACTGCCCTTGGCCTGACGGATTAACGGCCGAGAGACCCAGCATGGAGAAGTCTGGTTAATCCTGGTTGCTCTACGAGGCATCATCGCTGTCCCATATCTGGCATTGAGCTCAGTCTGATACCACTCATTAGACTCCACAGCTGGGTTTATAGAACATGCCGCTCTCTGCATACTATTAATGCAAACTTTGTATCTTTGAAATAAGCAAACGCACCTACAGTTTTCTAAATGCAAGAGTTTTGAGATAAAGTTTATTGTTTTGAGATAAAGAGTCAAGGCAGCCTGAAACATCTCCAAACATGCTGCACACATACAGCAACAAATGCAAAATTGTTAAAAATACTAACTTTAGAACTGAAGCTTCACAAACAGTTCATAATTCACGTAAGAGAAATTATAGTCATGGAATCCTTTTCAGAACGTTAGCTATAAACTTCTAACAAAGACGATTTATCAGTTTATCACTGTGAGGATTCATATATTTTTTAAAATCAGTGTACATCAAGAACAAAAAAAAAGTAGTTGTGATCTCCAACTCATGAACAAATTACACTTTTGATTTGGATCATTTAAATGAATCAATCCCCTGATTTATTCACAAGTTGGACTGAATGGCCCAAACGTCTAAATATTATCATTGACAGAAAATATTAAGTTTTACAATCAGTGTATATCAGATACAAAAAATAGTAGATCTCCAATTCATGAACGAACTGTACTTTTGATTTTAATCATCTCAATGAACCAGGACTGAATGATTCATTCACAAATTGAACTGAATCATCCAGACGGTTCTGAATCAGCAACTCACTGACTCAGCACACCCAGAAAGTGACAAAATACACATATTTGTGCAGTCCGTTTTGTAAACGAATCATTCCGTTCTGATTCACCTAGAAAAAAAAATGCTTCAAAAGAATTTGTGAACTATAAATATTGTTAAATTACTAAATAGAACCAAAATAAAAAACATTGTGACAAACAGCTGATCAATTCAGCTAATGCCAACATTTATAAATCAACTGATCAAATGAGCTGATTCACTAAAAAGAATCATACTTCTCAATCATTTGATTATTGCCTCAGCTGTAAGGCTAATATTTGTTTAGGAAAATTACTTTATTAATGTCACACTTCTAAAAACATGGTTATGTTTCTAGTGTCACTATAATACTGTTATGAATATTTCAAATACCTACCATGATTCAAGGGCAAGAAAGGTCTTTGAGTTCTCTGTTCCAGAAGACTGACCCTTTGTCCAATGCCATGACCTGTAGCACAATGTCCTGAAAACACAGTCAAAGCACTCAAAACTTCCTCAACACACACACAAGCCTAAAGGCTTTTATCTCCAAATCATGGCTAATGACACATTCTTTCAGTTGAAAGCTTGCTCACTGTCTGCAATTAGCTAAACATATTAGTACATTAGTCCATCATTATGAACGCTCCAGTGTCTGAACATTATGTTTATGACATGTTCGTAGCAAGCCTTTGTGTGACTTACTTCTCGAAGTAAATGACATCTTGACTAACCTCGCCATGCCCCTCCTTGTTCTGCTGTTGATATTGCTAATGGTAAATTAGCCAAACAAAATCGCTGGCAAATGGTGTTATGCTAATAGCATTAGCCCTGCCCTATGCAAGGCAGTCTGAAGTGTTCTGTGACAGCTGCAAAAGCACTACGTGACTCACTGACTGAATGCTAATAATGTAGCATCTGCACATAAATCTGTATATCAAAGAAAGAGGCTACATGTCAGTTTCAGTGTGAACATTAGCATAGTCATGTGACATCTTATAGCTCTTGAAGATTTTATCAAAGCTGGCGAATGCATCGTGACAGATGGATAATGAAAGATGTCTGATTGTTTATTCTTTTTGTTCTGTTGGTGGGTGGATGTTACGTTTAAATGCGCTTTTTCTTTTATGATTGCAAAGTAATCATGCTTCAGAGTTACAACTGGACGAGATTTCCCATAGAGATACTTTTATTTTGAGAAAATACTGACACCAAGGCTTTTAAAAACAAACAATAAATCTTTTTGCTATCTTCTTTTTCACTGCTCTCGTAGACCACTTCAACTTTTCCATCCATTATTAATAGCTGTAATTCTTAGCGTCATACTTGCCTCTTGCTCTTGCACAAGTCTGTTTCAAAATGGAGCTGAGTGCCCCCAAAACCATACCCAAAAATCATACACTTCACACTGATCAAAAAGTCTGCCCATAGTAGAAGAAAGAAATATTGGCACCAAAGGATAGGGGACCGAATATTAGTGCCTCTGCAACATATGATTCAAGTATTAAGCAAACCTTTCAAGTCCACTTTCGCTCCAAAAAGGAAATGTAATCCATTGTTCTGAAATCGCAGAAATGTCTCTGAACTGGTCCACATCTTGATTTTTATGGAATATTTACTTTACATGGTGTATGATCTTGTCCGACACTGTTACAAAGCAAAGATGGGAGTTTGGCAGAGAGAAAATATAAAAGGGGGAAAAAAAGAGAAAACAATTCCATGTGTTCAAATGGTCCACTGAGGTCCAACAACTTGATCCCAATAGTTGTGAAGTAGTCTGAAGTCTATGTATCTTCATTTCCATTGCTTTGATCAAAAACATAAATAAAATAAACCTGCTAGTCCCAAATGTATATTGGTCCCAGATTATCGTGTGACCTGAAAAAGAGGAATCCAAGTTATCATTTCATATCTGCATAGGATTACATATATTGGTGTATTTTACAACATGAATGAGGCTCATTCAATCATAATTTAGAGTCGAAATATAACTGTATGTGTTATTGTGTGATATACAGTATATGAAATAATGTAAAAAATAAAATAAAATAAATAAAAACAAACTTTAATTCGCATTTTTCATTCTTTTCATTTGCTGTATTTAATTTGCTGCATAATCCACAAAAATAATATGACTGTTCCAGTCATTTTTTCCTTAAAATAAATATCTTAATAGAAAACTTAATTTCTTAGTTTTTCGCATGTTGTTCTAATGAGCGATATTGTTTCAAATCACGAAACAGGTTTGTGTTGCCTGATTTTGATGACGCATATTTTCAGCACAGTTTGCAGTGCAGGCTGCAATATTAATAATATTACTTTGTTTTGTCTCTTTGAAATGCATATTTGACAGTAGTTTGAGTTGACAATAGTAGTAGCTTGAGTTGAGTTGATGCAGATTTAAATTTATGTTCATTATCGAAAAATCTGTAAGATCTGTAAAAATGGTAACAACCTCAATTTTATATGGTGAAATTTAATTATAATTATAATTATATATAATTATAATGATATATTCTGTTTGAGTTTTCTTCCATAGTAGCATACATTTAGATCATGACAACCACAGTTAAAATCACACATAGCACCTCGATACCATGGTAAAAAAAATTATCTATATGGTCTCTAGGTATTTGTATGAAAAAGTCTAAATACATTTAGTACAAATGCACAAAAATACTGTAATTATATTCCATTACTCCTTTAATACATTTAATGAATGTCTACATTAATAAAATAATAAAATTCGATGTGAATGATTATGAATAATTATCATTATTGTTTTATCGCCGAGCCCTAATTTTAACTATTACTAATTGTTATATATAATGATATATTTATTTATTTGCTTGTTTGTTTGTTTGTGTCACTTCTACAGCGATGGTGTTCAGCCAATCTGAAATGTTAATATGAGGTGTCATCGCTGTAGACTAAACATTACAACATTACAACATTTCAGTATATATCATCATAACACAACAACTACTATCACAGAAGGTTAACTAATTATCTCTTGATCATTAGAGGGCCTTCAGCGCTATAAAAATGGAAAATTCTTCTATTAGAAGTTTCCTCTAAGGCATGAGGTGTTAGTACGGGGGCTGACACATGCTCACACGGGCACACTGTATTGTCACCTACAAGTGTCATTAACCACACCACCAGTATGAGCTCAGCGGTAGCAGCCCGAAATAGAGAGAAGCACACTGAGGGACCGGAACCGCTAGCTCCTCTGGATCTGAGAGGGTTTAGCATGCAAGTCTGGTCCTGTTCCAGCTCTGAAACACAAAAGCAAGGCTCTGGGTTCAGAGGCCAGGGTAGGGCAGGTCTCTATAGTTGTGGATGAGGCCAGACTGGCAGGCTGCTAAGGGAAGCCCAGTGTAATCTACACCTTTAGGTCATTGCCAGCAGGCAGCCGGAGGACACACAGAGGAAGTGGAAGGTGTCCTGGCCGCCGTCTCCTTCACTTCCTACCTCCCTCTCTGGTTCAGACATGGGCTCACTAGACCGGCAATTTAACAGAAACAAGTTCAGACTGAGCTACTGAGAATCATTCGAACACAATATGTAGGGACAGAGATCAGGATATTCCTGAATGTATGTTGAAATTTGTCATGTTGCACAAAACTTCATTCTATTGTGTATTTTTTTTTTCAGTAGCATACACAATGCTGCATTATATGCTGACACTTGCTAATATAATACAATAATACAAAATCTATTACACTACCGGAAAAATCTTTAGGGGATACTCCACCCCAAAATGAAAATTTTATCATTAATCACTTACCCCCATGTCGTTCCAAACCCGTAAAAGCTCAGTTCGTCTTCGGAACACAATTTAAGATATGTTGGATGAAAACCTGGAGGTTTGAGACTGTCCCATAGACTGCCAAGTAAATAACAGTGTCAAGATCCATAAAAGGTATGAAAGTCGTTGTCAAAATACTCCATCGTAGAAACAGCGCATCCTTGTGGCGCCGATGATACAGAAGAACATACACAGCAAATGGTAATATAGAGAGACACAGGGGAGACCATTGACAAAGGAATTATTGAATAAAGTTGTTATTTTTGTTTTCTTCGCTTACAAAAAGTGTTCCCGTCACTTCATATAACCCAGATTGCACGTCTGATGGCAGATGGAGTATTCTGACGACGATTTTCATACCTTTTATGGACCTTGGCCATAGACTGTATAAAAATATGGACGTAGTGTCCGTGACATCACCCGTAGATTCCTGAAGAGTGGTTTTGAAGCTCAAAGTGTGCAGAGCGGGCGGTCGCCATCTTGGCAGCGCGTCACCGCGCGACTCTCCCGGATAATCGAAAATGGGCAAAAAGGCGGGAGATGGTTGCTGAAGCCACGCCCACCTAGCTCGACGGCAGTCTCAGCAGCGGCAATCCACCTGTTACTCAAGTGGCCACGCCCTTAATTATGCAGAACTTTAAGGCTTAACATAATTTAAACGGATGAGTTCTAAAAAAATTCACCCCACTCACAGTTGTCATGAAGGGCAAAATTAGCTATATAGACCAAAATAATTTTTTGAACCAGGCTGTAAACCTTTTTTTTTTGCAGTGAAGTTGGGCATTTTAACATGGGGAGTCTATGGGATTGACTCCCTTTTGCAGCCATCCTCAAGCGGCCAGTCGATGAATTGCAGTTTTAGTCACTTCCTTGTTGGCTTCATTGCTGCTCGACCTTGACACTGCTATTTACTTGACAGTCTATGGGACAGTCTCAAGCCTCTAGGTTTTCATCCAAAATATCTTAATTTGTGTTCCGAAGATGAACGGAGCTTTTACAGGTTTGGAACACATAGTTGAAATAAAAAAATTACAAAATCATCACTTATAATACCATAATCCCTTTAACAAAGCTGCAATGATTTAATCATAAATACAGTAATATTGCTAAATATTATTACAATTTAAAATAACCATTTGAATATATTTTAAAATATAATTTATTTCTGTCATGCAAAGCTGACTTTTCAGCATCATTTACTCCAGTCTTCAGTGTCACATGATCCTTCAGAAATCATTCTAATATGCTGATTTCAGGCTCAAAAAAACATTATTATCAATGTTGAAAACAGTTGTTCTGCTTTTTTTTTTGTGGAAAATGTGATACATTATAAAAATTTGAAAGTTCAATTTACAGAGTTTATTCAAAATCGATATCTTTTGTAACATGTCTTTGCTGTCACTTTTGATAAATTTAATCCATCCTTGTGAAATAAAAGTATAAACTTCTTTTCAAAAACTGTACCAACCTCAAACTATGGCAGTGCATGTTACATTTGGACATCTTTTTTTTCTCCCTATTTTTCCAATTACAAAATAGTTTGCATTTTCATTTTTTGCTGTGATGTTAAGAATTTGAAATTTCATTTTTATTGTTATAGACTACTGAAAGTTTGGTATCGCAACATTTCTAGTGACATTTTTTTTTCCCAGAAGAAATCACTTTCAACTACAATTTATAATCTTCAGTATATATTTTAAACAAAAAGATCATAATTTGAATTTAGTACTATAATATGGCAAATAAATAAATAAATATATATATATATAATATATATATATATATATATATATATATATATATATATATATATATATATATATATATATATATATATATATATATATAATTAAAAAAAATTAATGTCCAATTTAATTCAATCAAGGGATCTAGTGCAAAGTTCAAAGTAATGATCAGAGAGATCAGACCTCAGATTAAACAATCCCATCTTGCCCTCATCATTTCTTGGGGTTATACTGCATGTCCACATCCATGAAAGGTGGCCTGGAGGTCCCCAAAAATCAAGCCCAGGTTTGAGAGAAGTTCCCAACACCTCAGTGGTCTGCCTGCTGTTGACGTGAGTGCAGCTGCATGAATTATTAACAGAGCTAAAGTAAAAAAAAAGAAAAAAAAGGTCTGCCTCACATAGGCCCCTCTGCCCCATGAATAATGGAGGACTCGGCTGAAGCTCAGGCATTTGGTGAGTCAAACTTCTCAGCCTGATGGATGGCTACAAGCCCTGCGTGTCAACCGTACATACACAGCGGCTCAGAAACACACGGTGGCAAATGCAAAAACAATAACTCACATTAACCTGTGGAAGCGCATCATTGCCCTGCGCTGACTTTCCTAAATGCAACGCCACATTGTGTTCCTTTTGTCTGGGCTTTTGTTGCACAATAAAGGTTGTCTAGAGTCCCAGATTGTGTTTTATTTAAAGACAATGTCAAATTCAAGGATCACTAACAAGCTGAAAGCATGACAGTCGAGGAAAGCAGAAAGGTAGTGCATTCTAAGGAAGAATGGAAGCAATGACTAGACAGCAAAAGGCTTTTAATTTCAGATATCAGATGATATTTGTCCAATTTAAAATTATCAGTATATTTACTATAATATAGTGATATTATAACAATTATTAGGATAAACATTTTTTGATAAAAAAAAATAAATAAATGTTTTTAGTATTTAATTTTATAAATGTTGGGTATATTATTTTTAAATATTTATTGCTATATAAATATTAAATATTAAAATATAATATATATGTGTGTGTGTGTGTGTGTGTATGTATATATATATATATATATATATATATATATATATATATATATATATATATATATATATATATATATATATATATATTATAAAATATAATAAATATAATATAATTTTTTTATATTAATATTTTATATCAACATATTAATATTTAATTATTATTAATAGTTTATATTAATATGTGACCTGTGCTGGCAAAATATGTCACAATGAGCAATTTTTCAAAAATTTGTTATTTTAATTTTCACATTCATTTCACATTATTGTTGTACAGTCTTACTGTTTTTCCAGATATTTTGGATCATTTCTTAAGCTGATATTGACATTATTATGATGGCAACAGGATTGTGCCGTGATTGGACAGGTTCCCTCTCACCTTGGTCGTCTTGACTTTGTTTCCCGTGCTGCAGCTCCAACCTTTTAGATCCGGCAACACCTTACACTCTTCGCCCTCCATACACGGCTCCATTTGACACCACCACTTCTGTGCTACTATAGAAGCTGCACAGACAGAGAGAAAGACAAGAAGAAGAGAGAATCTCAACACTCTGCTCACTCTGTGGGAACTGCCAAATTGGTAAAGAAACATGCCCAAATCACCATGCGTTCAAGATTTTGAAGGATGCAGCAATGAAGATTGAGAGGTGGAGAAAACCTCAGAAGATCTTGCTCACGTCCACTGTCAAAAGAAATGAAACTGTGTCTTTGTATCTCTTTCTCCCAAAAACAATGAGGCTAGTCAGGGAGGAGGTCCCTGATTCAAACTGATGGTTTGAAACCATCAATCCGATGTGGGCTTGATGCTCACTGTCTTTCAGGATAAAGTTCTTCTTTCATGTCAATATGACAAGAGTTGCGGTCTAGGGGATTGGCACAATGTCGAGGGTTAAGGGGATTGTCAAGCTTGAGACCTCAACTTTTAATATGGAGCAGAGAGGAAGAAGCTATAAACTTTTTAAGATCGCAGGAGATCAAAATCAAAGTTTTATGGCTTTATGTCCACATCTATCAGCTGAATCCAATTATATGATAAAATAAACTTTTAGGCTCAATGGAAAAACATGCCTCTACATAAAGTACAATCCGGTGGCAATAAAACACCAACAACATTTATTCCCTTTTGCACAAATTATGATTACAGGGCCAGATTATCGATGAATAAGATCATTTAGCATAATACAGATTAATATAGATTATTTTTGTGCAGTTCCTTGCACAATATTATGTTATGACCTCAAAACAGCACACCACGTAACACGTTCGTAAACTAATAACATGCATAACATAATAATAACATTTTGAGGTTTGCATGAGATAACCTGGTCCATATGTATGGCTTTTTTGATGTAGTAAACTTGCTCAGTAGCCCACCTGGTAGAGTATTGGACTTGCAGTATGGAACACTCTGGTATTCAAAGTGCCACAAAACGTGCAAGCAGCAAAGTAATTTCATTTCGCAGAAATATTGCCACAGGCATACTTTTTCTGTGATCCTGGGTGAAACTACCAGATATGTATTTGGGAAAATAGACCTCAAATATTCTTGACCTTGTACACAGAGATTGCAATTGCAAATACAGGAAATATGGAAAAGAACACTGTGATTTTCAAAACTATTTCATGATGTTTTTAAAATTTAGGCATACAAGTATAGTTCAATATGCATACACTCTTACAAAACTACCAAAATAACAATTGCTACAGTTATTTTTACTATGATTAAACCACTGATATTCTCATACTATTACATTATTATAATTTTAAAGTAATAACAAGTGTATTTAATATAGCAACTATAATTGACATTTTCTAGATTTCTAGATTTTCTAGAACCACTAGACCACCAATGAAAATTCTATTTAGCATTTTTTTTTTTCATTTAATATTTTATTTATAGGTAATATTTTTATTCAATACAAATGACAATATCAACATAATTAAGTGAAAAGACAAAAATCCCAGATTTCTAATGTTGTCTCAGAATTTTACAACCCATACTGTAGTATGTAGACATACACAATCTACAGCATAAAAATAGTGTAGACAGGTCAAGTGTCTTTCTGTCTTAAGTGTAGTGGCTTGTCCTCATACAGCAGGTAGAATCATGCCCTGTGGTCTCGGTGCTCAGCAGGGGGTGGCAGCACCTGTCAGATGAATTAGAGGGCAGAAAAGAAGATCCAGATCGATTGACCTGTCCAGTAAGGGGGCCGTTGACATGTTATTAGACAAGCAGCCCACGCTGCACTCAAGCGAACAGCAGGATGACGGTGTCACATTCAAACGGACCCTGACTCAGACATGACAGCCCAGAGAGATGAGACTGAGATAAAGAGGGGCAGCTAGACTTTTAAAATGGACAGCCTAGTTTAAAATGATGATTTAATTTAGGAGCATTAAGCACAAGTTACTTCTTGTGTATTTTCTACCTTGTTCTACTGTAAAGTATAACATAATACTACCATTTTTAGTCATGTAACATTAAACTAGCATGGTATTCCGTAATGTTCATGGAAAACATCACTGTACCACCACAGTGTTAATTTCGTTAACGAAGACGATGACAAAAAATATTCGTTAACAAACATTTTTTCTGTGACTAAGAAGAGACGTTGACAAGCTAAAAATAATATCTGATGACGAAATTATAACAAAATTTGTGCCGCATCTTCATTAAGTAGACGAGACTGGACTATAATGTTACTTGATGACTACTGGACATTCAAAATGCATATTATAGGCTATTGTCCTTCAAAATGTGCGTCCCTGTCATTGGATTGCAATCGGATAAGGGGCGTTTGCATATCTAGTCAGTAAAGCAGCCGTAGTGGATGGATAGGCTAATAAAACGCGAACTAGCGATCTGAAACAATGGCCTTAGCACCCGAAGGGGTAGGGATAAGGTAACCAGACGTTTTTCCCGGGAGTCACAATTCGTTGTCGATTAACTTAAAGTTAGTGAAGGCGGGATAGGTGGAATCGTGCTGACAGAAGTGTTCTCTCTCACGCGCACACGCTCCACTTCCTCAGTTCTCATATACAGCACGCAATCAGTTCTCAGCGCTCAAATACACACACAGCAGTCCAAATGTTTATCATGTAGAGTATCTCACGTAAATACAGTAGGTTATGGATTAAGTGAACGTGAACAGGTGGGTGAAAACTGAACGTGTGTCAGTATTTCATGCATGCCTTCCTTCTTAAAAGGACAGCATTCCAAGTTAAATACCTATCTGTCATTAAGGTTAACCAACAAAAGATGTTAAATAAATGTATAGATGTTAAGTAAAACCTACTGTATCTGAAAAATGAGTTTACTTTGTATCTCTATTGTATTTTGTCTTATTGTGCTTCTTTAAAATATATATATATCTATATAATATATATATAGATATATATATATATATATATATATATATATATATATATATATAATGATATAAGTTGCTCCTTTTTCACTACTGTTAAAGGGATAGTTCACCCAAAGATGAAAGATGACTAAAACTAGACTAAAACTATGAAAGACTCAAATGACTAAAATGTGACTAAGACTATTAAGCATTTTCGTCTCAAGATAAAGACTAAGACTAAATCAAAAATGCCTGCCAAAATTAACACTGTACCACCACTGCAGTCGTCTATTAAATAATAAAATTAATTTGTACTACTCAAGAACGAAACAAAGATATATATATATATATATAGAAAGAAAGCATCATAAATATTACAACATACAATATAGATAATTTTCTAAGTAAGTTCAGATGTATATCATGGTATTGTGGTATTAATGGTATTAATACAAATGGTATTTTCAAAAATTCAATGTGTGAAAAGGTGACTGGAGTTCATGGTCAATAATCACACATTTCCTTAATTAGTGACCTAGAAATATTTGTCATAACTTACCTGTGTGTGTGTGTGTGTGTGTGTGTGTGTGTGTGTGTGTGTGTGTGTGTGTGTGTGTGTGTGTGTGTGTGTGTGTGTGTGTGTGTGTGTGTGTGTGTGTGTGTGTGTGTGTGTGTGTGTGTTTTAATGCTTCAAATGAATGTTATACTAAAATTATAATATAAAAGTCTATTATTTTATATATCTTTCAAGTATAACATAAATAATGAACAACAACTTAATAGAATCAAACAGCAGAAATAGCACACACACACACACAGACAAATGAAAACTTACCGTCCACACAGGAAGGAGCCGCTCTTGTTGTCCCAGCAACTTGCCCAGGGAAGCAAGAACACTTGACAGTTTGGGAACGCTCCTCGATTTTGTTCTTATTACAGCAGCGGTGGGCTGCAATGACCTCACAGGTTCCTGCTTTGACGTGCACTGAGGAAAAACAACAAGGACACAGAGTCTATTAAAATCAACCAGCTGCTTCAAACTCTCCTCACCGACAAAGGAAACGATGAGGCACTATAGATATTCTGTCGCTGCCGGTGGCTGCAAAGGAAATGAATCTGTTGACGTGGAGGCAGTGTACAATTTAATTAATGCTAATGCAAGCAGTTTGATTCGTCTCAGGTCAGAAATCAGAAGAAAATGTTCTCTGTGATCAACGGGTTGGGTTTTATGATTCACTTTAGTAATTACAAGTAAAACGGTTAATTGATAATCATGGACATTTTTGCATCTAGAAGGGCCTTTCAGGCAAATTCTTTATTCATTTTTTGTTTTGTTTATCCTTCACCTGACTGAACAACAGCGGGGATGAACGTTACTTAGCATATAAAAGCATGTATTCACACATCATTTTGAAGCTCTAAATCGAGGAGCTTAAAAAAAGAGAAGAGTATAAAAACATTTTGAAAGTTTTAGTGTACCTTTCAAATCAGCCTTAATTGCATTGGTAAAGATTTTCAATTTAAGACTTGAGTTAAAAATTGATTGAAAAAAAGGGGGCCTCCATTTCCCCATTAGCTGGCCAATCTCAAAATCTCATCAACAACATTAAAAACATTTTGCCTCCAATCAATAAAGAGCCTTTAACGTGCGCACAAAAGGGTCTGTCGAGCGGCAGGCCGATTGTGGGCTTGGAAAAGAAAAACAGAGATTTACCGATGCAAACGCCGGCAGGTGAAGGGCTGAACCTCCTTTGTGTGATTATCTCTCAGCCCCAACACACTAAAGGGCCAAAGTTAATTTCAAAAAGTTTGAGAGGATGCAAATTGAATATTTAATGGTGGAGTTTGTTCCAACCGCTTGTAGAAAATGATTGCTTTGACTCATTCAATGTGCATTACTGCCTTTATTTGTGTACCTTTGAACTGCACAGTGCCTGTAAAAATCCAGAAGAAAAACAAACTGGGATGGATTACTCCACAAGCTGATATGAGTTACTTCGGCTTAATGGTAGAGCAGTTATGTGAAGGATGATTCATTAAAAAGTCAAGTTAAATACTAAATAACATTTGCATCCATTTATTAGCATGATATATACATACTATTCTATATTTAGCTATTTATAAATTCACCATTGAATGATTATATTAAAAATATGCAATAATATTAATTTACTGCTGTCAGAGTTGACGGAGAAGTAGAAAACAGAGAGCCATTCACTGCACTTGACTGGATGACTTTAGATGACACTTTAAACCAAATATTGACACAAAATTAGACATAAAAATAAAGCAAACCTGGGGCTGGATTCACAAAACTTTATTAACAATAATAATTTTTCTTAAGTAGTGATTTTTTGATGGCGGGTGCCGATATCTGAGCAGGGGGGCCGATATAAAGCAAATGCATATGATATCACACTATTTAATTTAAAGACAGTAAAAGCACATGGATAACAATTGATGAAATTAAATTTATATTTATTTTATATATTCATACATTCATATAATAATTTGAAAATTAATAAATGCACAAAATCTCTAGAAAAAAACATTTAGATAGCAATTTTTTTTATTCTCTAATCCTATTTTAGTATTTTTCACAAATTAAGAAATCATTCAAATATGGATAAAAAGAAAGTAATTTCTTAGTATATATATATATATATATATAATTCGAACTGTTTTTAAAAACCACTGTAAATAATGGGTACAGCAAGGTTTAAAAAAAAAATAAAAAAATGCCAATGTCATGGATTCAATCCCTAAGAACACATATACTTATGTTTGTCAAGTGAACTGCAACCTGTTTTGGTTAAAAGTGTCTGCCAAATGAATAAATGTAAATTATATTATCTATGCCCTCAAGAGCTTCTGTGAAAACTCGAAAGCTTTTAATTTTGGCAGTTAAAATGAACAGTTTCTATGTTTGGCACTGATCAAAATCTGTTCCTTGACTCGAGGTCACGCTGAAATCTAATCAAATTCATGAAACAAAGAAAGTGTCGTGTTCCTGAAACAAAATTTTTTTGGCACAGCCACAGAGATCAGCAACAACACAGGAGCACCTGATCCCAGATCAGCCCTCGACCTGCTGTGGGAAAGCTTCTCTCAGGACAGCAACCTTCATTACGCTGCAGGAATATGTCGGCAGGGTCTGGAGAAACAGTGCAAACTACTGATTAAACCATAACCCTTTCACCAAGGTCATAAACAAGCCAACCAAATCCATAGGCATTATGTGTGTGTGTACGTGAGCAATCGGCTCCTGTGAAGATTAAGTGGGCAGTGTTTAGCAAGGTGCCCGAGGACCAACAAAGAGAATTAAACAGCTACTTCTTGGCTCCATATACTCGACTGATGTGAGACCTTTTCTAAGAAGGCGTTGTGTCTTTATCTGGACATCTGTGCAAAATTTCCATGGACTTGCAATAGCTGCGATCGATACGTTTCACTTAAGGTGTGCAGGCTGGTCGTCTGGCAGAGTCAGGGAAAGTCTGCCTCAGCAGCAGGAGGGCACTAACAGTAATGGGAGCTGGCACGGCTCTTTCAACACCACAGTCACATCCATTGATAAGCACCATCATCCCAATGAAGACTGTGAGGAATGGATGAACTAGATTGATGACAAATGCAGCAAAACTAGTTTGTGTTACCCTACTTGACAAAAGACAAAATAATCGAGAAGCTATATATTTGATGTTTTTGTTTTTTGTGTGTGAAAAACATATTTTTACATATATCTATACCTATCTTTGTGTGTGTGTGTGTGTGTGTGTGTGTGTGTGTGTGTGTGTGTGTGTGTGTGTGTGTGTGTTCTCAGCTGTGTTCTCTGTTAATACATACTCCAAAATACAATTTCACACCATCAAAAAAAATCCTAATATTCAGAATCATTACTCCAGTAATAAACATCACACAACACTACAAAAAACATAAAAAAATTCTAATACACTGCTCTGAAAACATTTATCATCATCATCATCAATTTTGAATCAGATACACTGCTTTATATTTTTGTGGAAACTATGACATTTTTTTCAGGATTCTTCGATCCTTCGAAATTTAAAAATAACAGCATTTATTAGAAATAAAAATGGTGCATTTACTGTCCCTTTTGATCAATTTAATGAGATTTTGATTAATTTATTTTATTCTTTTTTTCTTACTGACACCAATATTTAAGGTGTGGTTAAAGTGTCTGGATACTTTTGCTTACAAATACCAAATGCCTTTCCAAATACAATAAAGCTGAAAACCAAACACATGGTTTTTCCAACAGCCCAAAAAGTCTTTCAAGCAATGACAAACATATGGTTATTTCACAGGATTTGCAAATGTTGCTGGCACTTGTCAGATGTGGTTAGGATCTAAGAGTCTCCATGCAGTTTCTCATTAATGTGAGTTGAAGGGTAAGTAAAATCATCTAACATTGGGATGTGTGACATTCTCCACAAGGGTAAAGGCCATTTTAAAAATAAAACAGAACAGATTGCTGCCTCAGATGCAAGTATGAGCATTAAGCAGGCATTTTTCCCCCTTATGCCTTACTTCGGTGCTTTTTCAGTCTGTCATTGATGGGCTTTTTTGGAGCTGAGCGGCTCTTTTTCCACAAATAGTCAGCAAACATATTGATGAATAACAAAAAAGGAGAGAAAACATATAAAATGTTACTGCTAAGCTCCTATTGAATTAGCATAACACAGCCACACTCTGCTTTGGTGCAAGAGAGAGAGATGACAGACTTTGTGTTCACAAAATTGCTATTCAAAGGTTGTTTTTCCACCCAGAAACAATGTGATGGAGACACTGGATGGATAAAATAAGAGTGAGGTGCTTAACCGTTAAAGCAAAGGCTGACTAAATATCACATATACCTCAGACGAACATAGTAAACAAATGATTAAACCGTCATTAGCCAAGGACACATCAAAACAGCTATTATGTTGCCATGCTAAACAAAAGCATAAAGGGATGTCCTTAAAAGTACAATCTGCTTTCGTTTCATGTGACAGGCAACAATTACCCACGAGCAATAACAAAGCCTCTTCATATCTGTTAACTCCTCTCATATGTTTGCAGCCTCAGAGCTAATAACAGTGAAAGTGTCTGTTTAACCAAGAGCAAAAAATTCGATCCTGTATCAGATTATACAGTGGCACAAAAAAGTACTAAACCACGTAAAAATGTTAAATGTCATTGCATTATATAATTGTTTCTTTTTTAAAAAGAAGGCAGAAGCAGACTTCTCCTAAAATCAAACTACTTTCAAATGCAATGATATTTTGAAGTAATCAAAATACGTACTGACTTAAACCTGTCCTGCAACATACCTATTGCAACATGCTTAAAAAACGTTCATTAAAGCATTCATGAAGTCAGTAGGTTCATTCTGGAATCAAACGCACATTCATCACCAGAGTCTTGGTATTCTCTCCAACCCAAGGCACTTGACAGACAATATCAGCCTCACCGGTTCAATGGAGCAGGGATGGTGTGTGGGTGTGTGGGTGTGTGTGTTGCATGATGTACAGAGTTTGATATGTCCAAGATGGACTGACTCTTTACAGCTGTAAAAAACCATCTGTTCTTCCATGAATGTTCTATGCTCGATGAAGAAGGAAGGTTGATATTGATTTAGTCATCCAAGAGTTAAATAACATCATGAAGTATTCATCAATGGTGCACTGAGCAGAGCATATGGGCACATCAACAGAACACCTTCACTAAAAAAAGAAAAATCTAAAAAGAACACAGTAGTCACACTTTTCACACATGCACTGCACTTAGTGGTAAAAACCTAGCACTGCACCACAGTAATGAAAATCAATGTACTGGTACACAAATATAATACAACCAAAAACAAAACCCTTTTTTTTTTTTTTTCAGTGGATTAACTTGCACAGATTGATTGTTTGCCAACAACGCTAACAATGTAAATAGTGTACATTTTGATTTCATGATGACTTTTAAAATGTTGAGTTTGAGCTTTATTTAACTGTTAACTATATGCATTTTTAAAGTATCTAAAATAAACAATAATCATGTTAGTTTTCCTGTGAACACAGCTATTTCCTGTTGAACACATAAATAAATATAGATAACACGAATAAATAACAATAATGCACATTATTAATAATAATAATAATAATAATAAAACAGCTTTTCTGTTATAATCTACATGTACACAGTACCTTTCATAAATTGGTGTCAATAATATTATTTTTTCCACTTTGGAAAGAAATAAATACTTTTATTCAGCAAAGAAGCAGCATGACTGTTTTCAACATTGATAATAATCAGAAATGTTTCTTGAGCAACAAATCAGCATATTAGAATGATTTCTGAAGGATCATGTGACACTGAAGACTGGCGTAATGATGCTGAAAATTCGGCTTTGCCATCACAAGAAATTCTTATATATAAAATTATTTATAAATTCTAATAATTTTTCACAATATTACTGTTTTTACTGCATTTTTGATCAAATAAATGCAGCTTTGGTGAGCATTAAAAAAAAAAAAAAAAAAAAAAAAAAAAAAATTTAATGTATCAACAGCAGTGTACACACACACACACACAAGGAAATTATTCCATCCAACCTACACCTGTAGACTTTTTAGTGCCAAGATATTAGAGCCAAGATCCATCAAAGCATCAGACTTAAACAACCGATAAAAATAAGTGAAACTACATTTGTAGATGATTATGGGTGGTCAATCTACATCGAGTAGCACATTACTAGCACATTCTCCCAGTTGCGCCGCAGGAAATGAGCGCACTTTTTCCTCGACTCTGTCCTTACACTTATTCCTCAGTGTGACTCCAGCAAAAAAAAAAAAAAAAAAAAAAAATGCTTCCCTCTGTTTTTTTTTTTTTTTTGACCATAGAGAAAAAGTGAAGCAGAGTGGTGACCCAATTACCACACCATCGCCATGGCAATTTATAGCAAGTCACTTATGAAACTGTTATGAGGCGATAGGAGAGCTAGCCATCTGCGGCTGCAGAAATGGAAGATCAAACGCTCCATCTCGACGCCGCAATGGTTACCTGATCAGAGGTGTTTGGGTGCGGGGAGGGGGGAGAGGGTCTCTAAAAACTCTAAATGAATAGAAGTCACATCAAATGTTCTTTAGCGGGTCAGATCTTTGACACAAATACACTGTGTTTTTTCTTGACACAAGACACACTCTGATAACCAGCGAAGCATGGAAAGCCCGAGCTGGGGCGATGACAGCAAATTTTCGCCGGTAAGATATGGCCATTCAGGTTCTGTTGAAAAACAACAACAACAAACAAATATGGCTAAAGTACCTCTGTGGTTAGCGAAGGCTAATATGAAGTCAACACTCCCAAAACAGGAGCGAGTCTGGGCAGAGGTCCAAAACCTCATGCTGGTGTAAACAGAAATTGAAAAGCACACAATAGAAACACATGAGTACCTGTTAATGATAACCGTTTGCCTGAAATTGTTAGGAACTGAACTGTACTGTATGTTAGCTGTCTAGTCTGGGAGTCTTTGCCTATGTTGCCTCAAATTTTAATTATTTTTCCCCCTCACAGGTGAGATTTAATATATTATTTAATATATTATAATTCAATAATTTATCATTATAATTTTATATTATTCCTTATTTAATATATAACATGTTATTTAATTCACAAATGTAAGTGTATAATACATTTATAAAATATAAATATGAAATATATAACTTGATAAAATGTCATGTGAGGGAGAAGAATTACTAATAATAATAATAATAATAATGAATTATTAAATTATAATAATATATTAAATAATGGATTTCACTATATGAATTTCTGTTACACAGAAAGGCAAAAAAAAATACTGTTTTCAACATAAATGCTTTTATTTTGCATTTTTTAAATAAAATAAAAAATATAATTAAAAAAATTATAATTATATATACAAGTTTATATCTTGAGTTATGAAATACAAAATGTGAATAAAATCTTTATTTACCTATTTATTTCTTTATTTATTTAAAATGCTTTTAACAATAGCATGACATACTAAAATCTACAGTACATTACAAAAATTGGTAAATTTCCCTGTTGTATTCTTCAGAAATACTATGGTCTTCGATTGACCCTCTATTATGCCACCACAAATTCTTCTTTGCTAATAACACATTCAAGGCACAGTCATTTCATATCCCAGACAGCCTTCAGCAAATAAGCATTACACCCCTTTAAGCTCACGTCTACATTATTAATTATTAATAAATCTGTTTTCACTGATGATGCCTCACGACATCACCACTGGCATCATTATCATTTAACACAACTGGAGTATTCTGTTGTCATTGTTTCTCTTTATAAACAATTTTTTTTAAACGGTATTTTTTTTCCCTAACATGCGAGATCACCATAATGCGATAATCAACAAATCTGTATTTACATGAATGCTTAAACGATTTGAGAAATATTATATTGGCAATCTTGGTCAACACGTGACCACACCGTTTAATGAGGCAGGGATAGTGAATCCAAAATACTCCACAGATCATTGCTTACCATTCTCCCTCTGTAAATATCATTCGTCATAGCAGTATCCATATGAAAGATTTCCCCGGCTCTCTTTCCTTTCCCAGCTGTATCCTTTTCTAGACACCAGGGTGCACATAGTGGTCAAGCCAAAGGTTTGTGATTCAGATCACATCAGCCAAAGGCTCAAATGAACCTCTGTCCAACACCATCCATCTCTACATTGCACCATTAATGGCTGCCCCTGATCAATGGTCCTTCCTTGAGGAACCACGCACCTATCTCAGTCAATGGTCTCTGAATGTTATTACATTTCAGTTGTTGTGAAAAAGAGCAACACCCTGAAACTTATAGAGTCGCTGTCACTGTTTGACATACACTTAACAAATGGTGGATGAAAGTAAAGGTGAGGAATACTGCTATTACAGCATTTCAGAAATGGCATTAAAGAGTTAGTTCACCCAAAACCCATAAGACCGTTCACTTTCAAAATTTTTGATGTAATCCGAGAGCTTTCTGACAGCAATGCAACTGACACGTTCAAGGTCAAAAATATGTAGGACATTGTTAAAATAGCCCATGTGACATTGTTGGTTCAACCGTAATTTTATGAAGCTACGACAATACTGTTTGTGCACAAAGAAAACAAAAATAACGACTTTATTCAACATTTTCTTCTCTTCCATTTCAATCTCTGCCACTATTTACAAGAGAACCATGATGCATACTCTAACTGTAAACAAGGCACAGCGCATCCAGGTTCTATGTCAGAACGTCGGCTCCTGCGTCAGCAGCGTCACACGCATGATGCGTCAAAGAAAAACATTTATATAAGGCATATCAACCTGTATTTACTTTGCAGACAAATTTATACAAAGTGACTTGCAAATGAGGAATACAAAGTATTTTGTTCCTAAGGTGGCAATAAGTTGTGAGTTATAAGAGGCACTGTAATACAAAGTTCATTCAAAGTTCACTCTTCAACATTAGTGCTTAAATATACATTTTTGAAAATATATATAGCAGCCCTGGCTGCTCCATAGTTTATTCAGTGACTGAGCAGAGAATTCTACTTTTCTCACTTCTGAGACTTTTATTACACCTGTCTGTCTGGGTGTTCTTGTTTTGTCTTGCTTTCAAGATGATAGCTTCAATATTTAGTTACTTTCCCCATCCATTAGAGGAGCGTCCAAGGTCAGAAGCTTTCCTGAATACCATTCACATCACAGCACCTGACACCACTGGAAAATAATGGGAGGGGAAAAAAATAATGACGGTGTAAAACATAAACACGTTCTTTATAAAAGCTGGAGTTTTATTATAACAGTATAAAGTCCCAGAGCTTATAAAATAAATGAAATTATGATATCATAGGAAACACATATCAGAATATACACAAAGAATACTTAAAATTACTACTTTTATAGTGCTTTTGTCATTTTGGAGCCATATTTAGCCTAATACCTCTATGAGCATAGAAATCAGTGTTGGTTTTCCCTCTTGTTCATTCATTCCGAATACATCCTGCCTCTCACTACAGTCATGTTTGCTCTAAATAGCATGCTGTCCCCCCTTTAAAGTGTCAGTAGTGTTTTATTTCTCACATATGCATATACACACATACACTCTACTCTGAGCCTGCAAAACATGACTGACAGGGGAGATGTCATCACACATGCTGCCGTGGTAACATGCAACACCAATCAGCTTCCTGTGCTGTCGTCAACAGACTAAAGTGGAAAGGAAACAGTCCATGAACTGAAATAAACAAACTCACCCCATTCAGAATGGCATAAAATATAGTGCACGATCCAAATTAACTGTCCTGTATTAAAATATCATTTATTTGAAAAGTTTTCAAATGTAACTTTTAGATTTGAGGGTTGTATACTGTACCTCGGAGAGCAATATTTTAGGTTGGTTCATCAAGGTTATTTAATCACCCATAACAAACCCATCAGTTGTTATTTTTCCAAGGTCCAGAGTAGATTGCCAGCCAAAACCACCATAAAACCTTCCATGACTGGCTCTGACTCATTCAGCTACGCCACTTCGGATCAAGGTGAAATATTGCAAGTACTAATTGTTAACCGGTCAAATTACAGTGAGTGCTGAGCAAAGCTGCCGCCAGCCAGAGGTGAAATATTACAATTATGAATTCTTAATAGTCTAAATTACTTTAACTGAGGTCTGTTCAAGAGTCATTAACCTACTGTATGGTAGCTGCTGGTCATAATTAATTCACATTTGAGTGAAAAAAGTGACGTGACATACAGCCAAGTATGGTGACCCATACTCGGAATTCGTGCTCTGCGTTTAACCCATCCAAAGTGCACACACACAGCAGTGAACACACACTGTGAACACACACCCGGAGCAGTGAGCAGCCATTTATGCTGCGGCGCCCGGGGAGCAGTTGGGGGTTCGGTGCCTTGCTCAAGGGCACCTCAGTCGTGGTGTTGAAGGTGGAGAGAGCGCTGTACATTCACTCCCCCCACCTACAATTCCTGCCGGCCCGAGACTCGAACTCACAACCCTTGGATTGCAAGTCCAACACTCTGACCGTTAGGCCACGACAATCAGTTTTGATTGAGAACACCTGAGAACACATTTGATTGAGAACACCTGAGAACACATTTGATTGAGAACACCTGAGAACACATTTGAGAACACCGCATCGCTCCCTGGCACTGAACATTTTGTTTTGCATAATTTAACCAGCATAATTTTTTTTTGTAGTATCGCTGATCACTGTGGGTCACCAGAAAGGAATTAGACTGCATGTAAGATATGAATGCTAAATTAACCACTGCAAAACTGATATGCGTTCAGCTGAGAGTAAAGCATGAGTGTGTTGTAATCCTCAGACGCAGACTCAACTATTTTCTCACTCAGGGAAACCAAGATTGCACCAAGGTGCCAAAACGCTACCCATATCTATCTAGTACAATTAAAAATATCAGTAGCAACAAGTAGTTCATAATTACATTAATTACGTTAAAATTGTATAGGTTGTATTTACCAAACTCCTTTCTTGTATTTAGATTTGTAGAACTTCAAAAGATCACATAACAAATAACTAATAGTGACAAGAATAAAAAATAGCAAACAGCACAACATTAATCCTACAACAGTAACCACATGAAGTAATGCATGCTGGGAGCTTGAAGACCCTTAACCAATCAGTAGCATTGTTCAATAAGAAATAGTTCAGAATCTTTTAGGCTTGTTGGGGCAAAATTTGAGGCAATATTGTTAGTCTAACATGTGCAATTATGTAAATTCATGGTAATTCACATTTCTAAGCAACTCCGACTCAAAAGGCCGTCGTGTGCTGGATAAGATGTAATTGCAGTGTACAAGATGAGTCATCAATATTTTTGGTTCATTTTCCGGGAAGAGAAAGACATTTAAATTTTAAATGCGTACTGTTATCTGCTCTATTTTAGGAGTACACTAATATACAGACAAACTGAGAGGACTTTGGAGTAAGATTCTGTATCCGGGGTTACAATACTTTAGGCACTTCACAAATACAGGAATGTATGTTGATGCATTATGTAGAACCAACACTGGAAATAGGACGAACATAATTCATATTTAAGTGGTGTCATACTGGTTGACATTGCTAAATTTAGTGCTAATATTACTTTTAAAAAATTGCTTTCTGAATTCAGTTCATCAACATTCCACAGTGCAAAATTTCCAGAGTGAAATAGTATATTAAAATAAAATAATTTTTAATTGCATTGTATCACTCTGTAAAACAAGACAAACATTTCTTCTTTGACTAAGTGTACCAATGAATCATGTGCAATAAGACCAAGAATTTGCTTGAATTGCAGAGGCACTTAGCAATCACATGCTATGAACTAAATACATGGACGACTGATAGAATTCATTACAAAACTGCACAAGTCTCAAAGTAAAACATTCAATTTCACTTGGTCCCAACTACCTATTGTGGGTAACTAGCAGAACTTTAACACATTTGGGTGAGGTGTAGTGGAAACTAATATAGGGAGGGAGGGAACCAACAACCCGAGAAATCCACAAATGCTTTGGAGCATCTCTCACAATAGATCTCTCGCCTCGTCTCCTTTAGCAAAGGACGCCGGCTCGTAAATGTCTTCCAGGATTGATATCGTATTATTACTTGCACTTATTGAGTGGGTAGTTTCAAAGGGACAGTTATTAAACCAAATATCTTTAATTTATGATCTGGGGCAATCTGTTCTAGTAATAACAGCAAGGAATTCCTTATTAGAGTTGAGAGAGAAACATTGAGTTTCCTGATATATCCTCAGCTGGGCGAAAATAGAACCATGCTCGAACCATGAAATGCGACTCTACTGGAGGTGTGCAAACAAACTGTGAAAAAAAATAGTCTGCATTATCAGTCCTGCAGTTAACAGAGTGAAATCTAAAACTCTGACTGAATGTCACCATGCAAAGGTGTATGTTTGCATTCAAAATCAATTAGAGTGGTTCTTTCCTTGTTTAGCCTTACTATGCAATATTGCTTTCAATGTTATCAATATTTATGCCGTCTAGTAATAATAATTGACAGGCCACATATTGAATGGTAAATTAAAATTAAAGACCTCTTACAAGCACTCTTTAATAAAACAAAGAAAACCTAAGGCCACTTGCAAAGTTAAGACTCCAAAGATTTAAATGCTATGTCAGCCTCTTTAAAATATAAGAGTTGCATAAATACAATAAAACAAATACAACAATTATACAGTGTTTTACATTTACATTTGACACAAATTCTATGACATTTTTCTGGTAAAAAACTGAGCTTACTACATAAAAATATCGTCTACTAGCAACAAAAGCAGGACAGTCCAATAAAATATGTTTAATGGAAAGCAGGGTCTTGCGAAACATACATAGAGTTGGGTCTTCACCTTTTAGCAGAAATGCATGAGTTTATCTTGCATGAGACTCGGACCAAAAAAACCCCAAAGCTAAGGTATTTAATTCAGTCAGAGACTGAAAAAATCCCATCTGTCACACTTATCATCTCAAAATTGATGGCCAAAATTGCTGGGTCCTAGAACACATAAATGTGAGCCTTTTTAAAAAACTGCAGTGAGCAATTTTAAAAGCTTTGTGATGGCGATGTTAAGACGCTGTTCTCAGCACTGCCCGCTAGATCGCTGTCAGCACTTCTCTGCTAATTGCCTCCATCAGTTAAAATCATTATGATCCCCTTTTATTTCGGCCCAAAATAGAAAAAAATCATGTTGCTCGGAGTCACAGACTGACCGTCATGGAGTCTCAATAGCTACTAATGAGATGCTTCTCATGGGTGAAGGCTTGGTGTATGAGCGGGATTACTGCATGAAAAGTCAGATGAGTCATAATGATAAGAAACTAGTGCTAGAGGAACACTAGCTCACCAACACTGACTATGACTTGAAACGACAAAACATGAACTTGTTAAAATAGTGCTTAATATGTTTAATGTAAACTGATTATTACTGTTTATATAATTGCATAAGTTTATATAACTTACAGTTCCAGTCCAGTTTGAGCACACCTTCTCATGATTAACTATTACTATCATCCACATTTAAGAAGTGAAGTGCATTGTTTATATAGCGCTTTTTACATGTGACATAGTTTCAAAGCAGCTTTACAGAATAATAATAACAAAATGAAAGTGAATTATGTAGAGACCAGAACATATCAATACTTTAGCTTCGAAAAGCAGCTACCCTCTACCTACCCAGCTCTGCACACTCCTGGGATGCTTTTTAAAATGCTGGCTGCTTTTCCCTCACTTCCTTCACCTTTTCCATGTTTGGTCAAACAAATTGTCAAACATCACCCAAAGGCAAATGCCATCTATGACAACTGAAACAATTATTACCTAAATGTCACAAGAAGTACTATAAAAAATGTTTGAGAACATTCTATCTATCTATCTATCTATCTATCTATCTATCTATCTATCTATCTATCTATCTATCTATCTATCTTCATAATCTATAGTATCTATTGTATAATATCTATCAATCTATTGATTGACAGTATCTAGCTATCTGTCTATCTATCGATCTGTATCTATCTTATCTATCCATCTAATCCATATCTATTATCTCTTATAGCATCTATTGTCTATCTACCTATCCACCTATCTATCCACCTATCTATCTATCTATCTATCTATCTATCTATTGATCAGTCGAACGTATCTTATAGCATCTAGCTATCTGTCTGTCTATCTATCTATATCTGTATCTACCTTACCTATCCATCCAATCTATAGTATCTATTGTTTCCCATATCATTTCACCACCTCCTCAAATATTACATCATCCCTTTAGCCCAGTATGCTGTGAAATGTGTTCCACGTTGTCCAGTGTCCCAGGGGAAACAACGACCTGCCCTGCAGACACCAAAATGTCACAGTGCAATTGTTGAGATGTCTTCTTTCTCTCTTTTCTTATTACAAGCTATAGCTACACTATTCTACACAGAGAGCACTGAGGCATGCACAATATCCCTTGTAGACATACAAGCCCACTCTAGGTTGAAATTTAGCTGTCAGTGACACGCCAGCCAACATGTAAGTGAATAGGGAAATTACATTAAAGATTATTTAAAAACCTTTAAAAAAACATTTAGCTAAACAACATCATCAAGGAACCATACGTAATTTATAATATCAACCAAGAACATCTATGATACCTGGAGCAAGATACAGTATCAGTGGTGTAATTATGAAATCTACCAGCAAGGGTTAACTGGACCACACTAAGCAAATTAAACAAATGCAAGCATTGAAGTGTAGGTGGGTATGTGCAAGTTAACCTTGCAGAGAGAAATATTCTGATGATCTCATTGTCTTTATAATTCAATTCAGTTTGGGGCCATATTTCATCTCAACATTAACAGAACATTCTTCCAGAATCAGTTACATCTCTAACTTTATAACCTGCATAGCGTATCACTTCAAGCCCTGTATCTGAAGAAAAGAGACCAGCTGTCAGATTAAATCTGATAATCAGCTCTTGCAATGTGTTTTTCACGCCTCCATTATTCCAGCGTGTGTTGCAGAGTCTCCCCCTGCAGCTACTGACTAACAAATCAGAAAGTGCTTGATTGCTGTGTATTAACATGGAGACACATCTATTTAAGGAGAAGAGGAGGAAACATTCCATCTAATCAACAGTAAGAAATGATCTTATTGTTTTATGAATTTATATAAAGGGATTTTACTATGATGCAATGGCTCCATCAAGATCACCACGTAGGACATAAATGACAAATAAACATCATCTCAACTATTTCTCCTAGACAGCATTGAGAAATTTCTATTTCTCGTGTAAAATATATGCTGGTAATCTAAACTTGGAAATTCTCAAACTGAGCTCAAATTTACAGACACTAAAATCTGTCTGAAATTTCAATATAAACTATTAAAATATATATAAAATATTTTCCAACAAGTTAATCCAAAACCAAATTATCAGAGCAATTAATGATATCAGTTCTTACTGTACAACAAAAGTCTAATTTGTATCAAGAAATTGTGTAATTCAGGTTTGACAGCACAAATAACAACAACACTAATTTATTTACATTACTCAATAGTATAACAGTAGCTCAACTGTTTTCATAATAGTGTTACTTTTCCAGTAAGAACTTACCTTTTCCAACAGCATTTTTTCCAACCGTTTAATAGTCAAGTCCATTGAACATATTGTTTTTTGTCATGTTCTGAAAATATTTTTTTTCTAAATTTTTTTAATGTAACGAGTTATATTGTGTGATAAAATAATAATAAAATAATATTTTTATGCATTTATTTATTTTTGTTTCTCAAGTGATTTTATTGTTTTAATGTCAATATATTTTACTCACTTAATAATTAAGAACATAAAGAATATTACTTTGCAGTGCATTTACAAGGCAGCACACACAATAAATACTTAAAACAATTTATCACAACAATTACCTAATAAACTATAAAAAAAAATAAAAAAACAACAAACACCAAAAACAAAAAAAAAAAAATCTCACTTAAATTGGGCATGTTTATTAATGAGACCACCAAAACAACTAGAACTTTGAGGCATTTCTGCTGTTTTTTTTTTTTAGGTTGCCAGATTTTCATCTGCCACCATATCTCTCCCCCTTTCTTCCAGCATTACCTAGTCCCTCTCGCTCTCTCTCTCTCTCTCTCTCTCTCTCTCTCTCTCTCTCTCTCTCTCTCTCTCTCTCTCTCTCTCTCTCATGACTAACTAATGAGTCCTGGCATTGCGGTTGTCCCTGTGGTGTTATTGGGCTGATCTGTGCTCTCTTAAGGGTGTGTTGAGAGGTTGACTCTCTAAAGCAGCAGGAGGCCCACACTTCTCTTAAACACCAGGGCTAAAGAGGTTGGTTTACTGGGTAACACCTTGGCCTGACCTCCCGAGCCTCTGGGAGTTACTCTGTGATTAGTTCTGTGCTAGCCTGGAGCCGAAGAACCGGCGTCAGGTGGAAAGCCACTCTCTCCCCACCACACGGTGAATGATTGGGATACTCGTGCTGTAATCAATCACCCTTTCTACCTCCGACATACCGCACGTACACATCCACCGGGAGAAGGATGGGGCCTCCTAAACTTGTTGCTATCTTTGTTGCTGTGCCTGAAAAGCTGCATGATTTTATTTAGAGTCGGCCTTTGACTCGATAACAGGAGATTAATTGTCGCTGTTGCTTCGCTTTGTCCCCAATGGGTCTTTGTGGCTTTCGGCGAACAGAGAAAGGATATACTGTACGTGTACGTGCTCAAACATGATTTCCTCTTTTCGCTCCTGGTCTGCTACTGTTTGCCACTCGGCCCCTGTGGACGGGATCTCATTATTGCGATGTGTATTCACATCTTCACCACCTTTTGCCCAGGGTTCTCCTTCTCTTTCACTTTGCTGCTTTCCCCTTACAATGAGATTTGTGACACCTTCTCCTCTGGCATCCCTGTTGGTCTGAAACTGGGCTTCACTGACCTAACGCTGCCCTCCCATCAAGACAAGAGACTTCAGAAAGAAAAATCGCAAAAGTTATTACTTTTAAATCTCTGCGGTCTGTCCTAGACAGAAGCAATGAGACTAAATAGAGATCAAATAAAGATTCAAATGAAGAACAAATCTCAACAATTAGGGCTGCATGATTGATCAAAATCCAAAATTGATATGGCTTAATGCAATATCATATTGCAAAGGCTGTGATTTGATTAAATAAATACATATGCTGTGAAGAGAGGCTTTAATGGCTTCCTGTGGGTTTCCACCAAAATTAAAGCTTAATGGCTTAATGATTGAAAATAATGAAATGAAGACAGCCATAAATATTAGTATTGTAATTTTAAAGTTGTACTGTAAACTAAAATTATCATCTTTACATTTAATATTTCTATTTAGTAGTAGTAATGATAGTAATAATAGTTTATTAGTTGTCATTTTATGATAATATTGATATTGTTCATATTGTGCAGCTATACAAACAAGCACAGAAAACCTGAAGCTTTTTAAATGTTTAAATCAGATTTTAAATTGCAATGACAAATTTGATCAGAAAAACGTTATTAGAAACATTAACGCCCTTAGAAACAATGTAACTAACTGCTCACATTTGTCAATGCACTAAAGTCTCAAAAGTCATTTCAAATATTTCTTATTCAATTTTTCCAAAACCAAATTATCCTATGTTATCCACTTTCTTTTAATAGTTTTATATTTTCGTTATATGTCTCTTTTTATTTCTCCTAAAGAAATCTGAAAGAAAAAACATAGTCGAGAAGTCTCCAGAGCTTAAAAAGAGCAACATTTGGAATATTCAACAGATTCTTTCTGCATCTCCAACACTCGAAATCATCTTTTTGTTTGTTTTCATTCAAGGTAAAGCCGGTTGGAACATCATTTATTCACAAGGTCAAGTGGGTCGTTTTGAAAATGAGCAGCACAAGGCCACCGTCGACCCCAGGAGGTTAAACCCCTAGTACAACAAAAAGCAAATATTGTGTATGAATGTGTATGAAAAATGGACTTCAGAAACTGGAGGTCAAGCTCATTCTAGGCTAAACACAGCAGTCGAGTGGGCAAAATCTCAGTTGATAGTCTTTTTCTTCTAATGCTTCCCATTAAAGTTAATGTGTATATGTTTGCAGGCAACTCACCAATATGGCTGCGATGTGTTGAGGCCAGACTCAGCTGACCCCAGAGAGACAGCAGACAGATGCCCAACAGCAGCAATCTCCTGCCCACACGCTGCAGTTCCCGCTCCCGCATCCTACAATCACACACACACACACAAAATACCTGTTTATACTTAAGCAAAATTAACATATGATTTAATGACAAATGGGAAATAACACTCAGTAAACAGCTAATTTATCTGAATACACTATCAAACACATGGAAATAAGTACTATGGTTTTGTAATCCTATCAAATGGTAATACTACTGGAGCTAGTTGTTACACAGGCTATATTCAGACTCCAGGCAGATTTTTTTCTCAGATCAGATCTTTTCAGTCAGACTGTCTGTACTATTAATGTGCAAGTGACCAAATCAGATTTGTGTGTCCATAACCAACTTATCTGCATGGGCTGCTTTGGTTACGATACAGGTGTACCCACATTTTTGATGAGGCTTTTAAAACAGATGCAGGAAAAATAGAAATGCATCATCTCCAAATAAGCACCTGTCGAGTCACAGTGCAGAATCTGTGATGGAGGAGACTGTTATATTGTGATGTTTCGGCTTTGGCTGTATGAATACTTCTGGCATTTCTGTCACCAGTTTTGATGTTAGTGTTGCATTAAGAGTGCTGCAAAAGATGATTTGAAATCTGATTTGAGCAGCCAGAGCATCTAGACTGAGACACATTTAAATCCACTGATTTAAATCCAAATGTAGTATGAATCAGATTTGAAAAAATCAGATTTCATGTTTTTTTTTTTTTTTGCTGTCCAGACTTTGAAAAACCCATCTGGATGATATCTGGATATGCAAAAAAATAAATTAAAAAATTGACATTTGCTAATAGTCTGAACAATACTGACCATAGCATATTCAGGCAACAGTATAATAAGAGGTAGGTTTTTCATGCAGTTTTATATTGGGGAAGGTTGTCAGATACTTTTTTAAATTATATAATTCCTAATTGGTTTGATATTTCTGAATGTTAAATATACATTTTCATTGTTTCATTAATTGTTTTACTGTCCATTTTGATTTCTTGTTCATTTTAATGTAGCACCATGGTACTTTTCTGAAGGGAATCATTCTCATTTTACCGCATTTGTCAAACAAAACATTTTACAATTTCCCCTAATTGGCTCAAACACCCAAAAAATAGTCCATTTACCATGTAAATGTCAGACCAAACATCCCATTATATTCTGAAATACAGTCAGTATAGTCAGTCAAACAAATGACTCCATACACAACATGATCCATAAATCCTCAAAATGCGAGATCGTTTAGAACGTGGCAAACACGATTCCAAACAGCCATTAATTTCCTCAAATATCTGCCATCCCTCAAATGTGTTAGCGAGTGACACAGTCTCGCTCTTTGGCGGTGGTCCGCTCTTGTCTAGAAAACACAGTAATCTTGATATACTATCAGAGGCTGCAGGCCAGAAATTCCCTCTCTGTCTTTGAGGGGTCCGCAGAGACTAGAACACACAAAAGCAATCATCGTGCTGCCATGCCAAGCTTGTGTTCTACTTGTGGAGGGAGGACAACAGCAGTATCACAGCCATCTTTTCATGTATTTTGCCAGCATCCCTTCTCAAATTACAGCAAAGGCGGGCTTCATATGAGGGGCTGCGAGCCTGCGTGTTTGGCAGAGACTGTGAGGCTTTCATGCATATGTTCAGTATTCAGTCAGACTCTGGAGGTTTCTTTGTCCTTCATTACTCTACACTAAAAGAACATTGGTCTGGTTTTGTAGCTGCAGTAGAGCATGTGAATAACCCAATTTGAGGATTTGATTACAGCAGGCGTTTTATGAATCAGTACTATTGGATTTAAGGAAATCTGTGTTGCATTTTGCAAGCCAAAAAAATAGAACTTTAAACATGTTAATAAACACTTCATCAATATAAAATATACATATATAGTAGAATTAGATTTCTACAGAGGTGCTTACACATGAAGAACTGACTTCCACAATATAGGGTGTTTTAGACATTTGTGGACCGTTGTCATGGCTTTACTATACGGTTGCTAGCATGTCCTGAGAGGTTGTTAGGGCATTGCTATGCGGTTGCCAGGGTGTTGCTATGCAGCTGGTAAAGCTAGAGTATTTTTCAATTGTTACTTTGCAGTTGTTCTTTGCATGTTTAAAACTACAAGTGACTCTTAACTCCTATGATAAAAAATAAAAGTGAAGAACACAAAAAAATTAAATCTGTGCTTTTATAAACCTGATTAGAAGATGCAAGTCTTTGCATACATTCTCAGAGCTTCATAAGCATCATTATTCAACCCAGAGTCTTTTCTTTCTCTTTTTCTCTCATGCTTTCTTCCTCCCACCCATAAGAACAATTAGCCTCTTTGCCCGCAATAACCGCACAAAGCCGATGGGGTTCACAAGCTTATGAGGTCACTGACAAGTCACTGGAGTTGAAGTATTGAAAACACACACACTGTAAATAGCTGACATCGCCCTGCATGCACCCAAAGGCCATGTATGTATTGATTGAAAAGAGACATGGGTAAATAGGAGCCAAAGAGGTCAGAATGTTTTTTTCAACAAACCCAAGTGTGCAACAGCCCTTTCCTGATTGGACATATTTTGGTTTAAGGGCAGAACAAACCTTCAATTACATTTTAATGTGTTAAGAAACAATCAATATAGTCTTTGACAAAACTTCATGTCGTTCAATCAAATCCTCTGCTGAAAAACACACAATCTAATTATGGGTATGATAGAGGCAGCCAATAAGTTTGTTATTAATTTGGTGATTATGTTCAAATAAAATACTATGCAGTATATATGCTGTACAGTGCCAAATATAAAAAAAACACTATGTGAATCTGAATGTATACAATATACAAAAATTATTTATCTAAAGAAATTAAGCAATTAAAACTTTTATTCAGCAAGGACACATTAAATTGATCAAAAGTGAAAGTAAAGACAATACAAAATGTTACAAAAGATTTATATTTCACACAATGCTGTTGCATATCATACATATATATATACAAATATATTCAAATAGAAAACGGTTATTTTAAATTATAATAATATTATACTACACATATTAAAATACTGCAGAAATAAGCATAGTATTCCAAATGATCCAAATCCCATCTTTCTTTTGTGAACCCACAATTCTCTGCTACCTCTAAGGCAGCATGACTCACTTTTAAAGCATATAAACACATAAACCAGAGGGAGGAAAGAACCAACAAGTTATTAAGCGGCTTCTCCCCTGACTCATCATCTCGTTCCAATATGTGTAAAACACTATACACCTAAGGGACACCAACAACTACAGCTGACTGACAGCATTAAAGACACCAATGAAGGCATTTTATGAAAAATTCTGAGAAGAACAAGCATTAAGACTAGAAGTGCAATTGCCAAACCACTCGAACGTAATAAAACGAGTGAAGGGAAAAAAAAAACTCCTCCACCTGTTTTCCCCAAGAACAGCGAATCACTTTCAAACGAGCAATCCAGCCCACCACCACGGCTTGCTAATTAGTCCCTTTGGAAAGCCCCTCGTGCAGATGGCAAGATGTCTGACATATTTATTTTGGTCCTTCTCGTCAAACCTATCCTTTCTCTAGTTCTTAAACTCACCCTCTTCGTCTGAACGGAGGCGGTAAATGCATTTAATCCTGCAGATGTAGAGTCATACAAGTTCTCCAGACTCGCTTGACCTTGCTGCGTGGATGTAAGTGCGTTCATATGAAAGAAGTGGAGAGAAAACTAAATTACAGAGCCGCCCAGGTAGGCGCATTTCCCCACAGGGCTTGAAGGAACCGGGCACGCGAGGCTCACGTCTGCCAGTTTGCCAACCGCAGGAGTGCAATTTAAGATCTAGACATCTGCTGGGTGAAGTGGAGAATCAAAGATGGAGAAGGTCTGAAAGGAAAGAGAGAGGGATAGAAGTGTACAGAGGAAGAAAGAGGGCCTCAGGTGTAGTTATTAGTCCACAGCACTATTGATGGGCCTTGACAAGAAAGAGCCAGGAGGGGAAAACAGATGTTTGGGCACTAGGCACTTTCCACAAATATGATTCAAAATGGGTCTGAAGTACTGTATTAGTTTCCTTTTTTTCTACAAATATTTACCCTCAAAACATGCTAAATATTACATTACATTTATTTTCTATGAGGTTTTAAATTTGTACGACCCTATTAGCTTCCTGGTAAATTTAAATGTCTAAATACAATTTTACATTTTTATTTACAAATATACATGAAATCAACATAAAACTAAAGGGACAGTCCACCCAAAATGGTTTTGGTTTCCTTTGACTTCCAATTTATTTATTTATTTATTTATTGTCCATGCAATGGAAGTCAATAAGAACCAAATCTGTTTAGGGACCAATATTCTTCATATATCTCCTTTTATGTTCAATAAAGGAAAGTAAATCATATGGGTTTAAAACACCATGAGGGAGAGTAATGCCTTTAAATAGACTATACAGTATATACCAGAATGGATAACAGGCTTGCAAATTTAGCGGAAATTAAGCTTGCACTTCATAGGAGTTAGTCTATTTGGGACCAAATGCTCCATTTTCTTCAAAGGATTTCAACAACAAATAGCTTTTAAATACTAGATCTTTTGTTTCATGATGCTCTAAACAAAGAACAAGTAAATGAATGTGGACACACACAAATCAATTCATCCAAAGAACATTGTCAGACAGTATTGTTATCCTTGACTCAACAATGCAATTCATTTTTAAATCAGAAACACTTTCAAAAATGTGTTTGCCTTGAAGTTAATAGGACAACATATGGTGGGCAGAATGCTTTTTCTGACAGTCAAATATGTAAAACAAGCCTTTTGGTTCAATCACTGTGAAAACGTCTAATACTAGCCAATTTGGAACCTTCAAGCCTCAGCGTTTGGCAGTTGGTGAAAATCAATCGCAGTTTGTGAAGATTTTTATAAATGGATTCTACTGCATTTGAGTTCAAACCGATGTGCAAAACAATGGTTTTCAGTCACCAGTGTTTTAAAAAGAATTAAGCAATTATAGTGGTGCAATCTATTTATATTAAATGTTCATAGCATATTTAGCCAAACATCTAATCTAGAAACCTATAGCTGACCCGACCTCTGTTTATCACATGAAATGCAAGAGATGCAGGAACTAAGAGTGTTCTCCTCAAAAACAGTCCTATTTTGCACTCTGGTTCTGACTCAAAGGATGATATCTGATGCTATATGGTTTACCAACAGCCAGGTATGACTTTGAGTGACTGGAACAATTTGTTGTTAGAATGTGGGGGGGGGGGGTTTGGGGTGAGAAAAAGAAGAGAGAATGCAATATAGATACAAGAAAAAGAATTCTGCATGATTACACACCTGTATGAATGTGAGAGCTGAACATCATTTTCCCTGCAGCTTTAAGACAGGCTTTTCAAGAAGCGGTTGTTAAAATATAGGGAAAGCTAGTCGAAGTCTTGCATATATCGTCTGTATTATTCAAACCGCACACTGATTGCATGCATTTCACTGAGCTGAAAATCCATAGGGTTTCTTTGTTTTTCTAGGTGATTTTTCCACTTTGTGGCACAGCGGAAACTCCTCACAAACACTCCTGTACTCTTCGTTTCCAGATGAATGATTCTGCAACAACATGCACTGAGCCACTGGAAATCTGTCTTTAGTCTACCTGTAAATGTCTGTTGGAACGAGCAATGGGATGATGTGCAAAGGTGATTTGGTCCTGTTGATAAACAGTGGGGAAACTAAAGACATGTTAGTATCAAGTTGCCTTCATAAAAGCCAAAATTATTCGTATGACTCATTCTGCAAGTGTCTCTCATTTTCAAAGGCAATTTCCTCATAGGACCCGCCGATGAACAGAGGTCAAAAAATTTTGATTTTGGACTAGCATACAACTCCAAAGAGAATACGAATGTAATATGGCAATTATGATGTCATATCAGAAGACATTTTTTGTTACGGGTGAAAATACAGTATGAACAAAAAGAATAAAAACACTGATTAATATTGATAGCCTTTTATTTCTTAATGCTTTATTATGTCATGTTTCTTTAGGGCATTTTTTTTTTTACAGTAATGCTGTTCTATTTATTCCATTTTATGTTAAAGGTGATGTCATTTCTACACTTTTTGTGGAATTAAAAAATGCCTGTGGCTATGTCAGACCAAGAGCAACATTTTATTATGAAAAAAAAAATCAAACTACAAATGGCCTACTTAACAGAGGTCTCTGCACATGAACATATAGGATAAGAAAAATTATTTCAACATTGATAAATGACACCCTTTAAACATGTAAATTCAGCTAGGATTCGTCATCTACTGCATTTTCTGGGCCAAAGTCTTTAGAACCCCAGCGAAGTGCATTCTGATTAACCAGAGCAATCAGTACGTGACCCAGACTGCTTTTAACTGTTTCTTTGATCTGAAAATTTGGCTCTGGCTTATTTTAAAAACCTTCCCACTTTCCCTGTTTGCAAACTACTAGTTTTTTATCCCTCATCAAAGCCCAACCGCTCCCTCCTCCACCGACTGAGATTTCACTCAAGCAGATGATTGCTAAATGCTAATGCTAAAGCACAAGGGGGAAATCTGACTCAAATTGAAAGCACATTGAAGTCCAGAAGAGCCGTAATGCGATCAAAGGCATGCTGAGTGGATCTCCAAGCTTCCCCCTGTGCTTTTCAGCTGACACTGTGTCTGCCTGAGCAGAAAATTATGCTTCTGTTTTTGTCAGTCATAAGAAAATACTCCTCCTTCTAACTGTGAGCCCATGACAGAAACCCATAAATTGGCATGAGACAGAGTTAAGAGTTGAAATAAATACCTGCTTAGAGGCTTTAAAAAAGTCTTGAAATTAAATTCTTTGCACAAGGAAAAGATTTGCAGTAGAGTGTTGTGCATGAAGTCAAAAAAAACAAACAAAAAAAATGTGTGATGAATTGCATTCTGGTTTGCATACTGTTGTTTAAAGAAAAATGCAAGGCCAAAAGGAGTTAAACATCTTGGCATCATAAAGATGCCAAGTGACTCATCCAAGTGGGCTTGAGCTCCTTTTATTTAGCAGTTTTCTCTCTGATATTCTATACAAGCATAAAATGGACATTCTTGGATTTAATTCAAAACATTTTTGTGGGTTTTTGATGGTGGTATGTGACTGGCTGCTACACCATGATCAGACTGCCACAAGCTTTCTCCCTGACACGGCTGTGTCCTGGATGGAGACTTTAGTGATGTAGTTGCTGCGGTTGTCAACTGCAGGTTGTTGCTATATATAAAGCAAAGGAAGTATCACTGTCCAGAAGTTGGTCAGTTTTTTCTTATACTCACCAAGTCTGCATTTATTTGATCAAAAATACAGTAAAAAAGTAATATTGTGAAATATTATTTCAATTTAAAATAATTTTTCTATCTGAATATATTTTAAAATATAATTTATTTCTGTGTTCCTGTATTTTCAGCATCATTACTCCAGTCTTCAGTGTCACATGATCCTTCAGAAATCATTCCAATATTCTAATTTGCTGCTCAAGAAACATTTATTATTATGTTTTATTATGCTATATATATATATATATATATATATATATATATATATATATATATATATATATATATATATATATATATATATATATATATTATATTATTATTTTTTTTTTTTTTTTTTTTTTTTTTCAAAAAATTGAAAATAATTTTTTTTTCAGGATTCATTTACAAATAAAAAGTTCAAAAGAACAGCAAGTATTTGAAATAAAAATACTATATATACTGTATATACTTACTGACCCTTAACATAAAGTATAATTTTATAATACATCTGGTAAGTGTTAATCAAATACTGGCCAAGTATTTGCATTGCAACCTGTCCTCCAACTAATACGCTCGTATAGGTCGTTTGTCCAAATCCCTGAAATACGACCCTGAAATACGATCCCTGAAATTGTCCATCAGAGCGTATACTACAATTGCGCCCCTATCGGCGTTTAGGGGCGCCCCTATTCGTGTAGCTCAGTTGGTAGATTATTGCGTTATACCTTGATATGCAATCATGCTATCATGGGTTCGGTCCTAGAGAACGGACGTGCACGTAAAATGTAAATGCTCAATAAATCATAATTTAGCATGATTTCTGTGACGGGTTAAGGCCAATTTATACTTCTGCGTCGGGTGCGCGTAGTAGGTACTGCGTAGCATACGCATTGACGTGTACCATACGCCGTACCCTTCGCCATACCCTGACGCGCACCTCCTCAAAAATGTAACTACGCGTCACGACGACGCGGACTGCAAGATCTGTGATTGGTCGGCTTGGTAGTATCACGTTTCCTCCTACGCATTTCCGGAATGATCTTCTGCACTCTGGACCGCCCGCCATTTTTAAATTCCGAAATTCAGTGAAGAGCCAACATGGAAATGGACCAAGTGACCGAGCGATTAATTGAAGAAGTGAGGAAATACAGCCATCTGTATGACTCCTCCTCTTTCAGTCGCCATTGTTCGTAGAAGCCCGCGAGGATCGAGGAACGTAAACACAGTGGAACCCGCTCGCGTCAACTAGCGTTTCGGCGGTGTAACTGCAGAGCAAAACAGACATACGCAGAAGTATAAATGCTCACGACGGCGTCGCCTATGTGCGTAGCCTACGACGTACACTACGGCGTACACTCGACGCAGAAGTATAAATTGGCCTTTAGGTTTAGGGGGTGGGGTTAGGTGTGGTCATTCGAACGAATAAGCCACCTAGTAAAATATGTACGAATTACTGTGAGATCGGTGTAAAAAGTCCACACATTGCAATTAAATAAACGTGCGTTTTGATTGGTAATGATGTTATACGTCATTTCATGATGACAGACACAACGCGATACTGTCATTATTTTTACGCACGCTAGAGGCCGCTTAACTTTAAAGAGTAAATATAGGTCGTAATAAGGTGCTTGCACAAACGACCTACATGGTCGTTTTTTGTTGGAGGATAGGCTCTTGCATTGTTAATGTTCATACATTAGCATTGCAGGGTTAATAAAGATTTGGGTTCTTTAACACCTAGAAAGCATTGTGTTCTATTTTATGCATTTGATTACAAAAATTAAGAAAAAAAAGGCAAATTAACGTTTTCAAAACCATAAATGGTGCAAAACCAACATTCAACAGGGAACATTTAGCAATAGGGACAGGGTCTAAACACTATGCATCCTTGTGCAGGGAATATTCAATGAAAAGAATACACTTTCTTACAGTTTTACCTGTGCAATAACTCAGGTTTAGTAACTGAGCATCACATGACATCATGCTGTTGTTCTCGCAAGTGTCAATCACCTCACTGTTCTCTCACTTTACACTGTCAATTAACATCAGACCACTACACTCTCCCATCACAAGCAGACCACCATGAAACGTTGGACACTGCAGATTTTGTATCGAAGAAGTGCTTGAACAGAATGATGTACTGTGATCTTCACTCTATGACTGCAAGTTTGATCGATAATTATGTTTTCTGTTGCACTTGTCATCTGTACAGACAATAACAGCAAGATTTTTTGTAAGCCAAAGATGAAATGATGCAAAAAATGACATACATTGTCTGAAACATTGTTTTCTCACCAGGTTTCAGCTGTCTACATGTCTCTATATATTCAAATTGCACCTGTGAAATGTTTAAAAAACAATACTAAATATAGCTGCAAGCAGCGATGGCGGGCTCAAGCCATCAGCGCAAACGCAAACTGTGCCCAGCGGGCACATGCATTTACAGTAACCCTCTGGCAGTCAGGTTTTAAGGGATACGGCAATTAATGGGTTAATCCGAAGCATCAAGACTTTGAGATCACATACACAGAACAGTATTCATTAAGAAAGTGAAATTAAATGATTAATAAACTATTTATTCAAACCCTTGCTATTTTCTATTCTCATAAAAGTCATGGCTGTGGAACATCTGTAATATAGTTGGCTAGCTGGATGCAAATAAAGTCATGCCTTTTATTTTTTCCCCTGTTTGCTTTTTCACATTCCTGTCACTGAAGCGTTGTGGCCAAAGACACAGAAGGTAACTGAAACAATGTGGTTTAAGTCAAGGTGATTAAGGGGTACAAGCACAGTGGTTTGTGTAGATGATGCAGTTACACAATGAACGTGTCTCTTTTCAAGTAAATTATGAGTCCTTATGTGAGTACTATTATATGCACAACATGAAAATAGATAACTAATATAGTGTCCCTTTTACACTTTTTCAGTAATGTGTGATAACTTGAGAAATATGTTGTCAATAAAATTAAAATAACAAAAAGTAATGGTATATAGGAGATGATAGCTTTTGCATAATTACTATAATGGGCTTTATTAAAGTTTGTGGAAAAAGAATGAATGTTTATGCATTTTTTATTTATGCACATAAATGAAACATTTTCAAGTCTTTGAACAGATCTTGAAGTATTTGCTATCTTGTGGCGCCATCGAGTGGACAACATTAGCATTGTGGCCTTCATTTTTGAACAACATTATGAAAGGGTCCAATATTTTTTGAATGATTATAAATATTTAATGATTAGTTTACTGATAATATATCCACATTAAAATCTAATGTACTGATTCTGTATCTTATTTCATGCTTAATCATGAGTTAAATTTTCAATTTACATTTTTAAGCAGTGTTGAATGATTACTATGTGAGTTGCTAATTTTTTTTTGTTTTGTTTGTTTTTTTTTTTTTTTTTTTTTTAGGATTTACATTTAAAAAAATTAGCCTACTTCAAACATTTTAAGCAGCTTGAACAAAACCTGTTAATATTTATTACAGACCACTGTAACTGTATAATATACAAATTTATTATGAAAATAAAGGTGTGTACACCAGTTAAATTGGACGATAATAAATTGCTAACAATAGTTTAATAGTGCATATTTTAAGTTTATCGGTGTTTGGATGCAGAAATGGACAAATCAAATGTAAAATAACATGTCATCGATTTAGTTAAATATAGATTAATTCCTGGTTAGAGCAAAATAATAATAATAATAATAATAATAATAATAATAATAATAATAATAATAATAATAAATACATGAATACATACATTGTGTTCTTATGGGTGGATTGTGTGCATTCGCGGTAATATTTTGTTTTAAAAAGCTCTTAAAACTATAAAAATGCTTTTATTGTGAGCTCGTGAGACTGCACGCGCTGATGCAGCGTTGATTTCTCTCTTGTCTTTCTCACTGATCTCTGGCCAAACATCAATTATTAATGAGATCTGAGCCGGTAATAATAACATATGTTGGTTCAGCTTGTCAGTGTGAATGAAATGTGTATTTATTTGTCCGTTCTCGCAGAAAAAACATCACCGTGTTCTGGAGCGCAGAGCAATCGATGTGATGTTCAGCCCTTAGACAAAGAAAATCTCACAAGCACTAATAAACACTCATTTTCATCTCTATAATATGTCCTTCTAATTGTTTTGTGTTAAATCGCCGCTGTGTTTTAATGTAAAAGGCTGTAGTTTCTGTATGTAGACTTTTTTTCCCTTCAAGTGTTCAGAAGTCTCGCGCTGTCAGACAGGCTGCAGCAAATATTTCATTTTAACACTCCCAAACATCTGAATTTAGCTCTTGGTGTATTCTAATTGGCGGATTGTGTGCAATCGCCGTAATATTTTATTTTTAAAAGGTCTTAAACAAGAATAAACTCGTTTGTTGTGAGCTCGTTGAGACAGCACGCGCTGTTCGAAGCGGTGAATTATCTCTCGTCTATCTCTCTGTTCTCTGGCCATACATCAATTATTAATAAGCCCTGACCCGCTAATAATAAGATATGTTGGTTTAGCTTGTCAGTGTTAATGAAATGTATTTATTTATTTGTATTTTTAACCGATTTAAAAGTGAAACTATGCGAGACTCCTCCCTCTCAGTCCCGGGAATTGCTCCTGTAGAGGCACAATTTCTCTCAGACAATGGAAGTCTCAGCACACATACACTCCTCACAAAGAGCCAAAAATCCATATTCAAATCAAAATAGCCGACTTCCTGTTGGTCGTAGCTAATGACTGTAAATTAGAAAGTTGTCCGTCTTAATAAGAACAATATATGTACCGAGTTTTGTGTCTGTAGCTAAAACTAAGCCCCCCACTTTTGACAAAAGGTGGCACTATAGAGTTCCTCCTCCACGCCCTTTTATGACCTTTTGCCAGTGTCTAGCTATCATTAATACTGATATGTGTTCTGAGTTTCATGAAATTCTAAGCATGTTATCTGCCTCAAAATCAGAATATATTATACAGAAAAATATTCCAGTTTGATATGTTGCCATGGCAACACTATATTAGATATCAATATCCCCTCAACAGTTTTACATGGGCTGGGTTTTGTCATTATTCTGATGAAGTTTGAAGCAAATTGAGTAAAAATAAGATGCTGAATTCAAAGCATTTTGAAAATGACACACTTCCTGCTGCCAGTTGGTGGCGCTATAACTTTGACTCCTAATAGTCACATATATGCGATCGGCATCATACAACGAACAAATTAATGAAGTTTAATTAAAATCAGGAAATGTATGTGGATGTTATTAGACACTTCCTGTTTCTCATTTCTCGCCATAATTTCAACGCCTCGCCACGAGCAAAACCATTCGAGATATCAAAAATCCCCTGGCAATTTTGCATCCCCAATGTCTTGAGATCATGTTGACCAAGTTTGGAGGCAATCGGGTAAAAAACCTATGACAAGTATATCAAATTCCAGAGCATGCACTTTTTACATAGCTCTAAATAGCTGACTTCCTGTTGGGCAGAGCCTGTGACATGCAATACGAAAGTTGTTCAGCACAATGCGATCTATATGTGTACTGAGTTTCATATGAATACGTGCAAGTATGTTTGAACTATACATCAACATTTCTGACTGTGTTCCAGGGGGCGCCGTAGAGCCCCTGTGCCACGCCCGGGTCTCAGCCTCTGCAGCCTCCTAATGGCCACAGATTCTAAGGTGTGTGCAAATTTTCAAGAGTTTTTGAGTATGTTAAGGGCCCCAAAAGCCCCCACAACTTTGACGAAAAATAAGAATACTAAACCCTAAATAGCCAACTTCTTGTTGGGCGGAGCCTATGACATGCAGTACGAAAGTTGTTTGGCTTGATGAGATCTATGTGTGTACCGAGTTTCATACGTCTACGTGCAAGTATGTATGATATATGGCCCTCCATATTCCAGGGGGCGCTGTAGAGCCCCTGTGCCACGCCCGTATATCTGTCTCTGCCCAGCCCTAATGGCCGCAGGTTCCAATCTGTGTGCCAATTTTCAAGAGTTTTCGAGCATGTTAAGGACCCCAAAAACCCCCGTAACGTTAGAAAAAAAAAATAATAATAATAATAATAAAAAATAATCCTAAGGAAAACAATAGGGCTCTCGCCCTCCAGGCTTGAGCCCTAATAAGTAGCAGTCGACCAATATACCAGACACACAAATCAACTGGCCAATGTCACTCCAATTATGCACTTTTTCCAGTTTTCTGGGTGGAATTTTGAAGCAATATTAATTCAATTGCATCATACAAATCATTTCAGATATGCATTGCCTTCTAATCTAAGAAGGGCAGATCAGACTTTCTAAAACTTCATAAAAATGTAACTTGATTTTTTACACAAGGGCAAAAAAGGGAATAGAACAGAATAGAGTAGAATATCAATTTGTTGTATAGCTAAGTCCATAACAATATTAAATTAACTTATTTAAACTAAAATCAAACTTAAGTCGCTTAATTATTTACATGTCACTACCATGGGTTATTATAATTAACTAAAACTAAAACCATAAAAATAAAAATTACTTGAAATAAAATAAACATTATATGCAATAAAATAAAATATTAAGTAAAAAAATATGTTGCCAAGGCAACATTTCTCTTTTTCATTTAATGTACTAAAATAACTAAAAGTAAAATACAAATTTATAGAAATTATACAGACACATAAAAAGACAAAAAATATAAAAAATAATAAAAACACAAAACAAAATGACAAAAACTTTCAAATTTAATAAAAAAAAATAGAACTATAACAACTGATTTAAAATATGAATAAAAAAGCATAGAATAGAATAACACTGGTTATAAGGAATTTACTAATAAACGTTTTGAAAAATGTACCTTTTTATGACTATAATTTCTTATATGATCTTTACGTAAAACACTTTGAATTACCATTGTGCATGAAATGTGCTATAAATAAATTTATCTTGCCAAATCTTATCTTAAAAATTATCCAATTTACTTTAAAATGAATTATCCACTTGAATATGATAGGGACATGAACATGTACTGCACAGCAGGACTGACCCATAAAGCACATACTTGCTCTCCAGAAACTGGTGGACCGCTACTATCAGCTTGTTTTATTAACCACTAAGATTTTAGTAAACAAATGATTCACATTAATGGGTTGAGAGCAGCAGAATTGAATCTAAGCAAAAGAGGGAAAGGCAAACCACGAACTCTCAGCCCTGCTTGGGCTGTGTTAATAGGCATCTTTAAAACACCTGCTGTGAAGGTCTGCAGAGCCAGAAAGCTGATCTAGGATCAGGAATCTTTCTCTCTTCACATTAGTCTTAGTCAGCAAGCGGAGAGAAGACAGTGCGCCCCTGGACCAGGGCTGCCTGGTGAACAGCCTCCTTGCATTATTCACAGTACGAGCAGACTGGTTTCACTGCTCCATTTGCTGCCCTGCTGTCAAGAAGTAACAAGCATGCAGTCTTACATTATTGACCAATGCAGCTTACAAAGGGGAAGCGGGTGAAGGGAGGGAGAGAGAGCAGGAGAGTCCACAAAAGGGTTAGCAGGATAATCTGAGTTTAAAGAGGCACTTTTTGCACCAATCTACCATGGGGAAAACACCAATTGATAAGTAAGCAGAAGGAATAATAGAACAACAAAATAAAGCAGAAGAATTACCACAGCCTACACTTTTGCCACCACACGAAAATTATTTGATTTCTGGCATCAGCAAGTCATTACACACTAACAATTTAACTGGGAAAGGATTTTCTTTTTGTGTTTGTCCCGTTCAAGTTTTTTTGATACCCTAAGCTGGTTTATAGGCTCAAACATATTCAACTGACATGGTTTTCTAGAGTAGCACACTCAATCCACCTCGTTCTGCAACCCACTCTCTGTTCTGCCGAAATCACAAAATGGAATACAATCAAAGTGCCCTCGTTTATAACTGAAATATAAAATCCCATTATTAAAAGTAGTATATGCAATCCATGTCCACTCGTGTTAAAATCAAAATTTTATCAACCAGGTGAAAACACCACCACCCTTCAGAGAAATATGTTTTTATATATTAAAATATTTTGTTCTGTTTTCCAGTTGTCTCTATATAGTAAATGTGATAAAAGGTTTTTCATTACAATACTTGGAGGTGTTAATTACATTCCAAAATACAATATTAATTATAATTAATCAAAATACTTAATTAGAAAACAGTTATTTAATAATACAGTATTTCGCAATATTACAGCTTTTACAGGGTTTTTTTTCCAAGCACAAAGGCCACAACAAATAAAGCTTGAATAGGCTTCTATAATACTTTCTAAAATATTTGATTTAACATGTTAAAATCAAATCTACATACACGGCCACAGCATTGCTAAAGTGTTCGAAATGGTTGCTATGGTGTTCTGGGTGGTTGCTTACTAATTCAAGTCAAAAGAACCCACTTACAAGTCTCAAGATATGGTTCGAGTCCCTCCTTCAATGTCAGCCTGTGGGATTTCTTTACTCATTTTATCATCTGCCAGGTGAAAATTGTAAGTCTGACCACTTAGAAAGGTAATAGCACACCTCTCCTCAACATGCCACATGATTTGAGGTATTATTCATGTCTGGAGCGCAAATGGTGCAGGATGAGTTACACTTTGATAATTTCAGTGCGACTAATGTTTCTTTTCTTTTCTTTTTTTTTTTAAGAAATGAACAATAGTAATTGTGATATGTTCCTTAGCAAGCAGCTCTAATTTTCAAAGCCTTGCAGATGGCATTCATTCGTACTGAATTGGCACAACATATTTGCTTGTTTGCAAAATGTGAAATTCCTTTCAAGGGCAGCTAATAAAAACCGCTTCAGCTCTTAGCCTTGTGAGACGCTGCTGACATTAATTAGATATGTAATTGAGTTCTCTGGCATGTTTAGACAAGCTAATTCTCGAAGCAATTTTGAGCCTTTATTCCCTTATTTCAGTTGTTAACGTTCCACAATCTTGAATTCTTTAAAATCATTACGTAGTTTTTACAGGCCATTCCTGATGCATACAGATCAGCTCATCAGCCAGACCAGCACACGAACAAAGCCAGATATCGACACTTAGGAAACAGAGCCACTATGTACCACAGCACAAATACAATCATTTATCCAAAATCAGCAACAGAATCCAAAAGAGAGTATTAAAGGCATATACACTCTTAAAAATAAAGGTTCCAAAAGGTCACAGTGATGCCATAGAAGAAACTTTATTATGTGTGCATGCATTTTTCACAGTTGGTAGACAAAGAAAACAGCATGTTTGACTTCATAACTGCTTCTTCTTTCAACAAGGCCCTTTGAAAAGATTTTGGGTCCAAGTTTTCCACCTTCATTTATGCACATAGCCCGAATTTTGTATAAATGTGATGCTATGCATAGAGTTTAACATTTATTTTGCATATAGCTGTCTTACCGCAAATTTACACTCCCCCGCAGCCTTACGGAAAAACATTACTGGATATCATCATAAACGAACATGTTACATAAAGCTGTGTTTACCAGTGCTTCACTAAATCAGTGGTTGCTTTTATGACCCACAAAATGTTTTGCTGTTATCACCATGATTCCGAAACACATTACTAAGGAAATAAACTCTTTCCATACATTATTTATAATTTAATTAAGACTGTAAGGCTTTATTTCAGCTGCGAGGAAACCGCGCTAAATAAAGATAAAAGCATATGTAGCAGAAGAACACAAATATATGTTTGAACATACAGCGGCCACAAACTGGATTTGGACATTTAAAAGGAATAGAAAATTCTGTCATCATTTACCCACCCCTATGTTGTTGCAAATCTGTTTGAGTTTCGAACACAAAGGGCACAAAATGATGAATGCGGGACTAAAAAAAGCATCATAAAAGTTCATATCACTTGTGCACAATATTATGGTAGCTTTTTGATGGGACACACTGTCATTTAAATAATTTTTCAATAAAAAGTTTCCTATCATACAGTAGCTCTCATTCCTAAAAATATGCACATATTCAAGTTTGGAACATTCTGAATGGCTTTGAAACTCATAAGAACCAATGACATTTGACACATTTTGACATACCATATTTGAATATATGCTAATATGCAGCACTGGAAAAGGATTAATAAAAATGACTTTAATTTATGTATTTCTTCCTTCACACAAAACTATTGCGTGATTTCAGAACATTTCATGCATAAGTCATTTAAGAAATTAAGTCATACAAGTACATACTTGAACAAGTTAGTAAAAGAACAGGTGAACTGTTTGCCAAAAAATGAGGCCACTGTAGTTTATATTCTGTAAATACGTCAATTTAGTCATTAAGGAAAAAATCATCCATTTACTACTTGTTTGCAAATAGCAACTGAAGTCACATTTTAAAAGAAGGCATCACTATGCAGTTCATTTTTACTAACAAATAGCACTTTGATGAACTTCAAAATATGCTAATACTCCTTTAACAAATGTATTCCTTTTGAATATTAGAGAACAACTGAGGGAGTCCAGGAAAGATTGTGCTGTCGGCAAGCCATCTGCATGAGCCTGTGCTTGCTTGTGTGTAAAATGAACAGAGGGAAGAGCTGGGAGGGGAACAGCGTTCACATTGCTTGTGAATAGATGCTCTTGACATTGCATTAAACAGACATAATTGCCAGTTAACCCCTTGCAGGTAGCCTGGGGCAGGGCATTGCCTCCACAATTGCAGTTCCAAAGCGCAGAGTTCAGGGGCGTAGCCCAGGGGCCACCCAGGTGAGGGCAAAATGTCTATTTATTTCTGTTTATGCCAACTCTTTTTTTCTCATTATTTTTCCTCTTGTCAGTCCCTTGTTATTTATTAAATTTCAAACTCTCTATATCTTTGTAATTTGTTTAACAAGAATATATATATATATATATATATATATATATATATATATATATATATATATATATATATATATATATATAAACAAATGAACTAGTTTAAAATGAAAAAAAAAAAATTCTGGATTCAAGTTAAAGAATTCATTCACCATAAAATGAAAATTCTGTCATAATTTACTCACCCCCATGTCATTCAACATCCATTTGAGGGTGAAAATATCCACCCACAAGATTTAAATAAGTGTCAGTATTATTTTGTCTAGAACAGTATAATACAAATAAAGAATGATTTATACAACTTTAATATCACATTTTTTGTATAAAAGAAATAAAATACATGCTTTTACACAAGCAGAAACTCTACAGAATGCCTTGTCCATAGATTTCAATTGTAGTTGCATTACTGTTAACCTGTCTTTCAGCTTGTTTTGAACTGTTAAAATATTAAATAAATCTAAGCATTTCAGAACATGACATCCCTTAGATTTCCACTGTAAGTGTACTGAACAAACTGAAGGACAAAATGATCTGTGGAAATGCTACTGATAGAACTTATTTTGAACCCAGAACATTCTTTTAAACTGAATATAGAACAATTATTAATATGTGTGTGTAAAACAGTAATCTGCATAATTGTCTCTACATAAATTATCTCTTCAAGGCAATATTGCGGCTGGAATCCTTTCAGCACTCCAGATGCAAAAATAGGTCACTAGATCATGCCAAAAACAGAGAGAGAGACAGATTTAAACATCAAAATCATCCCTAATTATTTGCTCTATATGAAAACGTGACAAATTCACTAATATTTCAAAGAATATTCATAATCTTTCATTATTTTGTAACCATGTAATTTTATTGTTCATTAGAGTCTCTACACTCTTGATTGCCAGTCATGATCCAAATGAAAAACAACAGCTCCAACCTACATTTTCTCCTCATTAAATTTCCTTTTTAACTTGGAAACATGTCATATTATGGGAGTTAAATGGGTTGCAAACATGTTTCACATTGACTTTAAAAAGTCACAGTGACCGGGACAATCTGAAAGCGAGCCAGTACCGCTGACCTCTGAATGTTAAAATATAGTCCACTTAATCTGGGTTGAGGTGGTAATAGTATGTCACACATTTGTGTCTACCACAGCCACAATTAATGAGATGAGCTGGTCAAATATATCCCACGCTCTATTAGCTCGACTACAAGGTCCCGTCAACGGAGTCTCATTACTGCACTAAACACAAGTGCTACTGGCAGACTGAAGAACACACAAAAACTAAATTCTAAACCATTTCTAGCAGAGTCTAGACATTAAGCACCTTCTAATTTAGTGCCTATTTGGGTTGCTGTCCGTGGTCCTGAAACATGTTCCTCATGTCCTCCATTCCTTTTAACTTCCCTCCAAGGCAGTTTTAACATCATTTTCAATATTACACAGACTTTAACATAGCGGCATTGAAGTTTGGCAAGTGAACAGACAGCATTTAGGAGTTTTCAAACATGTCGGGACACTGAGGTTCATGACTTATATGTCTTGCATTGCCCTTAAATGCAAGTTAAATGGGTAATGCATCTTCAAATTCACTGTATTGTAAGCAGATTTAGTAAGAAAGCAACATAAGGCCCAAATGCAAGCATGCAAACAAACACACAAATGCTTGGCTAATGCACATACTTTATCTATGTGGTGGTAACAAACCTCATTACTTGAGGGTCAATAAAGTTACCTTTTGTTCACCCCAAAATTAAATCTGGCATCATTTACCTGCTCTCATGTCATTCCAAACCTGTATTATTTTATTTCTTCTGTGGAACACAAAAAGAGATGTTTCAAAGAATGTTCATGTTGCTCTTTACGAGGAAAGTGGATGAAAACGGGGCTAAAAATACACCATAAAAGCAAAATAAATACTGTAACTTATGAGCTATATTTTAATACTTTTGAAGGGATACGATAGCTTTGCATGATGAACAGGCTAACATTTAAGTCGTTGTTCAGAGAAAATCCATTGTCACCACAAATCACTTCCATTGTGTGGAAAAGAGCAGCTTGGACTTGTGCTATAAATGACACCTTTTGTGACTCATGGAGTTGTGTTCAATCAATCTAGAAGTGATTGACTTCACAAAGAGAAAATTTCAGGCCTAATGCAAATGGCAAGTCATTTTATTTCCTTGAGATCTCTTGTAATAAAACAGTACAGCAAAATATTTATACTACAATCAATTCCTCTTGGTTTTGGCAGAAGCTATAAAATTGCATTTTGAAAAACCATAAATATAATGTGCTCTCTACAGATTTATTTCCAGAGGGCTTATCTGATTTTACATTTAATGTGAAGACGATAAGCCCTTCCATCCAAAAGATAGAGTAAATTAATTTCATTGAATGCCCAAATCATTTGTCAAGCAAACGCTCAAAATAGCACAAGATCATTCTTATTGACAAAGTTAAAACCTAGTTAAGATCCATAATCCCTGACTGGCAGTGCCAGAAAGCAAAACAAAACAGATGAGTAAAACCCTCAAACTCTCCCTTTATTTAACTTTTTTTGCGACTTTTACAAATGCAGGAATTACTGTAGACTAACCCTAAACCAATTTACATGAATTCATATTACCTCCTATACTCCTTGCCCTTACACCAATGATTTATTTTGGGTCATGCAAGGACATAAAGTTACACAGCTGTGTCTATAATGCGACAACAGCAGGCAAATATTCTTCAGATAAAATCCTATGTTTTTAATTTATGCTAAAAATGTAATCATGTTTTTTACGATTACCTTATATGAGACCAAACTTTAGAGTAGACAAGACCAGAAACACTTTCCATAGTCAAAGCTAAGAAATACATTTGCTTGGTTATTGACAAACTTTTAAATTGTCAACTGAACAAACTTTGAACTAGTGCTTTTATAAATCTTATACATATTGAACTATAACTATTAACTATTAAAGTTATTCATATAAAAAAATTACTACATAAATAATAATAATTATTATTATTGCATTGTTACACAAATAATCATAACAACAATTATAATAAATAAATATTTTAACTAGTCCATGATAAATCTGCTAACAAGATGCTAAAATGATGTGGGTTGTTGCTAGTACATTGCAATGCAGTTGCTAAAGCAGAACAGAAAATATTATGTTTCAAAAATATGCATTTTAATCAATGTAAGTCAATGGGATATTTTAATGTCAGCCATGAGAAAAGTAGGTCTGATAACTTCTCTTCAAAAAAGGTCAGTATAGCACAAACAGTGCATTACAAGTTAGGTTGCTATGACAAAAAATAATACTGAGGGTTATTTTTGCAAGATTCACCAAGATTAATATCATTTTTAGGAGAATCTTTTGTTTTTTAATAAAGACGATGATTCATCATGGTGATTACAGAGAAGACCTCTGTGTAATACACAAAAAGCCTGCGAAGTCTTTTATTGTGTGTGTCAGAGCAATGACAAAGACTTATAGTTTTATGGCAGCGTTCCTTTATTTATGATGTAATTATTTATTCAGTCGCAAAACAGCATGAACCTGTTGGACAACTTCATCCATTAGTCTTTCACATTGTATTCACATCTACCTTATCACTGTAAGAAAGCCAAGCTCTGAAAGGAACAGCCTGCGGTTTTCATTACTGTATTGTGGCCAGGCTAAAAGATAAGGTGAGGGAAACAGTTTAATGTGTGACCAACCATTTTTCATTTCCTGACAGCAACAAACCTGAAGCATATTAGCATACTAGCATTAGAATGTATCAGGCATTACATCTAAATCTTTGGAATTGAAAGCAGAACATTATATTGCTTTGCACAGCAGCAAAATTCCCAACCTATTTAGGAGGCTTTTTTCCTCCAGAACTGCATCTGCAAACAACAGGGGAAAGTGACGGATCGAATAAACAAAAGACTGCAGCAAATTTAGCATTCTCCCACCGTGAACGATTTGTGCGCCATGTATTCATTTTTAGCATAACTAGTATCTCTCGTGTCTTTTGCACCACTGTTGTTCAGAGGAAAATCTGCACATTTGTCATTTAGAGCAACCAAGTCATCAGCAATTATCACATTTAGAAAAGGAAGCTTGATTTGAACTTACAGGACATTATATAAAGATGTGCATCTACTATTGGTTTATTCACCAAGAATACACTGCATTTCTTAAAAGAATACCTGTAGTTTAGCCAAAATTACATATAAGTTGTACTCCCCCAAACTTGTATTACATTCTTACAACTGTTACTTTTTTACTGTAAAAAAATAAGCATTAAAGCGAGTCAGATGCAATTGTATTAAATTCTCTAACCTCCTGCCCAGCCATCTGGCATGTTTTTTGCGCTAATAAATTGCCTTTTCGTAATAAGAAATGTCACATTCTTCTCACAGACAGCTAAGCTACTAAGCTAAGCTAAGCTAAGCTAAGCTAAAATAAAATAAAATAAAATAAAATTAAATTAAATTAAATTAAATTAAATTAAATTAAATTAAATTAAATTAAATTAAATTAAATTAAATTAAATTAAATAAAATAAAATAAAATAAAATAATTTAATTTAATTTAATTTAATTTAATTTAATTTAATTTAATTTAATACTCCAGCATCCCCGCGATGGTTCAGAGAATGGATGGATGGAAAATATATAAATGATAATATAATATGACTAAATAGTAGGCTTAAACTAAATTGCAAGTAGTCTAGTAAATAAGCCACTGGTTTTGCACTGAATTAGCATGGAGCAAATCTTTAGTAAATGGATCCAAAACTGATCCAGTAGTATCATGATTCTTCATCCAATGCTGAAGAAAGGCGTCTCTCAAGGCTAACTTATGACAGCCTTGAAGTTCAAATGAAGGGTTCATCGATGCTTACACTGCAGGCACTGCTAGTCCTCTGGATGAGTGTGCTGAAGATGTATCTACAGGACAGGAATGCCCTGAGCCCCTCTCATTAGCTTGAAAGCAGATACTCCATCCTTGCAGGGAAACAAATCTTTAATTCTCAGTTAGGCTGTGACCTGTCAGGCTAGAGCTGACAGTGAGCTGAATATTAACCAGTGATGTGGTGAAGGCGAGCTAGTCGAGATGATGCCGGAGGTTTGAAGAGCTTTGGAGGTGAGCGCCGAATTCACCTCTTGTCTTTCTCAAGTTAAAAAAGGATCAATGACCTTTAATGATCAGATTCTTCTTTCAAGAAGTTGCGTACTGCTGTACTTGGATATGAGATCAATGAACTTTGACATTCTTCTCAAAAGTTTGGAAGATTAGACAGCGCAAAGCTGGAGAGGGCAACTCATGAATGAAGCAGGCAAAACCAGCCTTCAGCCAAGGTTCTGCATGTTCCTGTCAAGGTTTTTGTGATGTCATACTTCCTTTTCGTTTCACATCAGAGGGTGTGAAAACAACAAATCTGCCAAATGAAGCTGTTAATCGGTTGGCAATGTTCCTCGCGGGCTTCCGCCAAGTGCGGGAAAAATACAGCACGACGCAAGCAACCCTAGCATCTGTTCTCTAATCCAGAGGAGCCTGTGCTTTTTTCTGTGTCTTCAGCTTTTATTTATTAGCTGTCATTTTGGCGTATCTGTCTGCGAGAAGAACGTGACATTTCTAATTACAAAAAAGCAATTAATTTACGCAAAAACCCGCCAGATGCCTGGGCAGGAGGTCAGAGAACGGAGAGTGTCACCACACTACAATCTGTGTTCAGACGCAACAAAGACAAGAGGCTTTTATCTTTTGACACAAGAGGTACGCGAACATCATCGTGCCATTGTCGAGTCTTCAGCCGGAGATGTGAGAGAGACCAGGCCCAGCAGGGAAGAAACAGTCAAAATGGCTTGATCTGTGGACGTCTCAGCTTTAGGGAAATGAAGCAGTTTCAATTCGACAGCGGAGAACACGAGCGAGACAGGCTCTCAAACAGATCAAACCTACAGGGAGGTGAGCGTCATCTCAACAAAAGCTAACTCTGTCATCCTACAGCTCCAGTTTTACATCACAGGAAATGCTTTAGCCAGTCTACCGTGAGAATTCTGGAAAGTCTTGAAACTTGAAAGGCCCTTAAAAGCTTGAGTCAAAAGATACAGTTATCAAAGTAAAGACACAGACTTGTGTGTAATACTCACTTATGAATCATAATTCTAAATGTCACCTCCCAGGGTGTCCCTGTAATAGAGTCCATCCGCAGTTTGCTAGCATAGATATTGCCACAGTTTTATAGTACCAGCATTTACCATGTATTAATATCATTATTTTGCGCACTTCTGTTGAGCGCTCCAAAACCACCTGCATTTCATTCTTCTGCGGAACAAAAAAACATTTTGAAGAATGAACAATATTTGACTTTGTGTGGCCAAAAAATTAATTTTTCAAAATATCTTCTTTTATGTTCCACAAAAGAACAAGTAAATGATGATTTCATTTTTGGGTGAACGATTCCTTTAATGTATTTACCGAATTTGACATTTTAATCTGTAATTGATCTAAAGGTCAGTTCCAACAATAAAAGTAAAATAAATTTGTACAAACATCTGGTCGGTCGGGTGCATTTATATAATATGTACTTGCAGTACATTCCGCTATGTCATTGAAATAAAATGCAAAACTCAACACTTACATATTATTTTGTTGTCTCTTAAAAATATACTGTAAAAAATATATTGTCAAATATTTAAAAAAAAATATTTGAGAGTTTGGGGGTAGTGTTTATATATATATATATATATATATATATATATATATATATATATATATATATATATATATATATATATATATATATATATATATATATATATATATATTAAATTGAAAATTAAAACATTTTCAGCAAAATTTTTTAAAATTGTTAAAATTTACAATGTTACAAAAGGTTTATATTTTGATTAAAAAGATCTAAATATCCAAACATCAAAGAATCTTGAAAAAAAAAAATAGTTTTCAACATTGACAATAACAATTGTTTCATGGCCATCAGCATATTAGAATGACTTCTGAAGGATCATGTGACATTGGAAAAATTCAGCTTTGGCATAACAGGAATAAATTCCATTTTAAAATATATTTAAAAAACAAAAAAAAAGTGATTTATAAAATGTAAATGTTTTTACTCTATTTGATCCAATAAATGCAGCCTTGATAAGCATAAAACGCTTCTTTTAAACAAAATCTTACCAACCCCAAACTTCTGTATGGTATGAACACTGCAACATAAATAGCATTCAATCTACCATTTGAATCACATGTTAAACCACCATAACCCAAAGCCCTACTATATTGCAACTTCATCTCTACAAGGCCCTTGCTATTAAATGGATTTGTTTCCTGCAAAATAACATTGTTGGAGAAATAAAAATGTAGAATAGAACTTGGAATGTAGAACATGGAAACAGTTCGGGAGTGTATGTATACTCATATACACACAGAGACAGAACCCTACAGCCAAGTACAGGTGGACTTTCAAGTCAGTGCTTAGCTCAGTAAACAAAAGCTGTTGAATGGGCATTTGTATGTTTCTAAGGAATAGAACAGAAAAAAATGCAAGGCAAAACTGGTGCTGTGCGCATTCAGAGAGTAATTCCTGTGGGAAAAGAAGACAGAGCCGGCCGAATTGAACCTTGGTTAGGAGTCATTATTTTTAGCCTTGTTTACCGGGTGGCCTCTCCAGTGCTCTTCTTCCACAGTACAGGAAGAAAAACAAGAAAGTGGCTCAGAGGAATGAACACATCATTATACAATCTGATGCCACATCATTAAGATTAAAATCAAGTCCCTAGACAATGCTAAAATACAGTATATGATAAACAACAGAGGAAATAAAATAAAGAAATGTTACTGTGCGAATCCACACTACGCAAATGACTTCTCATTAGATTACTGTATTTTTAGACGAGGTGATCAACAGTATATGATGCAGAATCATCTCAGTTCTGCAAATGCTTTTTGTGGATTCTGTTAAAGCATGTGCAGTTGACTGTCACAGCATACTTTCCACTTTGTATAAAATATATTTATCAACATTTGTTGTGGTAAGCAGATGCAGCTTGCCACTAAGTGCTGAGAATAACTGTTTATTTAGTGAACAATGCTCTATTACATATTCCCTAAATAATTTATAGGACATGTTAGTATTACAGTTTAAATGGACATAATATAATTATCATGACATGTGTTGCTGTTTGCAGTTTTAAATGTATAAGCCAAGAACATGTTCTTATCTACACAATGAGTGTAAAGATGAGTAGAAAGTACATTAGCTACTGACAGACAACTGAGAGCATTTGTTCATTACATCATGCTTTCACACATCTCTTTCCTCACAGTCTTTCAATCAACAAGCCATAGACCTTAGACACAAAAGACGGCATGTTAAACAAAGCTGTGAGTATAAATGTACTGCATCCTTGAACATGTTCAAGTAGAAACAATGAAAATGCATGTTTCCAAAAGATTTCCAAAGCACTAGACTAGAAAGAAATAGAAAAGACTATGTTCATTCCTAACAGCCACATCTACCAAACTGAATATTTTATCTAGTATAATAAATATAATGATATTCAATATAATGATATAGTACATAAATATATAATTTAACAACTTTGTAAATATTGTAATGATTTTACAGCACTTATTTGGCTATTACGTTTTTTAAAGACGTGTTATTAGATTGGCTTCATGATTCTTCCTAGCTCAATAACAATAATGGTGTTAGTGTTGGAAAAATCAATTAATTTCTGAAAATTGTATTCATCACTAAATGATAAGAAGAGTCTACATTCCTAATATTAAATACATAAATAAATGAGCACATGTGAGTAATTTGTCTTATCAGCAAGGCATATCGGCATAATTTTTGCATATCGGGCCGATGCCGATGTTTACATTTTAAGCCATTATCAGACGATTCCGATTACGTTCCAATAATATTGTGCATGTCTAGCAATAAGTCAATAAAAAAGTCACTCAATGGCACAAAACTGACTGACTTTGCCTCTCTTTCTGTCACCTTTATCATTATCTCTGCGTCAGCTGTCATGAATGCACGCATACCCATATTCCAGCTCTCAGAGCTGTCGTATCCAAAAATATGAATATTTCAGCACTCACTGACATACTGGCTATTAAATCAAATAACAACCTTCACAAACACACACACCATATCATTTGAGTTTAAAGAGACCTCACTCAAAATTCACCCCTGAATTACTCAAAATAAAACCCCTACCGGAGACGTGGGAGGACAAAATGTTGACTTCAGTAAAAATTAACCAAGAATGAATATCACCATTTTGTTTGCACACACTATCTTGCTCTCATTTATTACCTTATTGACTGAAGAATTCACTGGTTAAGTATAATTGAGGATGGCTAGCGAACAAAAAAACTGTTTTTTAAGTTACCACACACTAAAGTGTCACTTTAGTCAATCCGCCTTACTGTCTTTGACTGGATGAATGGTTCACCAGTCATGTGCAACCACATAGGACAAATTGAAATGTAGACAAAAATAATCAGCCCCCTGAGAACACAGTCAAGCCCTTGAGAACTAGTCGTGCTTTCCTGGTCTAATCAGATCACTTGGTGTCTTTCTGTCCTCACAGACTCCTACTCGATCTTTGACAAATTCATCCCTCCATCCTATTCTTTCTTTCCTCTTTTTGCATGATTCTGTCACACAGTTACATCAGCCAACCAAAAGGGCCAGAAACAGAGCCAAAAGGGAAACCAGGGAGAGGGAGCATCAGAAAGACAGATAGGCAGACCCTGTAAAAATGGGAGGAGACTGTGTATTAGACACACCTCTAAAATCATAAATTCCGTCCATTCATTAGCTCTCTGTAGAGAGTAAATTAATCTTGATGGATCCCAAGCCTTCATCTGGCTCATTCTCCATCCAAGGACAGCCCAAAGTAATTTCCATCAGCTCTACCAAAAGTGCACTCAACAAAATGCTTTTAAGCTCCCTGACAGTTGCCAGTGACATCAAAATTATATTTTACAGAAACAGCATAATTCATTACAAGGACCCAGGTTCTGTTTTAAGATCAGTAGGGACATTTTAAATTCCACTAAACCAATGCAAAATACTTTCACTTACATGGTGAAATTGCCTGTTAAAGCAAATCAGTTTCTCTGGTTTAGAGTATTTCAGTAATTGTCCACTGCCTTTAATACACTGACATTTATTTACTCTGGATGAGTTTATTTTCGGATAAAGACCATTGGACTGTACATAATTTCACTTGTTATTTGGTTACTTGCCAAATGTATGGTCATTAACAAATTAATTTGAACTTATTGTATTATATAGAGATTATAAGAATATTACTTTCATTACAACGTTGCGAACCATCAGCCTCTCTTGAACTTCAATTCCTTGTTCTTCCAAGCAATATTTTTGTTATCTTGCTTTAACTACAGACTCCTGAGCTCCTAGGTATACAGTAGATCAAAAGGTTTATGCGCGCTATAAAATAAATACTGAAGTCCTCTTGGGACATTTTACTACAGTTGATAACTGCTGCCAAAAAGTGATGCAATGATATATGAATGCAATCTTGGTTTACCTAAAAATAATAAGCTGAAAACCTCCTGCACTCAAAGCAAAGTTACCAAAAGATCAGATAAAGTACTTAAGTAAAGCTGTTAATCAATGTGCATAATCTAAGCAATATTCATAAGCTAAGTCATAATTAGTTTATGATAATTAGTTTTAATTTAGCAGGACAAACAATAATGCAATACATTACTTTCCACAATAACACAACTTTCCACAATACCATTCACGTGTGTCTATAGACATGTTCCAGCATCTGTTTGGGTTTGTGCGGCTGCGGGTGGCTGTGAGATTCTTAATGTGTCTTGTGTAGTTGCGTCTTCTCACTGCTTGCTCTCATTCATTATTTATTTCTTCTCCCAGCTTCACTTGGCAGTTATTTTGTCAGGCTGTGTGGGAGACAAAATAATTGCCTCTATATTTTCCGAATTGATTTCTCGTGCACGTTTAATACAGTTCTCACTGCAGAGTCTGCTGACAGCCATTGGGCACTAGCCCTCGTTTTATGCCATTTACATACTTACAGGTATTTTCAAAGGCTTATGCAAGTCTAAGTCTCATTATAGTGGCCTGATCAGAAGAGAATAAGATGGCAAGGGAGATCATTTTTCTCTTGTGTTTATTTATTGTCATTTAGCAAATAATTGTGGCTAAGACAACAGTCGTGCTGTAAATGAATTATAGCTTTGTACATAATACTTGTTTACAGATGTTACAGTACAACTCTTAATACAAAACCTTGCATGAAACATCACAAATAAAGTTTTGACAGATGCTATTGCAAACTGTGGTAAAAAGTAATTTATATCACTTGCAATTCACATTTATTCTAGCTCATTCCATGTGTATGGGGCGAATTGCAAGTGGCAGTTTTGGAATTGTTGCAGGAAGGAAATGTTATTTGAAGGCCATTAGCAAAATATACATACAACAGTCACTTCAAGGAAGTAATCATGTGGTTCATTTTGAAATGGGAGGTCGTTTATTAACAGAACACACCTACTTTTTTTAGTGGTCTTTAAAGTCATTTTCTCAACAGAGATTTAGAAAAAAAATCTTAATAAAATATATAAACCAAACCAATCAGCTCAGAGATAAGTCACAATAGTTCAACCTTTCATTTGAAGTTTAAAAAGAAAAATGAAAACCACAATAAAAGAAAAAGTAAAAAAAAAAAAAAAATTAAATTAATTATAATCCCATGAAGCAAAGTGAATTACGGATTCAAAAACAATTACACAATATAAAGCTACTGATTATAGTCACTGGTTTTTAAATGTACTGCAAAATAATCATACATGACAATTGAACTGTACTTGTTAAATTATGTCAAAATAACACTTATTGATTGATACAACTTTATTACAGCTTTTGATACAGCTTTATGATACAGCTTTTATTTTTATTCTCTTCATTCTCATTCTGACGGCACCCATTCACTGCAGAGGATCCAATAGTGAGCATGTGATGTAATAATATGCAAAATGCAAAATTTTCTCCTAATCTGTTCTGATGAAGAAACAAACTAATCTACATCTTGGATAGCCTGAGAGTGAGTAAATATTCAGAACATTTTCACTTTTGGGTGAACAATTCCTTCAAAGCAGGGCATAGTGATATGCACTTTCAAATGGAATTTGCCCATGCTTTGTTAACTAGAAAATAATGCTAGCAAATGATTTATATAAAATATTTCAAGTTTACCATCATGTAATGTTATCAAGTTGGCATGAGTGGCCTAAAGGACATTTTATCTCTGTCACAGAAACTAAACAAAGAGCCAGAATTATTGATTCATAATGTTTAATGTAAGAACTAAATGAGAACCTTTACATTTACATTTATGCATTTAGCAGACGCTTTTATCCAAAGCAACTTACAGTGCAATCAGGCTATACATTTTTCTTTTTTTTTTCAGAATGTGTGTTTCTGAATCAGAGTTTTCAAAGTTTCATCAAACAAGTTTGAAATGATTCATAGGAATGAATCAATCTAACAACTCGATTCAACACATTTTTGCATCCTAAGTTTAATCAGGGACAATAATTTAAATATCTCTGTGAAAATGCTGTCAAATGAAGACAAGAAAGAATAGCAAAAACAGTATACACACAAACTCTTCAGGAAATTTAAAGTGCATTAAAATCCCTACTGTATTCATGATGTTGCATAATTTTACTTTGCCATCAAAATCATCACACATGATAAATGACTGATATAGGCTCAGTCCTAGTAACAAATGCTTTTATACATTGGTAGTATATCAGCAATAGGCCACCATGTGCTCTAGATACTGGCATCAGCCATTGAAAAACCATATCAGTCCATCGCTACAAGACGGCAACCAAAGCTGGATTTCTACTTTGAATTTTTCTGTTTTATCAGCCTGCTGACTGTTGATTAAACCAAAGAATCTGAAAGAAACCTCAGTCCCACACTGATGGTGGCCAAATATATGCCCTGGCCCTGGAGAACCAGAAACCAGGACAGCCAGAGAAAAAGCTGGCTGAAAGAAGAGGGAAAATGAGAGGGAGAAAAAAAAAGGCACAAATGAAAAAAAAAAACAGCGACCTTTTTATCCACTCGCCTGCCCACTCTCATTCCCGCTCTTCCCACTTCATACCTCCATCTCACAGGGGCGGCGCTCCCTGGGACCCGAGAGAATGAAGGTAAAAAAGGAGGGGGAAGAAAAAAAGCCTGGGAAATTGTCTGTCGAACATCACACCTGTGTTGAGAAGCGGCTCTGTCCTGTCAGGGGAAGGCAAAGGCTGCTTAAGAGAGAGAACAAGGTAGGAGAATGCATTAGAGAGGACTCATGCTCTGTCACTGCAATTAATGAAGGGGCCAAAAGGACATGTCCATCCACACGCACTCTTGCCTTCATCATCACACACACAGCCATCCACTCTTCTATTGTCTGAGTTGTAAGCCTGCGATACAAGGCTATAAATAATGGAGAATAGTGCTTTTAAATAAATGCACAGTTGTGGGTGTGTGTAGACTGCATATGTAGGAGCTAGAACTAGGGATTTCTAGTTCAGCTAAATGCTTGCTAAAGACATCACGCACATTGTAATTTGACAATGTAAGTTTTTATTGCATCAACACTATTAGTATATCATACTATAATTACAGGATATTCCTTGAATCATACATCAACAGGAGAAAACAATCTATTTTTCAAGAAAATACTTTTTCATTTATTAAAACAATGTAATATAAACAGGTTTAACCGTGTTCCCTTATTTATTCCATTTGAAAATGGAAAATTGCATTTTCATTTGATCCTGTACACTTTTGACCCCTTAACCAACCCTTATACCTACCCATACAACAAAATTTGACCCTAACCTTACCCATATCACACATCAATAGCAGCAAAAGTGCTGTGCATTAACAAAAACTTTAGATCATTTTACAACATCTGTTAAAATCATTTGAAGATTTTTAAGAAGTGCTTGATCACATGACCTGGAAGTTGAATGACATTTGTAAGCAAGATTATTTACATGAAATAATGATCTGTTAATTAATCATTAGCTAATGTTTAATAAGTACATTAGTAAACATTAACAAGCACATTATCTCACATTTCTAGCTATGTGAATATATTTTAACTTATGATCTGCTAAGCATTATATAATGTTTAATCGTTTATTAATGAAAGTTATTATAAAGTGTAACTGCTTATATTGCAAACTATAAGCTGAACTACATTTAAGATAAGTCATAAGATACTTAAAAATATTTATTACTAAAAGTAACCTGGTTGTTAGAAAACAAAAAGCATTTCTAAAAGTAAGCTACACCAGACAACCTGTATTGCCAGCTGGTGTGTTAATGAGGAGAGAAAGTGAGGAGTGGTTAACAAACAAGACAGATGCAAGGTGCACACACTGTCAAAGACGAATCATCTTATTCACATGACTCAAAATACCCTTCAAAACAACAGCAGCACCATAGTACAGTGTTCACTTTAAATAGTAATACCATAATTTGCCATGTGCCATGGTACAGATTGATTACCATACTGTATAAAGACCTAATGTTAGATATTTTGCATACTGTTTTGTTACTCTTTTGATTCTGGCGAATCATACGGGAGTGGAGCGTGCAGGTGTTGAACCTTCTTCATCGTTAGTAAATGATAGTATGTACTTACAGGCTTATTTTCTATGGATTGTAGGTATATATCCACTTAATCCAGCACTATTTTTGTTCAATGAGTTTATGTTTATGTGTTTATGTTTTATGGAATGAGAAATCGCCGACTATTGGCGCGCCAAAACTGAATCATGAAACAGTTCCAGCATTGTTCTAAGGCGTTTCGTTGAGTCATAAAATAACAAAACATAACATGAGTAAAAATAACACAAACAAAATAATGATTCGGTTACAAATCGTGATTCTCTCGTTTTGATTCTGAACAGCTGACAGAAAACAGCAAACAACGATGCAATATCACGGTAAATGATTTTGTGTACTTTTTACGTTACTTTTTTCGTGATACTCTTTTGGTTGGAAACATTGGGTATAATATATAATAAGATATATTATAATATTAAATGTTATTATATTATATTAGATAAAGAATATAAGTAAATATTCACTTTGCTCGTGTGATCTCTGATGCTTAATCCATTGTGTTATTTCATGGAATGAGAGACCGGAAATTCAGTACGTGTGTGAACTATCCGAAAGATTCAAACTTAATCCTTAACCGATTTAGATGATCGGTGCATCTGAAATCACATACTGTCTTGAGAAGGTACATTTGAATTAAAAATTTTATCATGACTGTTAAAAAAGTATGTTCTATACTTTGCCATGTTGGTACTGTCACATGACCTACCAGCATCAGTTGCGTTGCTTCACTGCCGTTCATAAATCCTCTCCCGTGGCCCCATGGGATAGTAAAGTGTTCATTGAATGCGCACTTCAGAATCTGGGCAGAAGAAGTACAGTAGGTCAACCGGGTACTGTTCACCTACTGTTTTTCAAATACTCAGAATTCTGACATACTATGCAGGGAACTCAGGTGGCCATGGCAGAGCAGACAGTTCAGGAGGCTGGGCCTCGGCACTCAGCCCAACCTCTATGGATGGATCCCTATAACAACCCCCCCCCCCTCAAAAAAAAATCCTTGGGGAGAATATCAGCTTCTGAGGCCCTCCGTGGGCAGGATGTGGGAACAGGAACTGACACTGGAGCGGACTCAGGTGCTAGAGCCAACACTGGAGCAGACTCAGAGGCTGGAGCCGACACTGGAGTGAACTCAGGTGCTAGAGCCGACACTGGAGCAGACTCAGGGGCTGGAGCCGACACTGGAGTGAACTCCGGTGCTAGAGCCGACACTGGAGCAGACTCAGGGGCTGGAGCAGACTCAGGGGCTGGAGCCGTCACTGGAGCGGACTCAGGTGCTGGAGCCAACACTGGAGTGGACTTAGGAGCTGGAGCCGACACTGGAGTGGACTCAGGTGCTGGAGCCGTCACTGGAGCGGACTCAGGGGCTGGAGCCGTCACTGGAGCGGACTCAGGTGCTGAGCCAACACTGGAGCAGACTCAGGGGCTGGAGCCGACACTGGAGCGGACTCAGGTGCTGAGCCAACACTGGAGCAGACTCAGGGGCTGGAGCCGTCACTGGAGCGGACTAAGGTGCTGAGCCAACACTGGAGCGGACTCAGGGGCTGGAGCCGACACTGGAGTGGACTCAGGGGCTGGAGCCGACACTGGAGTGGACTCAGGTGCTCAAGCCAACAGTCACTTCTGACAGAGCGGCGGTGGGTTTGACAACGGAGCGGTCAGTGGGCTTGAGAATGCCACGGCCGGCAGGCTTGACTTCGGAGCGGCCAGTGGGCTTGAGAATGCCACGGCCAGCAGGCTTAACTGAAGAATGGCCGGCGGGCTTGACAACAGAGACACTATCCAGACACCAGAGAATCCCTTCCCTCCAGCTTAGTCCTGTGGTGTCTGGGAGATCAACGGGGCAGTGGCAATTTGCACAGATCCAGAACAGCAAGTTGATGGTGGCGTCATCTAACACCGTAGTTGTGGAAGAAGAGATCCCTACAGGCTAGGGCGGACAACCAAGCAGCTACATCCATAGCCACAGGCAGAAACAAGAAAACCGCTTAATTTTTGTAGGTGCTGTCTTCTGTCACGGTTCACTACTGTGCGGGAACAAGGAGCTTAAAGACGACGGAAAATATCACCATGAACAGTCTTTATTAACTCACAAGGAAGGAACATACACATAGCATGGGGAATGAAGTTTAAACAGCACACAGGACTCAGGAAAAAACAGGGTTTAAATGGGGAACCAAACGAGGAAATTAAAAAGAAACACCTGGAATCAATTTCACAATAAGACATGAGGAAAGAACTAGGAAACATGGTAAACAGAGCACGTGGGGGAGGAAAACAAACACAAAGTCCATGGGCGTGACAGTACCATAATGTGATATATTCAGCCTTTGAAGTGAGAAAAGGCCAAAGCAGCCATGTGCACCACAAGGAAGAGAGTTCAAGTACAGAGTACAGTGAATGGAAGTTCGGGGGAACACATTCAGTAGAGGACATGAATCAATAGCAACATCTGTCTGTTGTCAGAATTCAGAGTAATTATAGAAGTGTAGAATTACTTTTACTGCAAGATCCGTATGTGTTCTTTGATGTTTAATTATGTGCATGCAAGTGTTTCCAAAACAGTGTCATGACAAAAGAAATTATGTTTTATCCAAGTTTTGAGTTTGCAGTCTGAATTGAATGTGATGGCAGGAAAATAAATATTTTGTAGGGAACACATATTTCTATAGCATTTGCTTCACTGGCTGCATGAAAAAGAAAACACACAGCACAGATGACTCTAATGAGAGGAATCTTTTAATGAATCAAAAGTAGAAGTACTGGTCAGGGTGCATAATTTTTTTTCTGTTTTTAATATATATTTATTGCAACCAAATAAATGAGTTAAATTAAATGTAGTTATAAATAAATCTTAAAAATAAAGTATGTGCTTAGGACCAATTAAGACGGGTTGCATGGGTTTCTGCCAAAAAAAAAAAAAAACAATTCTGTAGGAAACACTGGTGTGTGCGCATGCTTTATTTGATTGACAGGTCTTTTCCACTTGGTTGACACGAATTGAGAAAGTGGAAATACCGGCAGGGAGAGAGGGAACATACGGGTTGGCATCTCAAACACACACTCGCACACAGAGAAAGATTGAGGGAGAGGAAAAGGAGGCATTCATGGCCATCTATGATTTGTCCGTATTTTTTGAGAGGAAGTAAACATGGATCAGGCTGTCAAACAGACAGGAGGCCACAGAGTGGGAAAAGAGAGCATGTCAGGTTCCAGCAATGTGGGCAGCTCTTCCTTCCGGAGAAAGATAGAGCAGAGCTCATCCAATCTTGGCGTGCCTCTTTCTCTCACACGTTATCATTTTTTTCCCGCTGAACTCTAAGTGATGGTTCCATAGCTCGGAGAAATTAGTCACCTCCACAGATGCAGAGGCACTGCAGATAAGCCATTGTCTTCTCTCTTCTTACATAATAATTCTTGACACTGTCTCAAAATGTTGCTTCGAAATCCAACCCACAGCAATGCCTTAAATCAAAAGCAAAACCTGTGGGGCTGTTCTTAAAATTGTTCTTGAAGCAAACCCGAAGAATGTAATGGCTGAAAAGTTTTTTCAGCTGTGAAATGTGACATAAATATTCAAGATGTACGACCGTATGTGCCTAATGGGCCTAATTTGTAAAGAGCAGCATTTTTGGTTTCCTGGTGATCTATCAATGAGTGTCCAAAGATTAAGGGGCCGTTTACACAACAACGTTTTCAGCCAAAAACAGGAAACTTTTTATGTGTTTTGACTGTTCCTTTAAACGACAACGGCGTTTTGGGGACTGAAAACGCATATTTTTAAAAACGGGTTTCGAAGTGCAAGTTTTTGAAAATGGCACCGTTATCATTTTTGTGTAAACACCCAATATGGGAATCTTTGAAAACAGTGACGTAATGCTCCTGCGTAGTACGTGTTAGGTATGTACACATCGACAGTACGTGTCGATTTTAAAGGCAAGTGCGAACAAACATACACAACATTGGCATATATGGTATGGTACTGTTGTTGCTGCTCAAGAGTTTGCTAACGCTTCTTCAGCAAAGTGTGGATTTACTTCACCAATATTACAACCAACAGCAGAGACGCATCGTATACATCATATAAGTAGCGCCAACTACTGGCCTGGCATACGAAATACAGCGTTTTTGGCCATTTTCGCTGATTTTTTTTTGAAAAAGTTGTCGTGTATACATTAAACTTTTTAAAAACGCAAGGGAAAAAGTTTTCTGTTTTTGACTACACCGTTGTCGTGTAAACGTAGCCTAAGAATTAAAATATTTTTGTGCGTGCAGCAAGAAAGTGATTTATAAGGACTAGAAAGTAGAACTAGATTTTTACTGACCAAAATGCCTGCCCATTCCAAAACTCATCCCCGTGATGTTAAGACACAGTAGGTGGTTGTCAGGGGTTGCTAAGGTGTTATGAGTGGTTTTTAGTGCATTGCTGTTTGGTTGCTAGGGTGGTCTGGATGGTGACTATGGGGATTTTTTTTTCACCACTAGATGAATATGAGTTTGATTGCTTTAAAAGTACTAGGCCTATTATAACTTTCTCTATTTCTCAATTAGCAATATGTATATTTCATCACTGTATGAAAAAAATGCAAAAAAGGGCAAAAGCCGTACCTAAAGTCAACAGGGACAACTGACATCGAAAAGATACAACTGTATTTTTTTTTAGCCCTACAATGTGCATATCAGTACCTTGAGTGGTATTATGTACCCTTAAGGTACTGCTATGAATCTTTTAGGGGGAAATAAGGTCCAAAGATGTCCCTTTGAGGTACTTTCCACATTTTAGGTGCACGTTTTACTGGTACACATTTTACTGTGTGTGTGTGTGTGTGTGTGTGTGTGTGTGTGTGTGTGTGTGTGTGTGTGTGTGTGTGTGTGTGTGTGTGTTTTGAGAGTTTTCGGACTGGCTGATGCTGTTCTATAAGCTTCTTGATTTCACAGAAAATCTAAATCAATGAGATGAATGTGTGAATTAATACTTTCAGGTTAAAATTTGTAAAATTCCTTTAAGATAATTTCCAGAAAACCTCATTTTAAGATGTCTAACTATGCAAAGGGCACAAAATGTCTTTCCATTGCCTTGCATTCATGTACAATTATAAAAAAGATATTATGGAGACAGTCAGAATATTTTAAAAGTCATTCAAAATCATTCTCAGATCACTATGAATTTTATGTATGCATCACATCCAGACTCATGTTGCTAACAGTAATACCCAAATATTTCAGCCAATACTCTTTTTTAGTGAGTGAGTAGTGAATTGGTTACATCAATGCCCCAGTAGATGGTGACCAGCAAATGTCTTTTTAACAATTATGATACATTTTTGCAAGTATTTATTATTTCTTTCTGCTTTTTTAAACACTGGGGGGGGGGGATAAGCAGTTACATAGCAATATCGCCAACTGTGGGATTGGCATGGAAATGCCATGAGCATTTAAAAACATTTTTGTCCTACCGTCTTTACATTCGCTCATAAAACTTTTGCAAAAAGCATTATAGTTTTTCCTCCCACCTTATATTATTCAATCACAAAAGCTTTGAAAGAGAATGCAAAGTTTCTCAAGGCCCAGCAAAATTTGTGCAAGAGAATGCAAATATTTTGTGAGTGAACGCAAAGTTTCTCAGGGGAACGCAAATGTTTTACAAGAGATTGCAAAAGCATTTAAATATAATTTTTCCTTCAATCAATTTTTTTCCCATCACCACATCCCTTTAGGGACTCCGTAAGAAATAGTGTTTAAGCATCAAAAAGCAGATCTCTGCATCAAAGCAGATGTATTATTTATCCTCCATTTTGTTAACATAAATCCACTTTAACTGAACTTTCCGGGCTTGACGTTTATCAAGCTGCAGAGAAATACAATAGCAACAGCCTAGACCAATGACTTACGGCTTTCAATAACATCCTGACATGGTGAAACGATTTTGCTTCAAAGCATATTTGTTCCATTTTAGCACCTAAGCAAAAAAAACAACAACAACTAAATGAAAGACCTGTAAATCTCAGCACAGTGTTAAACTGCCATGATGGTCGTAAGAACGCCGAAAACAAGCCCATATTGTGTTTGACTGCTAAAACTGACAGGCTCAATTGGACCGTGAAGGATTTGACTATCCTCCCCTGCAAAACGTGCCAGCAATATGGAATCTTTTTGTGATCGGTTGTTAGGTTTTCAAACGGCTCCATTTCAACTGGCGAATTGCTTCGATCCTCAAATCTAGTCTTATCTCTGCATGTAGCTATAGCATAATCACATATACATATGAAAGAAAACGGCTTGAACAAAAGGCCATGTGCCCAAAGCTGCCCTTGAGCCAAGTCCAAGTCGTGGGTGGGGTTCAGGGTGGGGAGAGAGATAACATAAGCGAATATTCCGATATGTGTTTCATATTCTTTGTCATAGATCAAGGCCAAGACAAGATGGTGTGGAATGAATTTATGATCAGACACCTCCTTTGAAGTTCTCGCTGTTCTTTCAAAGAATTGTCTGACGATGAGTAACTTTGAAGACTTTCTATGTTAGGTCAGAAGAAAGTGCCCCAGTAGGTGGTGAAAAAGAGAGAGAAATCTTTCCTCTGTCGATCTTTCGATCTCTGCTCTGCCAGCTTATTTATTAGACATGAGAGGGTCAAAAACTGCCAGGGGCGCCCATTTCAATCTGTCAACTCTTCACTGCTGCAGTTTGCACCTGGGGACTCCCGCCCCCAGCCCTGCCTGACAAGCACAAAACATGGAAACCTTTCAGGTAATTGTGTGCTTTATTGTCTCGTATTCCCCTAATTACAATCAGAGAGGGGTCGTTTCTGCCCTGACAAAGAAATAACAAGCATCAGAGAAAAATAACAACCGATTGCCATAGCCTATAATTGCGATTTTCAGCCCCAAATTGCAGCCTAATGATTACAGGCGTGGGGCAGACCTGGCAGAGAATGCTGGGATGCATGAATGCTGCTTGAGCGAGAGAGAGAACAAGAGAGAAGGAGATGAGATAGAAAACGCAGAGAAGCACAGTTTCTTCAGCTGTAGTCAGATTTCATTGTATGGATTCCAACTCTTTTTGTTATATGAAGGCATAAAATTCTTGAGGATTCTTGGGAATATTTTTCATGGCTTCATCCTTTTTTTTTCGGTTCATTAGTTAACATTAGTTAACTACTTTAGTTAATATGAACTAAGAATGAATACTTCTATATAAATGCATTTATTCATCTTAGTTATCATGTTAATTCCAACATTTACTAAATTTTTAATCATTATTAAGATCAATAGTTGTGCTTGTTAACATTAGTTAATGCACTGTGAATTAACATGAACTAACAGTGAACAACTGTATTTTCATTAACTAACATTTACAAAGATTAATAAATACTGTAATAAATGTATTGTTCATTGTCTGTTCATGTTAGTTAATACATTAACTATCATTAATGGAACCTTACTGTAAAGAGTTACCATTTTTTTAATAAAGATTTTTTCAATTATACATTTATGTATAGATTTAATTGTTTATATATATACACACACACACATACATACATGCATCATTACATTATTAAAACTGTGATCTTCTATACAAAGATATAGTGCATAAAGATTTCATTATTTAATGTGTGAGAATGTATTATTGTTTATTATTAATTTAATCCATCATAAAAATATGAATTGTTACATTTGTAAAACTATGACCTTCTAAATAAGGAGTGGAATATGGTACATAACATAATATGGTACATATTTAATGTATTTAATGTGTGAAATGTACAACAGTGAGACTTAACAGTATGGATGCAGAGCATCCCTGAGATGAAAACAAATGAATAGTACTATTTTAAAATAAAAAGTAAAATATTCATTATTGTGTGTTGTTTACAGTATGACTGAGCTGCAATTTTGTCAAAGTGTGAAAAATATTATATTCCATTTTTCTGTGTATTTATGATTCATAAAATGATAGTTATTAATTTAGCCATAGCAAGACCAATTTTATTCCAAAAATGTATTTTCCATTGCTGCCATTTCCAGAAATAATGGTGATCTGACATGTGGTGGAAATATAATGACATTCATAAGAACAGAATTCTCCTGTGATGCATCTATGTACACTGCTGGACACTGCTAGTAGACAAACTTAGTAGAGAGTTTGAAAAGTGTCTTGAGGAAATTAATTTTCCATGGGGCAAAAGTGCCCATAGTCGAAGAAACACCCTATTACAAGAAACTTCTGTTCCATCACAGAATGCAAGAGCAACACTCGCTTTATCTGAAAACGCAAACCTAACCGAAAGTTCAGAGCTGTGTCGAAAGCTGACAGTAAAGGCCTCAGGATGTTCTGCGGCATTGGAGATAATGGAGATTCGGAAAAACAGAAAGGAGTAGGAATAAGAGCTTCCAAACACCGACACGCTACAACAAGCATGGCATGGGTGTGTGGCAGGTGCGGGAACCCACAGATGGGGGAGGGCAAGTGGGGCGACTCTAGCTTAGATGGCAGCCTCTGAGACCGGTTCCAGCTCTGCCACGATTATGCTGTCAGGAACGTGGGCAGTACATCCGTGACTTGTAATGGTGGAGCAGAACTCTACAGTGTATGGTCTCCATTTGCAAACACTGCATGTCTCAATTATATGTTGTGCTCACTGTAAACAAATGAGATGAGCTTCATAAATATGTTGTGTGTTAATTGCATCAAATGAGAGCGGCTTACTTATCTGTAAGTAATATTTTTTTCTACAGGTAGTTTAAGGACACAATTCTTATGCAAACCTAATTTTCTTGTCCTCTATTAATCCTAACGGTTGTTATGATTACCTCCTCAGGCAGAAAAGATTGATTTTTATGAACATAAATTTGAATCTCTGTGGAAAGTATAACAAAAACCAGTCATTTTAAAGTAATTTTATATCAAGGCAACCATATATATTACAATTTCTAACACTATACACTCTATGGTTTAAGTTTTAAGCAATTCATATTTTATTCAGCAAATACTGATCAAAAGTGACAGTAAAGACATTTATAATGTTACAAAAGATGTTTATTTCAAATAAATGCTGTTCTTTTAAACTTTCTATTCCTCAAAGGATCCATAAAAAAACAGTTTCCACAAAAATACTAAGCAGCACAACTGTTTTCAACATTAATAATAATAAGAAGAAATGTTTCTTGAGAAGCAAATTGGCATATTAGAATGATTTCTGAAGGATCATGTGACACTGAAGACTGGAGTAATAATGCTGAAAATTCAGCTTTGCATCACAGGAATAAATTACATTTTAAAATATATTCAACTATAAAACAACATTCCTGATTTTACTGTATTTCTGCTCAACTAAATGCAATCTCGGTGAGCATAAAATACTTTTTCATAAACATAACAAATCTTATCAACCCCAAACTTTTGAATAGTAGTTTATATATACTTATGTGTGCTGGAAAATCAACCAAAATGTTTTTTATCTTACAGAATCAAGCTTTAGTGCCTTTTTTAGTTAATTTCTGATGATGCCTGGCAGCAGAACAAGATTTTTTTTTCTCTTTAGGCAAGTAGGTTAGATGTTTTTTTTTTTCTCTTTTTTTTGGCAGAAAACACACTCACACACACACAACAATAATACATGAGCTTTTGGACTGTGTGTTCAGAATCAACAATCTGTTTTGTCACAACGGTTCATTTGTAATGACCGAAATGCATTTTTGCTTTGCTCTTGATATAAATAGACTTTGCAACGGAACCTAGCATCTTCACAGTTTAATTAACAAAACCAGTTCTCACCCCGGCTTTGAGAATAATAATAAGCCACTGAGTCACACTGCTGTTAGAACCAGTAATTGAAATAACGCGGCTGTACCAGAAACATTATTGCCGCCAAAATGCCGACCGCATATTAATTTGTCCATCCGTGCTTTCCGAACATGTAAGCAAAAGTAAACTAATGAGTGTGCAACCTAAAATCAGGTAGGAAGGAAAACTGAAAAAGTCACACAAAGCTGATCATCAAAATTTCAGCCTGGGACGATATTTTTCAGCACAGCTCTGCTATATTGAGAGAGCTTATGGTAAAATGGTTTGCTTTGAGAGTGGCATATTGAAAATAAGTCCAGTGGGATTGAAAAGAGAGTGTGGAGAGAGGAATCTGGCCCAGAGCAATTTCACTGTGTTTACACAGCGCCTCACAACAAGACTGCCACATAAACTCAGCCTGATGGAGCCCAGGGCAACCAGTAAGCATACATAGACCGGCTAGCGGACCGTAAGAATTACATTCAACATAGAGCAGCAACACACCTTACTGCAGTAAAATACAACTACTGTAGCACATACAGTACATGATTGCATTTAGTGTATTTGTGTGTAGGAACAAAACAGGTGGTGGAGATAGAACCATGTAGATACGTAGGAAAGTAAAATTACAAATGAGATTTATCCACTGAGAAAAAGACTCCAATAAGCTCACGTGTCTCTTCTAGAATTTCACAAAAAATGTTGAACTGCTAGATTTGCTAAGACACAAATGTGTGCAATCAAAAAGAGATCGCAGCATGAATTCAAATATTTCTCAACATATTCTGCAACGAAATAATCTAGTCTATACTACTGATTAAACATAATTCATTTTATAACTCTCTACTCGTACTGTAAGCCAACAAGTGTGAGTCTGTTTTTATGTCTATTTTTATTTTTTATTTTTCTTTAAGAAAAACATCTGAGAAGAAGTTGGTGTGTCATTGAAACAGCCGTATGAGTTTTGAAAGAGTTTCTTCTGAGCAATAAAAATGTCCCGTGGAGATATTAGCACACACAAAAACAAAATTCTAACATTAAATCTTTTTTAATATTTCAGCTTTTTCGCATAGACAGTAAGGTTAATTTTAGGTAGAATTATTCATTTTAATATATATTAAAAGTGATTTTAATGGGGTCTTAGGAAAAATATCTATATAATACTGTATAATACTGTTCAAAAGTCATTTTTCAAAATATTTTTATAAAGAAATTAATACTTTTATCCATCAACAATTCATTAAATTGATTTAGCATTTTTTAAATTACTTTGTAACAATAACACTTTGTAACATTTCAAATAAATGTTGTTCTTTTGTACTTCCTATTCATAAAAGAATCCTGAAAAAAAAATTTTATTAAGCTTTCTGCAAAATACACTGCTCAAACAAATTAAAGGAACACTTTTTAATCAGAGTATAGCATCAAGTAAATTAAACTTCTGGGATATTGATCTGGTCAGTTACGTAGCAGAGGGGGTTGTTAATTCATTTCAGCTGCTTTGGTGTTAATAAAATTAACAACAGGTGCACTAGATTTTTTTCACTAGTTTTGCATTTGGCTAGGGTCAGTGTCACTACTGATAGCAGGAGGCGATACCTGGAACCTACAAAGGTTGCACAGGCAGTCCAACTCCTCCAGGATGGCGCATCAATATGTGCCATTGCCAGAAGATTTGCTGTGTCTCCCAGCACAGTCTCAAGAGCATGTAGGAGATTCCAGGAGACAGGCAGTTACTCTAGGAGAGCTGGACAGGGCAGTAGAAGGCCCTTAACCCATCAGCAGGACCTGTATCTGCTCCTTTGTGTGCAAGGAGGAACAGGATGAGCACTGCCAGAGCCCTACAAACTGACCTCCAGCAAGCCACTGGTGTGAATGCCTCTGAGAAAACAATCAGAAACAGACTTCATGAGGGTGGCCTGAGGGCCTGATGTCCTCTAGTGGTCTCTGTGCTCACTGCCTGGCACCGTGTAGCTTGATTGGCATTTGCCATTGAACACCAGAATTGGCAGGTCTGTGCTTTTCACAGATGAGAGCAGGTTCACCCTGAGCACGTGTGACAGATGTAAAAAGGTCTGGAAAAGTGGTGGAGAATGTTATGCTGCCTGTAACATTGTTCAGCATGACCGGTTTGGTGGTGGGTCAGTGATGGTCTGGGAAGGCATATCCATGGAGGAACACAGAGACCTCTACAGGCTAGACAATGGCACACTTACTACCATTAGGTATCGGGATGGAATCCTTGGACCCGTTGTCAGACCCTACGCTGGTGCATTGGGTCCTTGTTCCTCCTGGTGCATGACAATGCCCGGCCTCATGTGGCGAGAGTATGCAGTCAGTTCCAGTAGGATGAAGGAATTGATAACACTGAATGTCCCCCACGCTCGCCTGACCTAAATCCAAAAGAACACTTCTGGGACATTATGTTTTGGTCCATCTGACGTCGCCAGGTAGCACCTTAGACTGTCCAGAAGCTCAGTGATGCCCTGGTCCAGATCTGGGAGGGAATACCCCAGGACACCATCCTTCGTCTTATTAGGATCGTGCCCTGACGTGGTCAGGCATGCATACAAGCACATGGGGGCCATACAAACTACTGAGTACCATTTTGAGTTGCTGCAGTGAAATTTCAGCTTAATGGACTAGCCTGCTGCATCCTTTTTTCACTTTAATTTTGAGTGTCTTTGAATTCAGCCCTCTGTAGGTTGATAATTTTCATTTCCATTAAACAATGTGGCATCTTTTCATTCCAAACAAATTACCCAGTCCATATCAGTATAGATATCCTGCATGATATTTTTCCCCATTGAGATCTGATGTGTTTTCAAAGTGTTCCTTTTATTTTTTTGAGCAGTGTATTTAACATAGACGTAAATAAGAAATCAGCATGTTAAAATGATTTCTGAAGGATCATGTGACACTGAAGACTGGAGAAATGATGCTGAAAATTCAGGTTTGCAACACAGGAATAAATTACATTTTAAAATACATTAAAATAAAAAGTTATTTTGTAATACTGTTTAAAATGTATGTTTTGTTAAATAAATGCGGCACTGGTGAGCATAAGAGACTTCTTTCAAAATCGTAACAAAAATTCCCACCCCAAACTTTTGAACAGTAGTATGTATATACTTAATATATATAGGTTTTCATCAACAATTGGAATTAAAAGGGGGGTCTAATGCTATTTCATGCATTCTGACTTATTTACACTGCTAAAGAGTTGGATTCTCATCTTGTCTCTTTTAATTTAAATCTAGATTTATATACACTGGCCCTTGAAAACATCTACGCGAATACACTTGCCCAAAAAAAAAATGCAGGGGAAGAGTTTAAGTTTTATTAAAAGTCAGGGGAACAAGTCTCCTGCGTATGCCCATGCTACAGAGAGCCATTGCGGAGGGGTGAAAGAGCTGCATGCGGCTCGGGAGCTGCGGGTTGCTGACCCCTGAGATAGCCCATCCAACAGGGCCGTGATACAATTTGGTAGCCCAACTGGAAGACACAATAGCCTCAAGACGTCAGGCTAGCAATTCTGCTAACCCAGTTTTGTTCCTGTTTTATTTATTTCGATGTCATAGCTCCATCCATGGCACGCCTCCAGGAGCTCGAGTGTTTTTGGAGAGAAGTTTAAAGCTGTATCTGTTTTTCATAAATCAAATAAAACTAAAGACTCTTCTGAGATATGAGGGAAGCAGTACTACTCTATAGGTCCTCAAGATTAGCATGGGATTGGTGTGTTATGTCCCCTTTAAAGGGTTCATATGATGCTGCTAAAAAGAACATTATTTTGTGTAATTGGTGTAATGAACTGTGTTTATGCGGTTTAAGGTAAAAAAATATATATTTTCCACATACTATACATTATTGTTTCTCCTCTATGCCCCAACTTTCTGAAACGTGTTGATTTATACACGGCTCATCTCTCTGAAAAGAGAGGTGTGCTGTGATTGGCCAGCTATCCAGCGCATTGTAATTGGCCGAATGCCTCAAGCGTGAGACGGAAATGTTATGTCTCTTAACATATTGTGTAGCCTTGTCTGGCTGGAGCAATGAGACAAAAACATAAAACCCATTATAAACGTGATATAAACATGATTTCTAGTCGTGTCTTCTTTTGGAAGGCAAAAACAAAGTAGTTTCACTTTCTCAATTAAACAACGTCACACAGGATCCGCGGCTGGCTTGAGTGAGCAAAGGCCAGAGTCCTAGAGTGAGCCGTGGTCTACAGTGAGCCGTGGCCGGCTTGAGTGAGCCGAGGCCGGAGGCCTAGAGTGAGCCGCGGTCTAGATTGAGTCGAGGCCATCTTGAGTGAGCAAAGGCGTGCGGCTTGAGAACGGTGTGACAGGTGGATTCTACGAAGGAGCGCACCTTGGTCTTGCAGCAACCACATGTGACGGGCTGGACACCGCTTCGTCCACGGTGAAAGCCGATTCGGCGATCCACAGTGCAAAGTTGATGTATTTCCTCAGCGACCAGCACGGATCAGCTCCAGGCATGATGAAGCGGATATCGTCCTCTTTTGGAAGGCTAAACAAAGTAGTTTCGCCTTTCACAGTGAAACACACAGCATCTATACGACATGGCGGCAGCAGCAACAACAATACTACAACGAGAATAAAAAGTACACCTTCTTTCTTTGCGTGAACATCTGGATGGCATTATGCAAATCTTCCCACATACTGACGTAGATATGTGGGGGGTGTTAGAACGAGCCGTTTCAGGGGGGCGTGGATGAGTCTCAACTTTTATAAAGAATATCTCTTTGGATTTGGGACTTCAGTCTTTGCAACTTCACAGATCTTCTTTATTCACCAAGAGCTTGTAACACTCCAAAGAGAAAAGAAAATTTGAAATCGCATCATACGACCCCTTTAAGAGAAAACATTTCAGACAAAGTTCATACTTGAATGAAACATAACTGAGATCTCATGAACCATGAAAAAGCAACCGCTGAGCAATAACATTTACCTTTGGGGACATAAGGAGGTAGAGAGAGATAGAGAAGAAAAATGGGCACAGTCCAGACCCGGTGGCCAAAAGAGAAAGAATGAGTCTGCGAGAGATGTATTTCCTGTTTTAATCTCAAAGGAACACACCGTGCAGTATGAGGGGATGTTCTCACTCTGGAGGGAGGCGGCGATGGCACACTGACGACTCCTAGGCAACCAATTTGTTTGTTTATTGTCTTGGTGTTTTGTCGCGGTTACAGTTCATTGCAGTTTAACTCCTCTCCAGCACGCTCTTTTAAATGGCATCTATAAAACATGGGGCCTCTTTCACCCGTCTTCCTCATCCCTCTCTCACGCTCGGCTGTTTTTGTATCCCCCTTTTTTTCTCCATCCCTTTATCCCTTCCCTCTCCTTCTGTTTCTTTCAGTAACTCGTTCTTTCTCTATCTCTTTGTCTCTCAGTCCTCACATCAGTCAAGCATTATGTGGCAGCAGAGAAGCTTCCAGGATGCCCACTCACATTCTCTGTGCTTACAAACCACCCTGCTCTCTGCTAAATCCAATCAAACACGGAGCTGCATTTGACAAAAAGCAAATCGGTTCAGGGAATAATCACTTGCGAAATATCCACAAGGTTACGCTGTTGCATAATCAAGGTTAGTCGAGTTTAGCGTAATGATTTGCAACTAGTTCTTTATGTGATGAACAATAAAATTCAGTTTTGTGGATATTCCTGCCTAAAACATTTTAAAGGTGAAGTAACTTCTGCAGCAAGCTCATTCGTCCCCCCGGCAAATCACTCCAGCCCACCGCCTTGAGCGTCCACGGCGGCAGACTGCTCCGCCATTCTCGATGGCACCATGGAGTCACCACAGCGGCGAGGGATCCTCGGCAGCATGTCCCTCCTTCCTCCCGGGTTTCAACACCAGTGCAACGCAGTTCATAAGTTGGGAAGAAGGAGGCCGTGAACCGGCGAACATTTAAATCCAACTTTACAAAATAGCATGACAGCCCCTCACGGACGACTGCCGCACACAAACAAAACCAAAACACAAAATAAAATCCAGGCCTGGTCCTCTCTCGTCCTTTACTGTCGTAACTCCTCTTTTTATCCTTCCGGAGCTCCTCCGTAGGATTTAAGACTCAACTCAAGAGTGGCGCAGGTGTCGCTCATTTCCAATTACTCCACCGCCCGCCCCACTCGTCACACTATTGTTTTTTATACAAAATATAAAATTTATTTCTGGGATGCAAAGCTGAATTTTCAGCAGTCATTACTCCAGTCTTCAGTGTCACATGATCCTTCAGAAATCATTCTAATATTTCTTCTTATTATCAGTGTTGAAACAGTTGCACCGCTTAATATTTTTGTGGAAACTGTGATGCATTTGTTCAGGATTCATTGATGACTAGTAAATTCAATAGAACTGCATTTATTTGAAATATAAATCTTTTGTGAAATTATATAAATGATCAATTAAATGCATCCTTGCTGCATAAAAGTATTAGTTTATATAACATTGTGACCATTTACATTAGGAATCTTCTTTTCTTCCTCATGATCTGTGCTGTTACTTGACTGTTTGTTGTTATTTTGTTGAGGCTTTGTCATTGTTCTTGCACACACACACACAGTGAGATAAGCTGCGGCTCCTATGAGCCATCACAGCTTTCTCAATTGGCTACGCAACTGAGCTTTGGACACATTACGTAGAGTGTGACATCCATCTCAATGTGTGCTGTAGCTGCTATACTTGCAGATTCAATGCTCTGTAGTGGCTCTGAATTGGTAATTCAAGCATGCTGTTTTGAGACTGCTTTAGTACTTTTAATTACAAACCCAAAGATTAGGATTCGATGGAGGAAAAATCCCCAACATGGCTTCATTATCCATGCTAGCTCTGTAAGAATGTAAAAACCAGGAGGATGTGCTAAAATGAATGAAAACACATTATGCAAAGAAGGTAAATGGGAAGACTGGGGCTAGTTGTCACATACAAAAGCAACAGGCTTATTGTCACACTACATGGGGTAAGTTGTCACAGTGGAATCTGCTATTAAACAGACTATTATTGGTTTTCCAGCTAAATTTAATGAGTGAAACATTAATGAGACACTAAACAATTGATGAAATGACAAAAATGTAAACGGTAACGTATCAAGCATTGGTCTTTTGACTGAAAACCTCATAGTTACTGAGCCCTTGTGACAACTGGTTCATCCGTTTCTTGCTAACAGAGGCCAGATAGGTTGCATGATTTTAATCTGACACAGCAACGGTATGATTGCACCGAACAGAGCCTCATTTCTGAGGCAGGAAGACAATGGCAAATCCATCTCACATCGGTTGCAGTTCCCCCTCACAAGCATGCAAAGCAATATCTCCAAATTACATCCTCTGGAATTCAACAGGCTTAAGGCCCAGGACACGACAAGAGCGCTCTTTTCCTCAGGAAGCAAAACAGGCTGGACGGGCCTCTCGCACCTCTGCCTTGCCTCCGCAATAAATCACCTGCCATCTCATGTATGTATAGTGATCTTAAACACCCCTCCCTCCAAACCAAATCTACCCGAGTGATGATCTATGATTGGTCGGCGTGGCTAGAAGTAAGTTGGACCATTATGAAAGATGCAGAGCAGTGGCTCTCAACTCATTTTATATAGCCTAACAACTGGTTATAACACACACACACACACACATACATATATATATATATATATATATATATATATATATATATATATATATATATATATGGTTATATACATAATGACTTAACTATGGGTGGTCTGAACTATGGGTGATTCGTTGGGTCAAATAGAGTCTGCTTTAATGTTGCTAATTTTTTTAAATCTGTTAATGCGTTTTTATTACATAAATTTCAACAGCCCTAGATTCAACAGGAGAGATTCTCTTCACACACTGAGTTGCAGTCTGACACATTTTGGCCTCCTCCTTTTGATTGACAGGATATCATTTGCCCTGATCATAATTTGCCCTATTTTTCATCAATCGCTCAATAGTGGAAAAAAAAGCTTTTATCAGCGATACGGATTATTGGCAGATACATCGGTGCACCGCTAATATATATATATATATATATATATATATATATATATATATATATATATATATATATATACACACACACAAACGATATCCTCGTGCAGACCACTATGGGTGTGACGAGATCTGACTGGTCTTGCAAGAAGGTAACAATATCCTCGTGCAGACCTTTCAGATATATTTGCATTAAACTGGCACTTTCATCAGTGGTATGTAATGTAAGGTATGTAAGATATTATGTTCACATCAGGCAAACAGCCGCATGATAAGCGGGAAAATTACGCAGTAAAGTCTTTATCCAGTCATAAAAGAATTCACAGTTTAACCGGAATGTCACGGAATTTTTCAAATTTTGAATTAATTAACCAAAAGTAGGTCATTACACTTAAATCAAATCACGATATGGGCTAGTATCTGTAAATATAAAGCCACAAAGTCGATTTAAATATGAATCCTGCATGTTCTGCTTGTCTCTGTTAATGAATTGCGCAGACACACGGTTTACACACACACACACACACACTGAAGCGTGCATGACGCTCGCAGTGATTTCATTGCCTGCCGTCACACTAAATGAGGACGTAAACATATGAACAACATCTCCAGAACTGCTCTGAGAGTGACTTCATGAGGATTTTACCATTTGATTTGAGTAAAACTAACGTCATATCACATACACAGAACTGGAAAGGTGTTCACATCAAAATAAAAGTCAGGTTTGAAATAACGACAATAGAATGTACACAGCCTACTACTACTACTATTACTACTTCTAAAATGAAACAAACATTATTTTAAAGGAATAATCAAACAACATTTCTTCCATGTTTTAATTTTAATAGTAAATCCCCTTTGTTTGCCAAAAAAATCAAGTTTGCTTAATTTTCAATAATTAAATGATAAATGATGAAATTAATGTTTTATGCCTTCATTTGATAACCAGAAAAAAATTAAATACACAACACAGAATTTCTGAGGGAAAAAATTAATAAGGCTACTTTAAGAAAAAATGTAATGAATAAATCAAGTTGTGTTATGCATTAAAATAGTTAGACATGCTAAAACACAGAATTTGGTAACAATAAAAAATATAAATAATATGGTGAGAAAAAAAATAAAACATTTCATAGGGCCCTAAACATGTATTTTTTGTTAAACTTTTAATAAATTGATGTGAAAATGTATATACTATTAAAAAGTAGTTGAGAAAAACTAAATGGAAAAAAACTTTTTTATTAAAGTGTAAATCAGTTTACTAAATAATAAACTTGACTGACTGCTACTTTAAAGGGATATTATTTATGTTGTTTATTATCTATTTGTATGTATACTATATAATTTTACTAAATTATTTGCCTGTCAGTTGAGTTTGTGGCTAAATCTTTTGCAGTGTTTACATGCTGTTTATACCTGCATAACATTTATTAAAATAGATGTTTAATTTCATAAAGTACAATTTGATTTCAAAATGCACCTACATTTTACAGTTGGAAAAAATAAATGTTTCCCTATATATTTCATCATTGAGGATTTCTTAAAAAAAGTTCAAACATCTCATCACACCCCTAGTACACACACACACACACACACACACACAAAATGTTCTATTACTTTTTCCACAACAATATTATTATATATTTTGTGGTATTTTTTAATCTATTGAAAAAATATCACTAAATGTATAATAACATTGCTTTGACTCTTTTAACTTTACTTTATCTTATTTGCAGTAAGACTTGTTCTTTTACCTGCAGAAGAGACTTGCAACTCATTTCTGTGGCAGTTGAGAACAACTGACGTAGAAAACAAAAAAGCTTCTAGACGACACCACCTGCTTACCAGAAACTTCTATTCCTGAAGTCATTGTGCAGTAGCAGAAGTGACTCACGCATCTGCTTCTTACACATCCGTCTACTTGCAGAGAAAAACTAAATGTGATAAAGATATGCTTCATGTGTAGTTCACTGATCCATTAGTCTTGTTCTAATGTTTCTGACCTTAAAAGCAAATGTTAAGTCCTGTATAATTGCTAGCGCAAATGTCTGTAAAAAAGTATCTTGTCATCCTATTACTTCTAACGACTGCTGCATTGACCTGCCTTCAAGAGGAAGTCTGAGAGCTCCTCCTACGTGCCAGACCGCCATCTATCTATATCTCACAGATCAGAAGGTCACACACTCTCAAATGGATAGTACCTGAGCTTGACCACAGATACAAATGAGAAACATCTGTTCATATCTTACTGGCTTTCACTATCTTGTCAGGTGAACCTCTTATAAAAGCACTCTTCATTGAAATGGTGTCTTTATCAGTGTAAGATATCAAACTCATTAGAGAAAAACCAGGGAGACCAGGGATTATTTTCATCTTGTCAAGAACAATATACTGGAAGATATGAAACATGCTTTGCCGCAACTTTAGTTATAGGTTTATATAGTTCACCTAAAGACCTCAGACCTAGAATGCCATGCCTTGATGTTCTGTAGGACAGATAGATAGATAGATAGATAGATAGATAGATCTAAATAAATTAAAAAACATATATAAACATATTTTTGTTATGTATATTTGTATACGATGCATATATAAATATATATTGTCGCCATATGTTTGCTGCATATACCATAAAAATATTCATCCTTACATATGTACATAATATGGGTGTTTTATATTCGTTATAAACTTATAATCTTCATCTATTGAAAATTATATATCACCTAATACGTAACCATATGGCAATATCACTCACTTTTGATATAAGGTTATATATGTCATTACATTTCCATATGGGGACGTTCTACACAAGCTCTTCTTTTGAGTTCATGCAGAATGGCACGGTCAGTAAATAATATATTTAGAATTTTTATTTGAATTTCAGAATTTGAATTAATGGGTCATTCCTTTAATAAGAAAAATAACACATTTTTCTGTGGTGCTGTAGAAAATGATCTGAAATGCCAATATGTGGGTGAAATCAAACGTCTGTTTCAGTAATGCACTATGATCTGTCATCAGACTGTCAAATGATGCTCTGAGACACGAGACAGATTGCGATGCTGTGACCTTTGTTTGTGGGACCCGGAGAGCATAACCAATTTAAGTTGCCCAGCAGACACACTGACTTAAGCTAACAGAGCAGCGCCGTGTTTCAATGAAACAAACCCCCCAAAAATCTGCAGCTGCCCTTTGGTCCGTCTGTTAGCAATTCCCACAAATAACACAGCACAATAAAATCATCGCACAACAGGCCCACAGGCGTTTTCAAAGGCTGCTGACGGCAATCTATAAAGCACAGTAATGGGTCACTTGTCATGGGGCGTGAAAGGGAAGATCTACGGCGGCTCTCCAGTCACTCTCCCGGGAGCGCAATTAATCAAGGACGAATAGTATCAGCATGCAACAAAAGCCGTAAGGTTATTACAGCCACTGTTCTGCTGAATGAAATGCGATGATAGCACTAATTGCAAAAAACTGCTGACCGCACACAAGACGTGAAAAGTAGATGAAGGGCAGATGAAAAGGATGGAGACAAAGCAGGGGATGAAAAAGGAGGAGAAGTTGTGAGTGAGTTGGTGAAGTCAGGGCCGTCCCTGCTGACAAGATAAGCCGGGTGTTCGCTTTCATTTCTGCTGCTCTGCGATACTTGTTATACTTGTTCATTTTCATTTCTTTTTACACTTAGGATTCATTACAGACTATACAGTGCGTGAATATGCTATCAGTCTTGACTAATATATAGGTCGTTCTCAAAGCAAAGGCAGCCTGCTTGTCTAATCAGTGATTTAAAAGATAGCATTGTTAATTTGACGACACCTTTTAAAGGGTTGTTTTGGACCCCATTGACTTTCATTGTATAGTTGGAATATCTTCTTCTGTATTTTGCAGAAGAAATAAAAGCATACAGGTTTGGAATGACATGAGGGTGAGTAAATGATACTGGTAATATGATAATATGGAGCTCACACTTAAGGAGGAAAAACACCCATTCACAGGCCCAAACTGAGCAAAAATGTGTAATTTAGTGCAGATGTTATTAATACAACCAAATATATGGCATTTTGATAGCTTGTAATTCAAAACAGTGAGATTTTTGTAGCAGTATAGCTGAGTACTTACATAAAACGCATATAAATATCAGCTTTCCCTCTATATATGTCTTAGAAAGATGATATTTAAGTGCTTAGTTTTATGTTCAAAGCTCTGGGCAAAACATAATGCATTGCAATACAATGATGATTAAGAGATGCATGGATGTACTGTATAAATAAGCAATAAATCTTCAGTAAATTCTCATCTTGAAATATTAATAAAAAATATTAAGTGATAATAATATAAATTTTTTCTTGCATTTACTTTTAGAATCAAACTAAAATGCATTTTACTAAAAAAAAAGTATTGAAACGTATAAATTAATTATAAATAAGAAGGCATGTAAAAGATTATTTTTTTCTGCAAAGTTTTGATCTTATTGATAATTCACAGGCCTTAAAAATTAATGTATCAAATATAACACAGTAGGCTTTATAGGGTTTAGTTGTAATTTGGAAATGTTGACTATTTGTAGGCATCTTGTGCACTGTTGAGAAAAGCATGGCAGAAAATACACCTTATAAACATGGTTAATGAGGCTACAGGTGTTCGTGACAAAACTTAATTTCCCATCATTCTCTGTTGGCAGCATGTGAATGATAAAATACACAGATAAAACATCAGCTACGCTCCTGTTGTGTAACCTCTCCTGTCCACTTTGTTGCAATAGCGTTAAAAAGCTTCACAAAGCCTGTCTTTGTCAGGATGTGAAAAGAAATGAAACTGCAAATCTGTGTCCATTTACTTCCAAGCAAAATCACTCCAATGAACCAAATGACTTGTGAATCACCACACGCATCAAAATCACTCATGAATCATCGTATCATAATCACGATATGATGATTCGAATGACGATTAGACAACCAAGTGAATATTTAATAATCGCACTGTTAGGAATACAATTTATGTTGAAAGGGGAAAAAATGGAATTCATTAATTAATTTACTTTCAACTGTTCTGTCAGATGGCATTTTTATTCTTTGAACCAACTGCTTAACTGCACACACACAACTGTGGGATTCATTTTCAGTGAAGGATAAATAGATAATGCCTTTAATAACCACTAGATGGCGCAATCTCTGAAGATATGATGTCAAAATCAATATGAGACAGTGTCAGAATGGCATCTATAATGTGATATGCTTCCGGGTGAAACAGGATATTCACAGAAAAAGGGTGAGGGGCTTAATTTGGGGAGTTGATTGGATTGTGAAAAGTTGTGTCTATTTAGTTTTTAGGGGAACAGTTAAGGAATGTCAGGCAAACCTTTACGCAAACACTGGATTCCGACATACACAGATACAGCCAGATAAGGCATAATTTTGAAGATTTTGGACACAGTCATCAAATTTATTTGTAAAGGTGCACTTGTACTGTGGCCTGCAGCACAGATGCTGACTGACTATAATAATACATGCTCGGTAACTATGGGTAATGTGACATTGATCTGCAACCCCAACAACAATCAGCAATGATTCAGATCCAAACAAGCAGATTTGCCTTTCAAACTCAGCAACACAGAGGATTTCGCATTGTTCGACTGGCTGGTCTTCATATGTTCCACCATATTAGGCAATGTCCAACTTTAGTGGGCACCATCATCTTTCTATTAACCACCTAATCCATCAACATCAGCATCTCCATCAGTTCTGGTACGGTCACTACCATCTTCATAATACCGGCTCTATATCATCTTTTCATAACCAATGTTTCCCATAATTCATAATTATGAAATAAACACACAGTAAATCTGCTATTAATACACTTTAAATCAAGCAATAGTAGAACAGCTGCCAAATATGTTCAAGGTATTTCCTATGATTATGTCTAGTCAGTAAATTGCATTATATACAATTAAAAAAAATAAAAGAAAATTGTATATATATATATATATAATATTTTCTTTTCTATTTATATATGTGGTTCATTATAATTTGGAACTAAAATTCCAACAATTATAGCAATTTAATATATATATATATATATATATATATATATATATATATATATATATATATATATATATTATAGGTAATCGAAGACCAAACCGTTTTATGCGTCATCATTAATAAGTTGTACAAAGCATTTTTCTTATTTTATACTGTTACCAAGGCTAATTTCTAATATGAAATAAAAATAATCCAGGACTTACCTGTCGTTGAGCTGTCAATAAAAGTGAAGGGATAACGCTCTCATTTGCTTTTCATTGTCAGAAGTAAAACCCCCAGCACAGCAGTACCAAAGACTGATAATTTCCCTTTGCGCAAAAACGATCCCAAAAAAATCATCACCTACAGATTCATGCAAGAATGCAAATGATATTAAAACGATTCCTGCGTCAGTTCAGAAAGTCTCAAATGAGTCCTCCAAACTCCCACTCTCCGAAGTTCCTTCAGATGTGTGAACTTTGCGCGCTGGTACAGATCTGAAAGAGCATGTACGATGAGATCTTTAGTTGCAGTTATTATAACAAAGGGTTCAAATCTGTAAAATCGCTTTATCCATTACAGGCTTCTCATGTGCTTCTGGAGAGAGGCTTTTGGCTGCTGCAGGAATGTGTTCAGGATGGTTGCTCTGCTCGTAGTGTTGTATGGAGAGGGATGGTGAGGTGCTCCACTCGCCTCTCAAGTGTTCAGCACCTCAAGCATCCGCTCGGAACCCATGGGAGATCTCTGCGCGCGCTGCGGTGCGGTGAAATGGCGCCCCCTGGCGCTGCTGACTCATTGTGCATGATAAATAAATGTCATTGCCATCACATTACAAAATCTCAAACCTAGTGACAATTACTTAGGGGAAGCCCTTTTCACAAACATTTCTAATCACTTAAGACAAATATTTACATATTTTGTGTATATATTATCCTCCTGGGACCCAGGCATAGACTGTTCTCCTCTGTAGAGGACTTTATATTTTAGTGATTTTCTCAAAGTCCCTACAGGCCTCATTTTTAAGTCTGGATGTCATGTACAGAGCACATTCAGGACTTTTTAGAGATATCAATGGTTTGAAGGTTTGATCATAAACACTCCTTGGTCTTTAAAAATGACTGATATTGCCAGAATGAACACATTTAGCACTCTTAGGGAAATATGATAGTGTTTTTTTAATTATCATTTAAACCTGACTAATTTTAAAATTATTCGCCATAAATAAATATCTCAGAAAAAAATCTGGTTCGGTTGAATTTGGAATATGACTTTTTGTTATGAAACAGGGTGTAATTTTCATATATGTCTTCTGTAGAGGACACCAGGACAAACATCATGTTAATCAGGCATTTTGGGGAGACACAAGAAATCAATAGGGAAAGAAATTATAGATCAATATTCCTATGAAGTATGAGATATTCTTGTGAAAATGTTGCCCAAGTAGCCCCAAGAACACATTTATATGCAAATTAGATTCAATGTATAAATACATTGTATAGAATGAGAATTCCAATTTATGGACATTTTACGCACATATTGTATAAAGTAAAATAGTATATCAAATCATTTGGTTATATCTTTGTATAAAGTTTGGTTAAAAATAGCCTGAAACCTAAAAACGGACTGGTAAATGGAAAAATAAAGCATTATACTTGCCTATAAATGCCTTTTGTTTATTTTATTATTATTATTTTTTTAATAACTTAGTCCTGGCGTCCTCTACAAAGGACATAGAATAAAATATGAATATTTTAATTCCATTTGTTTCTTACATTTATTATTATTATTATTATTATTATTATTATTATTATTATTATTATTATTATTATTATTATGAGTGGGACAAACCAAATTGTAAATTAATATTATTATATTATTTATTCAATAATTCCAAAAGAAATCACACGCACATTCATTTTTAAAGTGTAAAAGACTACTTAATAACAGGAATGAGAAATATTTAATATTTAAATATTTTATTTAATTTTTTATTTCATATTTACATATTTTATCTTAGAGCTACAATTTGGTTTGTCTTACTCCAAAAATCATTCCTGATTCACTTTGTTCAATCAGTTCCAGTTTGATATGCATTGACCAGCTTTATTGCTATTGAGTTTGATATTGCTATTGATATTGGTTCCATATGGTAATTCCAGTACTATTATGACTTCATCAGATTGCTCTGGCTTCCCACTTCTATAAGAAGCAGATGGGAAGAATAATCAATGAGGTCAGTGATTGCTTTGGCTCAGGGATGATGCACAGTACATTAGTGCTCACCTTTAATGACCAGACACTCTACTAGCATCATAAACAAACCCTCCCGCTGATGCGCCGTGCCCTGCACAAACCAATCAATGCTTTTTGCTGTTGTTTTTGCCTTTTGTAATGTTGGTCCATTTTAAGAACTTTTAAAAATATACATTTTTTAAAACGGATAAATAAATCAGATCACTTCATGACCCAAATGTAGTCATGAAGTCAACATCCAGTGGCTAATATGTTCAAGCCTAATTTTACCCCAAAAATGAAAAGACAAAATATATATTCTGCATTAAAGAAATGAAGCCAATTTCATGACCATTTTGATTTTTGCTTTAATGTTTTTCCAATGACAATTAAACATTCACATAAATATTAAATATTCACATAAATAAATAAAATGTATTGCATATTCTTGTTGCACATTACGGAATGTTTTTATATTTATTTATTTGTTTATTTATTGCATTATGATAATGATTAGGAGTAAAACAATGATACCATGTATTTCAAAAAAAAATTATTAAGGAATTAATTTTATATTTTTGTTTCACATAAAGTGCAAAAGGAGGAATGTGCTAAACTAATGTAAAACAAAACAAAAAATTTATGGTCCTAAATTATGCTTCAGTTTATATTTCATAGTGAAATATAAACAAGACATGTTCTTGGTGGGTTTCTTTTCTTGATTCACCCAAACAGTTTAACATGTTGGCTATTTAAAATGATGATATGATTTAGAAAACTACCAACATTTGCAGCCCTTATGCTCAGATGAACAGCACTGATGTTTAGTGCTATATGTGCTATATGAAATTAATAAGCAAACTGATCCAAAACTAGAAACACAGTTTATTCAATATAAGCATCCTCAGCTGTGGTGGTGTAGCACATAGAAGATGAAGAACATGAAGGAGCTGAATTGTGGTGTAATCTGTTCTCATTATCAGTGATGGATGTGTGTCTCTGGGACTGCGTTATATAACCTTTGCACTGAAGGTGCTTCATCTTCACTGGCTGTGTAATATTCTCAAAGAATTGATGGCATTGCATCAAAACAAAATTGAAGCAGAGCACCACTATATCCAGGTTAGTGCAATGCATGACATGATTGTGAAATAATATATGTGAATGTACACGATAACATGCACTGGGTCATTTGCACAAATTCTGAAGTCAAATGGGTTACAAAACTGTTAGTGAACTCGGCGATGACTAAAGAATCACATCTGCATTATGCTGAGGATAAGGACTGCTCACAATTGTTCTTATTTATTTGGGAGCCAGCACTTTTGGTTCATTTAGTCATTTGCTCAAGGATGAAACTTAATCGTCTAAGATGAAATGTATGCTATATGTTTCATGAGATATCTTTATTGTTTCTAGACCAAGCAGTCGATCACACCGCTGTTGCTTTCTTAAATGTTAAGGCATACTGAGTTTAGACATATACTGTATAGCAATTGTGTGTCGAAGTATTTTTGAGTGCCCTTGTGAAAAAAAGTGTACTGTTCTTCAAATCTATTTGCAAAATGTATTTGTAAAATGTATTTGCAGATAATATGCATATTATTTAAAGAGAGTACACTTTCATGACAATGTCACATAACACTCTCAAGGTACACTTTTAAAAAGTACAGTTTTTTACTTTAAAGTACACATAAATAATTATTTTTAATAATCTTTTGTCGAACTTTAAAGAAGTACACTTATTTTGATGTGTTTATTAACATACTGTACTAGCCACATGTCAAGTATAGTGTTCTTTGATAATATATTTAACGTTAATATATTTTAAATGGACGAAATTCCAACTTCATCATTACAAATGTGTGCAAATCCATGACATACAATTTTCAATAGAAATGACACTAAAGTATATTTTTGTTTACCATGAATGCTTGCAGTACATTTGGTAGTAACCAAGATTATAGAAGTAATTATGAAATTACATATGAAGATATACTATTTAAGGCCTATTTAAGTAGATCAAAAAGTGCTTCTAAATTTAATGAATTGCATTTATTAAAATTTTTTACTAAACATTTGCATTTAATTATGAATAACATGCAGTCAAGTGTCTGAAAGTTAACACTTAAGCATATATTTTTTTATAAGTAGTTTTTTTTATTTTATGTATGCTAAAAGTGTACTACATTTTCACAAGGGTGTATGGAAACACACTGTGTATTTAAGGCCAAGGTGTCATTTTCATATAGTAACTAATTTCTGGAGTGAGACCCAATTGATAAATTATAATCTGACAAAATGTATAAAAATAAATAAATAAATAAAATTAAAAAAAAATCCAACCTCAGAGGTCTTTTAAGATATATAATTTTCATCATCTTTTGCATTTATTCTGGTTTGTTGTAGAAAATGTGTATTTTAATTAAATTTAATTAAAGATTCCATTTTTATTTCATTGTTTTTTTATTAAAGAAATTATGCTGTCACTAAGCTCTGGGTTTTAAATTGTATTTATACATATCCCAAACGAAACATTGTTTTAAATACTGCAAAACATCAAGTAAATCGAACGGAGGTTATATAATATTTACTTTGACCTTCTGAGGTGGTCGATCAACATTTTCTGAAGCATAAGCAGCTCCTTTCACTAATTTCATGCATCATTTACCCTTTTCTTGGAAAGTGCATTTTAGTACAGGCAGAAAGCACAAAACCCATAGGGTTTTATTTATTTAAAGATTTTATACATCCTCACATCCAGGCAGACTGAAGTGTACTCCACTCTAACAGATATATTCAATGAGTCTAAAATAAGATGGCACATTGTCCTGCATTTGAACTAACAGAGTCTCTTCTGAGATGAGTCCAGCTTGTCATGTGCTCTAAAAAAAAAAAAAAAAAAAAAATACCTGAAGGGTAATGTAGAGAATGAGGAAGTAATGGTTTCAGGGGAAAGCAGCAGTGAATCAATAATTCAGTGCCAGTTCCTGTTATTGCCAACATAATGCAACAGGTTCACAACAAGCAAGCATGGAGACATATCTACACATTACTGTGTGCTTGTTTACACTATAATAAAAAGATTCTCATAAATGAGCCAGTACCTCACATTTTATTGTTTTTCCTGTTGAAAAGAAAATAGAAATATTTCAGTTGGCAAAATTATAGGCTTCGTAACTAAGGTTTTAACAGAATGGGAAAGAAACATGTATGATTATCAGTGTAATAAAACAAACTGTAAAAATAAGGTTTATGGTTTGGTTGTTTGGGCAAGTGCTTGCAATTTCATGTGAAAGTCAGAAGATGTCAGTCTTTAGCTTAGAATGAGAAAGAGGCCTGGAACACTTCAGGGATGCCTTCAAATTTTATCTACTTTTCCTTTCTTTTTAAAATCAAGTTTGCAATGTAAATGATGTACTGTGATAAGCACAATTTAAAAAAAAAAGTATAAGTTGAAAGTACAAAAAGTAAAGGAAAACTAGTTTTTGTAGTTATAGTCCAACTTATCCTCACAATAACTAGATCAGCATATGCATACAAAATGATGATGTGGTTTAAAAAACACTTACACTAAGAATGTCACAGTTCTATTTAGTTTGTTTCATTTGCATGGACTTTTAGTTTGTTTCTCATCACTTTCCTGTTTCCTTTGTTCTAGTTTCCTGCCACTGTTCTCTGTCAATCTGTTTCCATGGATGCTCATTAATCATCACATTTGTTTGTCATTTTGATTCATCATCACTGTGTATTTAAGGTTTTCTGTTTATTGTTGGTTGTTGTTTGTGTTTTGATACACTCGGTCATGTGTGTGGATTATCTTCATTATTGAACTTCCCTTCGTTTTGGAACTCTTGCCTCTTCTTCATCTTTGGAACTTGCTTAATAAGTGACAAAGAACAATGCTGATGCTTTGTGCAAAATTCTGTAATTATATGAACTCAAAAAATGATCCAAAATCAAAGACGCAAGAAACAATCCTTTAGTGAAACTGTTACCAAAAAAATGTTGTTGATTAATTTGAGGCCTACAATGTTTATTACATATTATAAACTCTATATATGACCTAGATCAGGGGTGTTAAATTCAGTTCCTGGAGGGCCAAAGCCCTGCAGAGTTTAGATTCAACCCTAATTAAACACACCTGGTCCAACTAATCAAGTCCTTCAGGCTTATTTGAAAACTACATGGTATGTGTGTTGGTGCAGGGTTGGAACAAAACTCTGCAGGGCTCCGGCCCTCCAGGAATTGAGTTTGACACCCCTGACCTAGTTTAAGATATCTTATAAAGCACAAAACTATCAAACAACACCGTAAAAGTAGTGTGATATATTGCATGAGTAAGACTAGTAAGTCTTCTGAAGATTTGTAAAAGCACTTTGTGTGACGAACAAATTGAAAAAGAATCTTTATTTGTTTATGTGAACTATTCCTTCAATGTCCACATTCATTTTGCATCCTGTGCAGTACTGGGCCCAAACTAGTGTGATGAATGAACACAGATATAAGTGTATGTGCTATGACTTAGAGCTGGTTGAGCTGCTCTCGGCATAGTCAGCCTGAATTAAGATGCCTGCTAGGCAACTAAATGTAAATTACTCTTATGGCCAGTGATAATAATGATGATAACACTCAAAGATCATTGTTTTCAAGTAGCTGTGTGTTAAAAGAAACTGAGAGAGAACTCAAAGGGAAAGAGAAAGAGAATGGATGGAGAGAGAAATTTATTATTATAAACTAGAGAATATTTATTTATTTGTCTGTTTATCTATCTATCTATCTATCTATCTATCTATCTATCTATCTATCTATCTATCTATCTCTATCTATTTAGCCTGTTATTATTGTCATAAATAAAAAACTTTATCTAGAATTGAGATCAAGAGGCTGCAAGCAGGCAGGAAACACATGGTTTATGCCACAGGTTGGTTTAGCCTCTATCAAGCTTCGACTCTGAAATGAAAGAGAACCAGTATGGCAAACCTTGACATACTTTGATGCTAAAAGTATCAGACGTGGTATTTGAAATGTTTACCCGTGTCACATTAAACAACAGGGCAAGCTGTCTGTCTATGAGTCTCAGAAGAGTCTCAGAAGAGCAGAGAGAATCCTTCAGAACAAGCACATCAGTGTTGTGAGAGAATAGCGAGCATCTTAAGGTATCTTTGATTTGGCATATTTCTCTTGTCTCTGACTGTGTCACTGAGAAAACAAAGCCACAGGGTTTCAAATATAGTTATTAGTGCATAATTTCACTTCAAGGCATCTCAGGGGAAACACTGCACTCCCAGAGAGCTTGTCAAAGACACATTTGACTACAAAGATGTTTTAATTACGCAAAATCACATGTTAATGTGTCATATTTGATATCCACATCCAAGGGAGTGTATCCTGTCTTTTGACTTAAAAGGACAGTTCACTAAAAAAAAAAAATAATAATAATAATAATTATATATACAGTATATGCTTTCATTGTAGGCCTTTCATTATCTATCTATCTATCTATCTATCTATCTATCTATCTATCTATCTATCTATCTATCTATCTGTCTGTCTGTCTGTCTGTCTGTCTGTCTGTATCCATCATCCATCCATCCACCCATCTATATGTCTATCTATATGTCTATCTATTTATCTATCTATCTGTCTATCTGTCTGTTATTTATTTAGCCTGTCGGTATTGTCATGAATTAAAATCTTAAATCCAGTCCCTTACAAAAGTACACCTTTCCTTTATTAGCACACATACTTTTCTTTTCTCTTTTTTCCCCCTTTATTTATAAGGACAACACACATTAATCGACATTTCTGCACTTGTAAAATGTGTGTTAGCCAGGGGCTAATTTTCAACTTTTACACAATTTAAAGCTGTAAACCAAAGTTTTATAGCCTGTTGTTATTATCACAACAGAGAGTGTATCCTGTATTCCGTTTTAAAGCAATTTTACTAAAATAAATAAATAAATAAAACCTGTCATTGTTTACTCACCTAGTAAACAGCCACTTCCATTGTGAGTAAACATTAAATATATATATATTTATATATATATATATATATATATATATATATATAGATATATATATATATATATATATATATATATATATATATATATATATATATATATAGTATATATGTATATTACAATAAATTAAAGTATATTATTATATATGTATATTACAATAATAAAAATGTTTATATTTTTTATTAATGAAATTTTTTTATTAATGTTTTAAATGATAAATTTTTACTGTGCTAATGACAACTGAGTGAACCTTGACAGATTTCGTCTTGAAATTAACGTTAAATTTACATTTTATTATTATTATTATTATCATTGAAAGGACGAAATCAATTTAAAATAAAACTTTAATTAATAAATTCCATAATGAATAAAATACGAAAAATATTATTAATATAAAATATTAATAAAAACATGTAAAACATGTTTTATTGCATATATATATATATATATATATATATATATATATATATATATATTCATTTATGACAAAAATACAAAAAATATTTATATATATATATATATATATATATATATATATATATATATATATATATATATATATATATATATATATATATATATATATATATGGCACAATAAAAAATAATTTTGCATGTTTTCATTATTGCTAATTTATTTTAATTAATTAAAAAATGTTTTTTATTAATTATTTAATTATTAATTTATATTACGCTAATGACAATTGGTAGATTAAACCGTATTATTATTATTATTATCATGATTATTAATTTCATTGAAAAGACAAAATTCTTTAAAATAAAAAATAGTCGGCCCCCCTGAAAGTGGCCGCTGTGTACGTTCACTGGTTGGTCGGCTGAGAGTGCTAGTATACAGCGCTCACATCTTCCGTGCTATAGGCGGATTTAAGCCTCTCGGGTGATGAGACACACTGCAGGGAGACGATTTTTTCGATGAGGAAAACATTCTCTGTCAAATCGTCACATGGGGTCAATCGCTTCCTGCATCGCGACTGAACTGCTGTACGCTGTTGTGCGTTTTGTTTTTGCTGCGTGGCTCGTATAGTGTTATACCGTTACCGTTGCTCGCGCCGCTGATGTCACATATTTTATTGCGATGATAAGCAAAGTTAAAAATGCCATGTCCTCGCTGGTGGGCGGAATGATCCCGCACGGCCACCACCATCATCCGCAGCAGCACGGATCCGCGCAGAACGGCGGCACGGACGGGCTGCCGCCGCGCTTCCCGTACAGCAGACCCGAGTTTCTGGACCTGACACAGGAGCTGCTGCAGTACTCCACCGAGCACGCGTCCAGACCGGTCATCACGCTCAAGAGAGACAGCAGGCTGCCCTGGCGAACGGGTTACGCGGAGTGAGTCGTGTATTTTTGTCTTAGATGCGCATAATAAATGAATTGTTGGTTAAAACGATACGGTTGGAGTGACGCCATTGGCGACGAAGGTTATATGTCACGCCTAACCAAGGGCAATGGCTCATCATCCTCCTCCTCCTCCAAACGCTCTAGAGTCAGTTTTCGCTGGAATGCGTTATACCTGCCCTGATGACGTAGCTTACAGTTTACTGAGCTAATCATTACATTTTAAACATGAAAATGGTGCACATGTCAGGGCATACGCATAGTTTATACGTAGGATACTGTAGCACTCGTTAAAAGTATATTTACCACAGTACAGCAGGTACAATGTACCACAGTACAGTGCGTTCCCACTGCCTGTGCAGCTGAGACAACATACAGTTTTAAAAACCTGCAAATGCATGATTTCCAGGCCTACAAGAGTCTTAAAAATCTTGAAAATGCCACTGTGCATTACTCTAGTTATGCCCGGTTTCCAGGGGGAGACACCTGGGAACATTGTCCCAGGTTCCAGTGATGCACTGGGGTGCTAAAGCCCTTGACTATTGGTGCATTCAAGTCATGTCCAGATGATGGTATTTAAGAGAAAAGGGAACCTAATGGTATCATTTCCAAGGGAAATCTTAGGATTTACGACTTTCCTTGTTGGGAAATTAAAATAAGAAGAAGAAGAAGAAAATTTGGTGGAAGCAAACTGATGTTGATCAAAATAAGTGATTGTGAATGCTACCTATGTACTGTATGCTTATGTTTGCTATATAGTATCAACTTAATATAATAATAACTTGATAAAATTTTATAATACATTTTAGATATAGAGTTTTAGATTTACAGTGTTTTAGTCTCTTAAACAATATAATATTTTACAATAAAAAATGTAAATATTACAAAGTTATATTAAATATAAATAATTAAATATAACTATTTAATTAAGATATGAGCACAAATATTTCAGTAACGTCACATTGATGCAGGTGAATAATGGGTAATAAAGGATTGGCCAGTTTTCTTTTGGCCAAACCCATTTCAAACAAGCTTATCTTATTATATTATCCGCAATTTTGCTTGGGGGAGCGGGGAAAATATGACGTCATCGCGGTGTTGCTGGAAGTTCGCTTTGAGTACGCGGCGAATTATTCGTGTGGCGGAGTGCACGCCATTTTTTGTAACTTTCCGTATAGCTCCGCATCCGAAAAATGCACGTATGTGTCGGCGTTTGTGTGAAACAGAAGCAGTTTAATGTGAAGTTCAAACTCCATCAGGTGCTTTTTGACGGAAAACGCTTTTTTGGAAAAAAATGTTTGCATAGTTTGTCCAATGCTTCTTATTTGAGGTACGTTTTATTTTTATTGCATAAAATAGAATTACAATTCATTTAGATATTAATTATACACTATTTGCTTAAAGTTGTCTTGTGTTTGATGCGTAATACAGCCAATAGTTTAAGATTGTTTTAAGTTTGTACATAAAGAAATGATTAATTCATATACTCATTCATCACAAGACTTGTACTGGCCACACTGGCAAATTACTTCTCACCGTTGATTCCCGACGGTTTTAAAGGACAATTACTCCTCGTTGCTCCCCTGTCGTTTCAAAGAATAATACAACAGCGAACGCGACAAGTATAAAAGCCTCGTCCGTTTGGGAAGGTGCTCTCGCAATCAGCGTAGCCATGCGAAAGTATAAATCCCGCTTAACTTTGTTCGTTGTTGTTGTCTTCTAAATAATGCCGCGAGTGGGACTTGATGGAGTGACGTCGGACGCGTCTGCGCAGTGAGACACAGGAAACAGAAATACTGCAAAATAATAATAATAACGACTAAACGAGATTAAATAACGTTAAAATATTTCGTTTCGTCTCGGTCAACGAAAATGAAGAGACATTTTAGCATAGTTTTTATTTTGTAAACCACATTTAGTCTCGTTTTGTGTGTCATCATCACATGACCAGCATTTACGTTGCATCTCGTCTCGTTTTCGTCGCATGATAAAGGTTCGTTGACGACGATATTTAGTCATAATTTTCGTTGACGAAAGCAACACTAGTTGTAATCTCAGAAGAAATTATTATTATTTTTTTTAGTGCAGTAAATACAAGCAACAGGAAAAGTCGTGGTCATAAGGAATAGGAACCCTGAGTTTCATCAGGTGTGGTCTGTTGAGTGAAGATCAAGGCCATACTTGCGAACAGTGGCCAAGATCAAAGCCAGGATGATGATGCAGTCTTTGACTCATATCATACCATCAAATTAATGAAGATAATGTTAGGTTGTTTGGGAAAATTGTAGTATTTATGTGACATAGACCTTCTCTGAGCCCAGTGTGAGGAAGAGCTAGCTGAAGAAAGAGCGACTGATTGAAAACAGACCCTGACACTGAAATAAGCCTGGTTAGCCTCTGGTTATTTAATCTATTATTAACTACAGTACAAGATGAGAACTTTGTTTGAGGCCGTGTGATGACAGCAATTGAAACTAAGTGCATTCTCTCAAGTGTTGAAACAAACAGACTTTGTAGCTGGTAGCTTTGGCATGTGTTCACTTACACACGCTAGCAAACAAAGGTAAAGTTATAAACAAAAGCTTTTAGCTCAAATTGATAGTGATAATTTTGAGCAGCAAGTTCAAGTCAACATGAAACAGTCTTCACAGTAACTTTTAGTTCTAATGTGATGTATTTCAAAATAAAATATGCAACTAGAAAAACACCAAAAGACTGTACTTGCTGTTTTCCATGCAGTTCCAATTAATTTAGAACTAAAGCTTCCAAGCTGTAAAGAATACGCAAATGCACCATAAAAGTATCATGGAAGTGTTCAATATATATCTTGTGTGATATGTTTTGAAGACAGACCAAATACACCAGAATACAATCTTCATAGACTTTTATCAGGTTAGACACCTTGTTGAATTTTATATGGATGAAAATGTGGCTGTGAGGCAGTTTTTACAATGGCACGCACAATATAAAGGTCCTTGATCATGTAATTTTAACAACTCACAACTTTCAAAACTATCAAAAATTAAAATATGGCGCCATACTGACTAAAGTCTATTGATAATGTTAATCAGACATCACTGAATCAGGGAGTTGAGAGTCAGATCAGTTAAGATTCATAAATGAATCATTCAAAATGGTTTTGTAAACTTCATCAACTGATTTTTTGGATTCAAAATAGTCCAAATAAGGACTATTTCCGGCAAATAATGATATAAATATCTGCTCTCTCACACATGCTATTGTGAGGCTTCATAAGACTACATCACGTTTTATAATAGCTTTATAGTGCTTTTGCACTTTTTTGAAGTTTCATTGTAATTGCAGACAGCAAAATTCCTTACAAATTTGTCCTTTTCAGTTCCTGAAAAGAAAGAAATTCATACATGTTTGTTTATGAGAGCGAACCATCCCTTTTAAATTCTGACAGAATCTTAAAGGCGCAGTAAGTGATTTTTGAGAAACGCTGTATATTTGAAATCACAAAACAAACACAAACCTACACAAAAGGATCACACCTCTATCTTAATAGCTCCGCCCACAAATTCACAAACATGCAACTCCCCTAATGGGGGCAGCTGTGGCCTAATGGTTAGAGAGTTGGACTTGTAACCCGAAGGTTGCAGGTTCGAGTCTCAGTGCTGGCAGGAGTTGTAGGTGGAAGGGAGTGAATGAACAGCGCTCTCTTCCCTCCTCAATACCCACGGCTGATGTGCCCTTGAGCAAGGCACTAAACCCCCAGTTGCTCCCCGGGCGCTGGATATATAGCTGCCCACTGCTCCGGATGTGTGTTCACGGTGTATGTTCAATTCTCACTGCTGTGTGTGTGTGTGTGTGTGCAATTGGATGGGTTAAATGCAGAGCACCTATTCCGAGTCTGGGTTACCATACTTTGCAAATGTCACGACTTTCACTTTCACTTTCATCATGAGTGGACATGCCCCTTACTGGTGATTGGCTAGAAGTGTGTTTTGATGCACGGTCCGATCCACTTTCAACAGCATTTCTCAGAAATAACTTACTACACTTTTAAAGACAAATTGTGGGATTCAGATTAAAGGCAGCACTGTAGACTCCTCAGATTGCTCAATTCCTGTTTTTTACTCTTAATCACACACACACACACACTTATTTATTATAAGATATTGCTGAATCATCTGCTGTGGCTCGAGGAGATTGGATTTCTATGAACATGGTGTTGCCAAGTTGGCAAAGTTAAACAGATCCAGTGAGCACCCACGCCACAATAGATGAGTTCTTGTCGAATGTATGACTGCAAGTAAATTACAGTCTCTGGTTCTCTGTGGGGATGGATCGAAACTAGTCATTCAGCCACCTAACAACTAGTCAATAAGTTAGTTAGACTAGTTTATGTAGATTTTTTTTCCCCTTTCATGTTTCAGTTTTGATATCTTTAGCAACAGTGCTTTATTTAGCATGCTGACACTGTGCATTGTCTAATTTGTATAGTGAAACCTAGTCAAGTTTGAAAACATGCACTTTTTGTATTGAAGAATCCCTTGAAAAATCATTTCAGTTTGACCTGAACAGTTTGTGTGACACATTTCTGTGGATGGGTCAGTGCAAACAATATTAATCAGCCAAATACTTGAAAACTCTTTTATTTCTTTGGTTTTTGGATTTCTTAATCTGCTTGACAACTAAGTCAGCAGACACGATTCAAGAAACACTGTGCCATAAAAAGGTTTTCATTTATTCTCTATTCTTAAACACAGTGGGTGGAGGTGAAAAATTGCTCATCAGGTTTTTCGAGTTATATTAAAGCTGCATCCCTCTCATGAGCTCACAGCAATGTGAAGATAAAACTATACACAATTCTATAATGCACATAGGAATTTTCTTTTAAAAAGTCACTGAAAGTGGTTATTCGTTTATCACATGAGGAAGGATAGTCATGAGCACACATTTCCTGTGTGACATAGATTATGATAACTCAGGGTACATTTTATAAATCAAGGACTGATAAAATGGACTTTTGAATGTCTTTAAAAGAAGATATTATGTTTACATGTGTGGTATATACAGTATGCCTGAAGATGCACTGCGTTATTGAAACTCTTCTGAGAGTGTCAGATCAATGATGTGATGGTTTTTTAAATGTCATGTAATTAATCACTGAGTAAAAAAAAAATATTTCGAATATATTTCGAACTAATTTTGAATAGACGTTAATGGAGAGAAATGCTTTTTCCTGTAATTCTGTCATTCCACCAGTAGGTTAACTGGCTCATGCTAACCAACCAAACCTTGATTTTTTATTTATTATTATTTTTTTTTATTTTTTTTATTGTGACAGGTTCACAAATTAATTTGCGCTAAATGTGTGCTAAACAAACTTTACACCATGCTGAAATGATCAAGAACATTTAAAAAAAATAAACTTTAACCCCTCTTTTTAATGTAAGAAATGGGGATCCTTCAGAAAAGCACTAGGCTCTTAGCATGAGAAATACTGACTGCTCTTCTCAAGAAAGAAAACAATTGTCAGTTAACCAAAGTCTTCCGAGACAGGAAATCCTAGTTGTGAATTTTTGGTCTGTAAGAACACAACTGGGGTAAAAGGCTTGCTAATAAAGGGTTCAGTTTTGTGGCTTTAGCTCATTGCTCTACTCTGTATTTTCCACAGAAAATGACTTTAGTTCTGCCTTCTTTACAGTACAAGTTCGGCTGTGCTTCACTTGAAAATAGCAGTTTTCCATTTTAAGTGTTACTTTCATTTAAAGAAATTGTACTGTTTTGAAACCTATTGTGGTAGAAGTAAAGTGACTTCAGAAGAAGGAACTTGCTGCAAGGAGAGACTTCCTCTTTTGAGAAGAGCTTATAGTGTACCTAAGACTGGCCTGCTTACTGGTAATGCTTCTGATTATTTTCCATGGTCAGAGCTTAAATAATCAGTCTGGACTTTTGAACTGCTTAGTGAACCATTTGTAGAAGAAATATTGAGTAATAGTCACAAACTTTTGAAGAGAAAGCCCTAACATTTCTAAATATCTGGTCAGGTCTGCTGGGTCATGGCTGTGGCCTCTGAAACATCTTACTGCTCTCAGCAGATTAGGAAGAGAATGGCTTTTTATAATCCAGATTTGGGAAATAATGGCTTTATGTTTCTCTTTATGTTAGATTGCTGTCATACTAGAAATGTTATTCAGCTGCATAATAGGTTTCATATCTGAAAGTTATTGTTTTAAGTTAACACAATTAGTGCGTGCGTGCGTGCGTGCGTGCATGCGTGCGTGTGTGTGTGTGTGTGTGTGTGTGTGTGTGTGTGTGTGTGTGTAAATAGTTATGCAAATTACTGATAGAACACAGAACCTGCTAGTACATAAATATTATAAATTTTAAAACTATAAATTGTGTCCCTGTGACAATGGAATTGTTTAGCTGTTTATTTTTGACGCATGGTTGCAGCAAACAGCGAAGGTCATTGTGTCACTCACTGCATCGTACATTACCTGGTCTCTATGTAAAACCATTCACATAAACTGATAAACAACGTTTTTTTGTGTGCTTGCAGCTGATGAGGCAAACTTTACATGTTTTTTCTCATCATTACAGAACATGCACTCTTTATACTACAAATTATGGGACTATACTGTGCAGAATTGCAGTGTAGCACTGATCATGAACCCTTTGACATAATTTGTTCTTTTACACTCTTGTCTAAACTCATTAATCTCTCATTGTATGCTTTCATATATGGATCAGGTTTGCTAGCCCAGACCAGCTCTGCCTGGTGGGTCAGATTACTGTGTCACTCTTTTCCCTTTTTTGTGTGGTAAAAGAAATCCTTGACAATTTAAAGCTCCATACAGTAGCATTCAGGGCTTGCAAAAGTATAGAAAATCAGATAGGAGTTTAAATGTCAATCAAAAATATTTTTATACACAAATATCAACAAATATGAAGGAAGGAATTATTTCACTATTTACAGGGTATCTGCAGAATTTAAAAAAAATAAATTTAAGGCATTTATGACCCATTTTAAGAGCTGCACAAGTAAAATGAACACCGTATGAGTGGTGTTGGACAATGCCTATGATAACATACAGTATTGAGCCATAAAATGACATGATTTACAGTTCAGATACAAATACAAAAATCTTATACAACAGCATTTCAGCCTTTAGACCATTTTTATGAAAAGGGATAAATCAAGCATATAAATCATTGTCAGTTTAAAACGTATAAATATTATTTTCTTAATTGTTTAGATTTTTAAAAGGCACATTAACTTCTTACTCTCTGTGTTTGCTGCATCAAAACATGAGTTGATATTTGCATTGATCTGACCATAAACAGCAAGAAAAGCTTGTTAGAAATGCAAATTCGTTTTCTGCCACAAGGTGACACTTTAGGAGAGATGAAATATTGCGGTTTCCCCGGTAACGGCTGTACACAAAGCAGCTCCGTGCTCATAAACGCTGCTTTATCAGGAATTATAGGTAAATGAAATAAAAATGCCAACGACAATAAAAATGCCAACGGCCAGTCCATGTGTGAAAATGATGTTGCATGCTCACTGAACCACTCTTTCACAATTTGAGCCCGATGAATCCTGCCATTGTCATCTTGGAATATGCCCGTGCCATCAGGGAAGAAAACATTAATTGATGGAATAACCTGGTCATTCAGTATATTCAGGTAGTCAGCTGACCTCATTCTTTGGGCACATAACATAATCATCCATGCAGTTATTATCCAATGGGAGGATCTTAAATATTTGCTTAGTTAAATCCAGGTGGTGACTTTTTTTGCACGGGCAGTGTATTTAAAACTTTTTTATGGCCTTAAGTTTGATACTATTAACTTTAGGAGTTTTTAAGGACCCGCGGGAGATCTGCATTCAAGGTAGCCCATTGGGCAGAGTGGTGAGACATTTTGGGACGTCGGGCTAGCGATTTTGCGAGCCCTGATGCTGCATTATTTAGATTGTTTAAACAAAACTCTTTCCAAAATAATGCATATCGATATCGGCTCCGATACTGGCATTTTCTGCAGATCGGGTATCGGTCAGATGAGACCGATCCAAATCCGATGCGTTTACTATTCTGTTATTGTTGAGCCCACGAAAGGCACAAAAACATTATAAAGCGTTCTGAAGTGTTCTGAAGCTGTTCCATAGTTCAATGTGAGGTACAGATTAATAATGAAGACATTAAATTCAAGTTCACATAAACTATTCTTTCTGCTGCGGCTGTCTGTCATCCTCCAGTGTGTTGCGTTCGGTTACTACAGTCAAAACGATGAAATTCTCTTCAAGAGCGCACAGTAACTGAGGTTTAAAACTGTTCAAAGAAAAGACTCAAACTAACACACAGATTTAATACACTATGTATCAATATTTCTTCCCTTTGTAACCAGTTCACCAAATCGGACTGAATCGTTTGAAACGGTTCGCATCTCCAGTAGTATTAATCCACAAATTACTTAAGTTATTCGCTTTTTTAACGTGGCTGACACTCCCTCTGAATCGAAATAAACTGAGTAATTCATTTACTTAAACAGTACACTTACTGAACTGCTGTGAAGAGAGAACTAAAGAGGAACACGAGCAGAGCAGCATGTGTGTTGTACTAACTTTTTACAACAATACAAAGAGCAATGTGTAACATTTTACCAGATTTTAGACTTAATTCAATTTTATTTGTAAATAAAATATTTCACTAGATTTTATATAATTATTGTGCACCTGTGATTTTCCTGGAGTATCTTTTGCTGCTGAGTTATCCACTAACCTAGTTTATAATAGTATTTTTGTCATAGACTATGATTATATATTTTTTCATTTGTTATTTTTCATTAAAATGAAGTTGTCTATATGTAGTAGATTGTGATTAACACACAAAAGAGTGACGGTCAGGTCAACACAGAGAAGTATAGAAATTCTATGGTATTGGTATTGTTGCATCCCTAATATATATACATATATAATACTGTTGTTTTGAACTTTCTATTCATCAAAGAATCTGAAAAAAAGTATCATGGTTTCCACATAAAATATGAACTTTTTTAACATTGATAATAATAAGAAATGTTTCTGGAGCAAATCAGCAGCAAATCAGCAAATTAGAATGATTTCTGAAGGATCATATGGTATTGGGGAAGCAGAAGTCGTGGCCTAATGGTTAGAAAGTTTGACTCCTAACCCTAAGGTTGTGGGTTTGGGTCTCGGGCTGGCAATACCACAACTGAGGCTCCCTTGAGCAAGGCACCGAACCCCCAAATGCTCCCCAGGCGACGCAGCATAAATGGCTGCCCACTGCTCTGGGTGTGTGTTCACGGTGTGTGTGTGTTCACTGCTTTGTGTGTGCACTTTGGATGGGTTAAATGCAGAGCACGAATTCTGAGTATGGGTCACCATACTTGGCTGTATGTCACGTCACTTTTTTTCACTTTTTTGTTAACACAGAGTAATGATGCTGAAAATTCAGCTTTGCATCCAAGAAATAAATCAAATTTAAAAATATATTCAAATAGAAAATATTTATTTCAAATTGTAATAATATTTCACAATTTTTTTTAATAAGTGATTTGGTCTCTCTTTCAGGGTGATAAATGCTGGGAAGAGCATGCTGAATGAAGACCAGGCTTCCTGTGAGCTGCTGTATATCAGGAAAATGAGTAGTAAGCAGCAGCGCTGCTCCATGTTACTGGAGGACAGTGGGGTAAGTGAGTCTTTGACATAGCATCCTAAAAAGACCATTGAAATCAATGGTGAAGCGGGTCTTCACTGCACTTCAATTCTTGGTATCAATATTTATGGAACTGCTGTGGATCAATTGTACTGGATAAAACTGGTCTCAGGTAAGATTATGAAAGATTTAGCTTACTGATGGAGCACTGAACCCACTGATCCTGGAGATCCCATTGAGCTCAGGCATCTGTTGATGAAATCTAATCTAAACTGAAAGAAAATCCAGATATAACTGGAAAGCCTGCCATTTTTGAAACTACATTACAGAACAATAAAGTTCTTGAAATTTACCAAAATTCAGTTCTGAACCGAACCACTTGGTGATCTTTATGAAAGTTAAAATAGCTCTCAACAAGTATACTGACAACCCTTTTGAAGTCAGAAATAGAGCAGGTGCCTACAAAAGCTGGTAGTGGTTCATCAATCCACCAATAAACTTGTTCTGGTTCTTGGTTAGTACACTGCTCATAGCTATCTTGCCAAACTCAGTTATTCAAAACTAAATCAAATTATAGAACAGCATTGTGTGCTTCATTGGGTAATTACAGATCTAAAATTATATAAATGAAGCTGAAGTTTCCAATACAAGCTGACATTCAAAAGGCCTTTGTGTCTCAGCAAGTATGTTGAAGTGAAACTTCTTTTTTTCCGTTTGAGAGTTTTGATCATGTGATGTGGTCTAGGTAGTGTTTTCACCTATCCTGGACTTATGACTCTGATCTCTCTGATCCTCATCCGCAGTCTGACCCTTACATCCGCTCCATTTTATCCCATAATAACACATGTAATCCAGTGCAAAAGTGGAAAACGTCTTCTTAGATAATATTGTGTTGTGAATTGAATAAGGTTACATTCCTCTCTCCTAAAGGGGTCCAGTTATGCGTTTTCTCTGTTTTTGTAAACTTTAGTGTGTAATGTTGCTGTTTGAGAATAAACAAAAAAGATCTGCAAGGTTACAAAGCTTAAAATTCATTCTAAGAGAAATTCTCTTTAACAGTAAATACTTTTAAAGAATTACAACAAACGGCTCGGTCAGACTACAACCCGCTTCTTTCTGGATATTGTGAAGTCACATTGTCACTCATTTAAATAACTCCCACCAACGGAATATACGCCAAAAAAGGTGCGAGGCCTGGTCGAGCCATGTTAGAGAAGATGAAGAAGAAGAGCTGCTTTAATAGTACATTGTTGGCATGTTAAAGGGACGCTGTTTTTTCCACCAAAACCCCATTGTTTGGCCTGCCTAAGGTGGACAAACTTATTTTTACAACTTTTAACTACTGTTTTACTGCTGTTAATGTCATACTGTTGTAATTAAGTCATACTGTATACATTTAATACATATTATCGTTGCACTTTTCCTATATATAGTATCTACAGTTACTTTTAAATTGCACCAGTCTGAAACTTACTGTAAAATCCATGATTGCAAAGGTTCTGCACAATTCTCTTGTTCGTAAACATTGTCAGGGACTAAATTAGTATGGCAAAATTGACGCCATTGTTAATATTTACAGCTGAGCGGATGAAACTCATGGTTATGGTTAAGGGTTGTGACCATAGACTGTAAAAAGAACTAACTAAATTTATTTGTGTAATTTTATAATTTAGTTTGGCTCACTTCCTATTTGTTTACATGGAGAAGGCAGGGTTTATGACCTATACTGCAGCTAGCCAATCAGAGCACATTTCGGTGCTGCGATAATATAAAATATGTGAAAAATTATGCGTTTTTGGAACATTTGATCATGAAAACCTATTCTAGTACACCCCAAAAAACAATATTAAGAATTCGTAAAAGGGCATAATAAGACCCTTTTAACCACTCTCACTTATGTTCTTCTAATATATTAGTAAAATTGCATAGGACAGATTAAAAATGAGACAATGGTTGATCTGTATTCTGTTTTGTTGACAATAAAAGGTACAGAACTAGATTTTGACATTTATTTGGAGAAAATGTATGTGGGTGGCTGCCAGGGTGTTGCTAATGTGTTCTGAGCATGATGCCGTATGGTTGCTAGGGTGTTGTGGATGGTTGCCAGGGAGTTTTATTATCATGTTGCTTTATGGTTGCAATTTGTTATCTATTCAATCTAATTGATGCGTACAAGAAACAGTTGAGTTCATTGACGAGATCTCATTTGTATGTAGTTTCCAACAATCAGAAATAGACTGTTAATCTCCAGCAGTGTTTACTCACGAGAGTTTGTTAACCAGGACACTGACCTCTCACTTCTCTTCCCTTCACTTCTGCTTGCATCACGTGGTGTTGCCCTCCCCCACTTAATACCCCTCTCAACTGCTCTAAATCAATTACATCATCCTATCATCTGCTGCGCTGCCTGTCTGCAAGAGTCTATGTACAGACAAACAAGCAGATAAAAGGATAGCAAAGACCACATATTCACTTGAGTTGAACCTCTTTCTCTTTAGTATCAGAGGTCCAGCTACAAGCTTCCCAGCTGGCTGTTGATCTGACATAACTGAGCAAGTGTAAGCTCTCTGAGTTAATCTCGTCAGCAAGTAATGACAGGAAATTGAGATTGGAGAGTATTTCTAGAAAAGCTATGGAACGGGTCCAGATGCCCCCCTGTGGTTTTGAAAAGGCTTTACATGTTTTTGTGCCATCTTACATTGCTCTCTGAAATACTTAATATTGATTGGTATAAAGTCTATTGTGTCAAAAGTTTTCTGTTGAAAATTTACTGAATTGTATAACTGATCTGAGTCCCAGACTAATCTGCTAGTGTGATTGGTTTATTCAAAACTGCTACTTTTTGGTATGGCAATTTATTAAAGGGGAAGCGTATAATTTTTTTAATGAATTTATATATATATATATATATATATATATATATACACAATATATACACAATACTTTCTCTTATTTCAGCTAATGTACAGCTATATGTAAGTCACTAAGGTTTGAGCTCCCAAAGAGTGTAAACATTGTGGTTTTGTGGCTCATTCGAAACATTGCTCTGTTAGTTTGAAGCAAGAGGTCAATGTTCAGCTAGTTAGCATGAGCCAATTAGCCCCTACTGGTAGAAACTGTAAATACAACATTATGAAGCATCTTAAAAAGCAACACATCTTTTCAAAAGTAATTCTGAATAAATAAATGAAAAAAAAAATTGAGATATTTTTAATTTACATTATTTCTTAATATTATAATATTATATTATATTTTAAAATATATATATTTTATATTTTATGTGTTAAATTATATATATTATATTTATATAAATCATTACTAATAATAATAAATTATACAAACAAACAAATAAATAAATTAATTCTAAATAAACTGTTAAAATATTCAATTATTTAAAATAACACACCCAATTGCATAAGTTTGAACAGGCTACTTGATAGTTGTTTAAAGTCATTTTATTTATACTTATTTATTAATTTGATGTATTTTTTAAATGTGCATATATTTACTTATAATTTATATAATTTCAGTCAATTTTATATATATGGTATTTTTATATAGTTTATATAAATTGTTACTAACAAACAAATTAATAGATAAATAATCAATCAATCAATCAATCGATCGATCAAGTAGACCCATCTCAAACATATCCAATTGGGTGTATTATATTAAATTATATATAGACTTTTTATATTATTATTGTTGTTGTTGTTATATTTGTTATATTATTATTAAATGTTTAATATAATATACCCAATTGCATAAGACCTGTTTATTTAAACAATGACATAGTGTACAGGAGGGGGGAAAAAGTTCTTGTTTTTTGCAGTTCTGTTTCATGCCGCTAATGGTGCAGAAATGACACACCTTGTCCTCTTTCTCATCCCTTCAGGACACCACAGGCATTCCCATGCACTTCTGGGGAGTGTTTGATGGACACGCCGGTTCTGGTGCTGCTCTCATGGCATCCAAACTTCTGCAGCGTATCATCCGCGATCGGCTTTGTGATGTGGCCCATCTTCTTGAAAATCAAAACAGTCCTCCTCCTATCTGTCTGGCTAAGAATGGCAGTCCCTTCCAGGCTGAGGCGAAAAAAGGGGCCTGCTTAGATGGAGAGGAGCAAGATGGGCTCCTGGATGAGCCGCGGTTCCACATGGAGAAAGACATCAGTGTGGAGAGCCTGGTGATGGGGATCATAGAGACCGCCTTCAGACAGATGGTGAGAACTGTAAATGATAAGATACGCCTGTGGACTTTTTCATGAAGGACTATGTGTGCAAATTAAAAATAAAATAAAGAAATGATCAGTATGTAAATACAAATGTAAATAAATTAATTAATCATTCTTCAAATTGACATTTGAAACAATTTATTGAATTCATGTTTAAATGTTATTATATGTAACAAATAATAAATTGATGTATAATTTGAAAGTGCAACATTTATAATGCATTAAGTGTGTCATTAAAAAATAAAATAAATGATCAATGTATTCAAAAAGACCAATTTAAATTAAAAAATGAATCATACATAGTTTAAACTGATGGATATTTAAAACAATTTATTGAATTATTTAATTTATTGAATTCATGATGATATGTTGCTAGATGCAACAGATAATAAACTGATACTGTATATAATTTTAAGTGCAATATTTAAAGTGCATAATTATAAGGCATTTGCCAGCTATTTTTCTTTATCTCTTTGCCGGTTTGCTTAAAAATGATTTTGGATACTTTACATTTGGCAGCAGCCAATGAACATTCGACTGGATTTTAAGACACCCCTCTTTAAAGTGTCTCATGTTTTTTGTGTGTTTTTAAAAATGCAATTTAAAGTTATTATTGTATTATTTGTATACTGTATACATTTTAAAATGTAAATATGTTTATTTATTTGTCCATTTGAGCAGTGATATATTAATGTATTATTTTATTTGTTGGCACAGATGTTTAAACGTTAAGACTGGGCATTGTACACAAAATTCATGTTGTGATTTTACTGACTGTTGAGCAGATGTGTGCAAAGAGAAGAGAAAACTGAATCTGTGTCTGTGTCCCACTCTATAGGATGACCTGATAGAAAAGGAGAAAGAATCTTTCAACATCTCTGGTGGCTGTTGTTCCTTGATAGCAATTCACTTGTTGGGGAAACTCTATGTAGCAAACGCTGGAGACAGCAGGTAAGAGGACTCAAAAAGATCCAGTGAATAAATGTGCATGCTATATTAGCAATCTAAGAGGTTTTTATATTTTAGATAAATAAAGAAATGTGCATCGAAAAGCTTATTATACAAAATAAATGAGGTTGAATGTCGATCCTAATCTTGCCAAGATGCGAATTTTAGACTGTGAACTTGCAAATCATAAAAGATGAGTGTGATGCATTCTTGTTATAGAAGGACATTGTACAGTGTTATATTTGCCTCAGTAAACACTGAAATTTCAGTCTAATGAAATATGGAGGAAATTGTTGTTGCTTGAAATGAAAAGATGACAGTAATATGTCTCTAAGGAGATAATGCTTCTTCTGCTTTACTGTTATTGCAGCAGTACGCTCCATGTTAATTTTGCAAAGATGTTGGCCAAGTGACTCAATTACTGTAACAGTTAGCAATGATGATTATCTAGGGGATTTTATCAATAAATGAGAAAATAATTGCAGTAGGTACTGTATGTATAACTTGCTATTTACCGTATCATCCAGTCTTTTATAAATTGCTTAGAAACAATTGTAAAATTCCCAATGTTATTTTCCCACAGAGCCATAATTGTCCGAAACAATGAGGTCATCCCAATGTCCAATGAATTCACACCAGAAAGTGAAAGACAGCGGCTACAGTACCTGGTGCGTCATCTTGTGTTATTGTCCTGATATAATTTCCATTCCATTCTTAATCCTGTTCATGCTCCATTTCTATTAGATCTTCAATTCTGTTACACTTCCATGGCGTTTGTGCTCTTTTTGTCTAGGGCTTCCTCAAACCGGAGCTACTTGGAAATGAGTTTACACATATTGAATTCCCCAGACGTATCCAACACAATGAACTCGGCAAGAAGATGCTTTTTAGAGACCACACAATGACTGGCTGGTAATTCTGAATGGGATGAACTAAAGCAGGCTTAATTTTATAACATACATTATTATTTTATTTACACACATATATATATATATATATATATATATATATATAAACTTTAAGTCTTTGGTTTTATTGCATTTATAACAGTTACCTGTAATTTTTTCAGGGCATATAAGACAATTGTAGAAGACGATCTGAAGTTCCCACTGATTTATGGGGAGGGGAAAAAGGTAAGTGAATAATTCTGCTTCTTTTTAATTTCAAAAGGTCCAGGTGCTGTAAATGGATTTTATTTAAAGCTGCATAATGGTAACATTTGTTACAGACCTAACATAATATCATCTAATGAAGGTGTTTTTCTGCCGTTTTCACAGCTATTTATTACAAAGCAGGAGTAGTGAGGTGTTGCAAATGAGAATTGCTAAAATGTTCTGCCAGTTGTAGGCCAGAATAATGTCTTGTTTGATAAAGTCTGTATGAATATAAAATCACTTTTTTGCTCTAACAGCACATAAATCTCCAGCTGTGAGTGTGTGTGTTTTGTGCTCTTAGGCTCGAGTCATGGCTACTATTGGAGTAACGCGTGGTTTAGGGGATCACGACTTGAAAGTGTACAACTCCAACATTCATATCAAACCTTTCCTATCCTGCTGCCCAGAAGTGAGTGTATTATTGGATATTTGTATGCAAGGTCATTTATTTACTCATTCAAATAGTCGTTTAGCTACAAGTTTTTGAGTCACTTCTTACTTTAAATGGACAGTTTACCCAAGATGTTTCATGTTATTTCAAACCTGTTTTTGTGTAAATAAAAAATATACGGCATATGAAGCATAACAGCCTCAAAATAATATAATATCATTCTCATATCTAGGTCAAGGTGTACAACATTTCTGAGCACAAACATGGGTCTGATGATGTCCTGATCATGGGTAGTGATGGACTGTGGGACGTTACAGCTGACAGAGATGTTGCTGACGCAGTATCAACTTTCTTGTCTGGTCGTGAGCCCAATGATCCCTTGAGGTAAGTTCTAGATCTTTCCATCATAACTGACGTGATCACAGGTAGATCTCCTGGAGATCAGTTCCAGTTGTCATAGTGGACAGCATACATTTTCCCCACACATTCACAAAAACATTGTAAATGCAAATAATAAAATGTAACTACACTAAAGTCTCTCATGCTTATCAATACAGCTTTGATTTGATCCATAATACAGTAAAAACAATAATATTGTAAAATAATATTGTTGTAATATTTAAAATTTTGTTATAATATTTCAATATTTAACATTTTAAAATGTAATTTTAAGTGATGGCAAAGCTGAATCAGTTGCACGCAATCCTTCAGAAATAATTCTAACATGCTGTTTTTGTGCTAAAAAAACATTTATTATTATCAATGTTGAAAACAGTTGTGCTGCTTAAAGGGTTAGTTCACCCCAAAATCAAAATTATGTTATGAATTACTCACCCTTATCTCGTTCCAAACCCGTAAGACCTTTGTTTATCTTCGGAACACAAATTAAGACATTTTTATTAAATCAGAGAGCTATCTGACCCTCCATAGACAGCAACACAACTGAAATATTCCCAGGTCCAGAAACATAGTAAATACATCGCTAAAAGACATCAGTGGCTTAACTTCAGTTTTGTGATTTTTTTGCGCAGAAAATAACATAATATCATTCAATATCATTTCAATATAATTTCAATATCAAAACAAAAATAACATAATTTACTCAACCGTTCTTCTCCACCGAGTTATCCTTCTCTTCCGCGATTTTGGAGAGTACCCAAGAACGTATTGGTAATAAGCAGCGTTGTTTACGTTCGGGGAGAAAGTGCGCACATGAACGTACTTTGCGTAATAAGCGTTGTTTTCATTTAGGGGAAAGCATGAGTATGCATTGTAATACTCTCTAAAATTGCAGAAGACGTAATTCGGGGGAGAAGAATGGTTGAGTAAATTAAGTTATTTTAGTTTTCTTTGCTCAAAAAAAAAGTATTCTCGTAGTATCGCAAAACTGAAGTTAAGCCACTGATGTCAGCGTTGCTGTTTATGGAGGGTCAGATAGCTCTCCGATTTAATCAAAAATATCTAAATTTGTGTTTTGGAGATGAACGAAGGTCTTACGGGTTTGGAACGATATGAGGGTGAGTAATAAATGACATAATTTTAATTTTGGGGTGAACTAACCCTTTAAGCAGCACAACTGTTGTCAACATTGATAACAATAAATGTTTTTAGCACAAAAACAGCATGTTAGAAAGGTTTCTGAAGGATTGCGTGAAACTGATTCAGCTTTGTCATCACTTAGAATTACATTTTAAAATGTTAATATTGAAATATTATAAAAAAAATATTAAATATTACAATAATATTTCACAATATTATTGTTTTTACTGTATTATGGATCATATTAAAGCTGTATTGTTCTGAAGATGAACAAAGGTCTTACGGGTTTGGAACGACATGAGGGTGGGTAATTAATGAAATAATTTTCATTTTGGGGTGAACTAACCCTTTAATATTATTGTGGAAACCATAATTTCTTCTTTTTTTTCCCAGAATGTTTTTGTATGTATGTGTGTATACACACACATTTTATATTATTAGATACAATATAATTATGCAATATATATATATATATATATATATATATATATATATATATATAGTTTCATTTATATGAAATAGGTATCTTGTGTAACATAATAAATGTCTTTACTGTCAATTAATTTAATGCATCCTTGCTAGATAAAAAATATTAATTTCTTTCAAAAAATATTACTTTTAAATGTTAGTATATATAACTGTGCATAGTTAAGAGAGCTAAATAAATAAGTTGATCATTTGCTGAATCGGGTGTGTTGTTGTAGTTACACCAGTAGATGTCAGTGTACAGTTTGTCATCACCAAGGCCCTCTGTTGTCATTTTTATTTACTTTAATGCTCAAATGCTGATATCATGTTTGTGATGTTTTTAAAGGTACACTTTAGCAGCACAAGACCTCCTTATGCGCTCACGTGGAGTCCTGAAGGAGCGAGGCTGGCGCCTGCCCAATGAGAGACTTGGCTCAGGTGATGACATCACAGTGTTTGTCATTCCATTGGCCGGGGCAGAGTTAGAGACATGACCAGGTTGATCCGCCTTCACTGGACAAGCACACCAGGACACGTCCCTGGCTCCATCCCAGAGAAAGGGCTAGGAAAACCAAGAAATCAATTTTCAATCCGTCAGATGGCTCGGATATGAGAGACATTAAATACAACTTCCCCTTGTCCTCCTATTTCTCCTCCGAGTCGCACCATGAATATCGTCAAGCCCATGTCAGGTGTGAGGTGACATCATCAAGTGCCATTTCTCTCGCTCTCCATTTCCTTTCTGATTTGTCGAACACACCTCTGCAAGTCAGTACGGGACATAAGGGCTCGTAACGTTTGAGTATTATTTTAACATCAGTTTGAATCTGAATCTCAGTGTGGCAAAAGGAACAAGCCAATACTGCTAAAAAGCCCTTCAAAAGCCCTGATGGCAAGGGAAATAAAAACCGAAGCACTTTATATGTAGCAGAATCCATTTGAGCTGTAATTTAAACTGCTGATTATATTTCCTAACTGTTCTCCAAAGAATGTTTCTGTCGACCGAGTTTAAGGTTTTCTATAGCAAAATGCAATCAACAACAAAAAACGATGGGCATTTCCTTGCGAATGCTGAGTTTTTTGTTCATTTCAGCTGTTTTGGGTTCATCCTTTTACATGAAAGCAATGCAAATGTCTATATTCTGGAACTAGTATTAAATATAGTTCTGTAGAACTAACCTCACAAATAACCTAAATCATCTAGTACAGTGTAAGTCATTGACATGCAGCAGGCTTTACATTCACAACTGAACTGATTGCTTGAACTGCTTTAGATTTGAACATCGTAGCTGAATGACCTGTTTATTTTGCTGTAGATAAAACCTAATTTGGTCTGAAACCATGTCAGAAAAGAATCTCAAATCCAACAACCATCTAGATTCAAACCTGAAACTGAGAAACCTGGAATTAGTTTCATCAGTCATGTGTTTTTGTACACCTTGAATGTACCTTGTTTCCTTTTCTTGATGTCAGTGTTGTGTCTGTGAAGTATATAGTAAATATATATTGATTTCTGCCTTTCAAATGATGATTCATTGTCAAAGAGTTACTCTTTGCAAATGATGTGACTAATTCTAAATAAATCTATCCTTTTTATAATGGCTATGTTGTATTTTTTGTGCTATAATAATTTGCTCTATTGTGCATGAGAAATTAGTGTTATTGGTGTTACTGGTTTATGGTGCACTAATTTTCGTGCACTGTAGCTTGTTAGAAGGAATTAATAGATACTTAGGACTATAATGATTATAATATATGCTGTTATATAAAATTATATAAAGATAAAAAGCAGCCACTATTTGTACACTCTCAGTAAAGTACCCTTTCAAAAGGTGCTTGTATAGTATGTACTATTTAGGTACCATTATGTACACTTTAGGTACTTATATGCACTGTTTAGGAGTAAATTAGTTACAAAAGTGTACCTTTTGAAAAGATATCGCACCAGTGACAGCTTTTGTACCTTTTTTTTTCTGAGTGTAGCTTTTCATATTGATCAAAAATACAAAGTAAAAACAGATATTTAATAGTGGAGACCTATTGAAAGCTAATAAGCATATTTTACAGTGAAAACTGTAATATTGTAACTATTATTACAAGTTCAAATAACTGTTTTCTATTTAAATATATTTTTTCAAATGTAATTTATTCCTGTGATGGCAAAGCTGCATCATTACTCCAGTCTTCAGTGTCACATGATCCTTCAGAAATCATTCTAATATGCTGATTTACTGCACAAGAAAAAAAAAAAGTGATTATTATCGTGAATATTCAGAACAATTGTACTGCTTAATATTTTTGTGGAAACCATGACACATTTTTTTTTCAGGATTCTTTGATGGATATAAAGGTCAAACGATTAGCATTTATTTGAAATAAAAATATTTCAATAAATTTGCTGAATAAAAATAGTTAAACAATTTTTTTTTAAAAAGGCTGACCCGAAACTTTTTAATGGTTGCCTATTATAGAGTTTTGAGCACAATATAAACAGTGAAACAATTCTGAAACTTACAATTAATCTAATAAAACAGCATACATAACATACATAAAATTATTAAACCATTGTTTTGGCCAAGAAATATTTCAACAACAACAACAATAATATAATAATAAATACATTTAAAATACACTTAGCTACTTCCCTTTGCTTTTATCAAAAATATTCCTAAAAACACAACATTTTTAAAGTATTATAAAATATTATATGGACCTTGTCTGAATGCATATCATCGTGGTTTTATTGTTCTGAATTGTTTAGAATCTATTCTAAGGAAGCAGGCTGACTGGTGTGTGGTACAGGACGAGGCTCCCGGGCAGCGGCTCTCCGCAGTGATCGGGATGATGATGATGATGATGATGATGATGGTGGTGGCGGAGGGAGGGACCGCAGTGACACTCCTCCTCCAGCAGAGTCTACATTCAGCAGCGCGCAGCGGCTCGAGTGTGATTCCCTTCACTGCTGCGGGCGGGTCTTCTGTGAGTCGAGCTATAGCAATAATCGCGTGAAATTTCTTCACATTGCGCCTAAAACTTGGACACGCGGTAAACAGGGAGGAAATAAGGTATTTATGTTTCCATATCCATACATGACATCTTATTTTGACATGTCGGACTTCAGGAATGTTGGAAGAAAACAAGTTGGTGTGGGAAAAGTAGGTGGCGGCTGGGAAACGCGATAGTTCTCGTTGACGTTTATGGCTCGCGCTATTGTGGGAATTATGTCAGATTGACAGTTTAAACCGAATAGGCAGTGTGTGGCCACATTTACAGTTCTGTAGAGAGTTATAGTGGTATGAAAAATTAAGCAAAACAGTTTCGGTTGTTCTTCCACGAACTAGTTAATTGCTCGCTGTTCGAAGTGCCGTATCGAGTCGTGAGTAAATCCGTTTCCTTCAGTCATTCTTGGGCGTTGCAGTCGACAGCGCTTCAGTTGTGTTCAAAACTTTTCCCCTGAACAAAGCCGAGCGATAAATTAACCTGTTGTTCCACCGAAGAGTCTGTCAAGATGACATTGTCTTTAGCGCTGCCTTCTTAAAATGTGCCTTAAGCCAAAGACAGCCAAATGCTTGGAGAAGACTTAAGAAAGGCCTGATCTTTAATCCTTGATGTGTTGTAGTAGGCCATTTTACACTCATGGCCTTGAGTTCAGATAGCCTTGAGCGACATTTCAAACACAGATTTCAGTATTTTGGATGTTATAAAGAAACCCTGTTGTCTGCATAAAAGTTAGACAGTGTTCCCATGGTCCTGGAAAACCTCGAAATGTCAGGGAAAGGCAAAAGTGTGATTTATTTATATATATATATTTTTTTTTTTTTTTTTTTTTTTTTTTTCAGTCCTGGGAGATTTCTCATGAAAATTGTAAAAGAATATAGAAAAAAAAAATTATTGGACTATAAAAGACTTTTTTTTTTTTTTTACTCTGCTCTAATGATTTTTAATAACCCTTATTCAGTCATCACTACTGTAAAATTAATGGAAGGTCTTTGATCAGATAGAGAAGGTTATAATGTCACTTTCTGAATAAAAATTATATTTTTAATGGTTGACATGGTAATGAACTCGTTTCAACATCAGGACTTTTTGTTCGAAGTTGTGATTTTATATTTTTAGATTATACTGGTCATAATTTTTTACAATTTATTTTATTTTTTTATAATGTATAAAATTGAGCGTGCATGTGTTTTGGACCCAATTTAATATAGGTAACTTAGGAAATTCTATGTATTTTTAAAATAGCGTTGTTTGATTTATTAATAAAATCTGGGGTTTACATTACCTGAAGAGACTTTTAGGTTTTGTTATATATTGTTTTAATTTTTTTAAACTTGAATAGCAAACAAGTTGCTATGTAAAATGAGCATGTAAACCCACATTATTGTGTTACAGACTTTAACTTGTTAGCAACTTGAATAATAAATTGGACTGCTTCCAAATTGATGTTTTATGGTTCGACTTTTTGTAATTAATGTTGTAGGACAAACTGTAAAAATCTTATCAACATCAAGTAATGTTCATTAGAAATACACTGAAAAATGCTATTTCAAAAACTGAAAACACATGGGTCAAAATGGTCAAAATGCTTAATTCTCATCCAGGTTTTATGACCACAAACTAAACTGAACAGGTCTTGTTTAAAATGTTGTTTAAAATACTTTTAGAGATGTAGAGGCCAAATGACAGATATGTACGACATAAAGTCTGCCGCAAGTAGAATTAAAAGGATATAAACAAAGGCTTGTTGGGAAATGACAAGGACTGAGCGCTGCTCAGATCTAAAGCTTATTAAATGTTGGTTTGCGCCTTCTTTTTGTTCATTGTTTTTCTGTTTATTTAATGCATTTTATATTGTAAGTGAGACGAAGTTGGTGTCAAGACAGTTCATCATGCTGCTGAACTAATGACTGAAGTCTAAATGACTGAGATTAATATACATACAATAAAAAACACCAGTTTGATGGTGAAACTTTGAAAAAGACTGCTCATGTAATAGTTTAGTGTCATGAAATGAACAGTTTTGTTAATTTGGTGTGCTGAAAATGCCTCACTGTCTGGTATCAGACCGGCTCTGCATTACAAACTGCTCCCAGAATCCTCAGCGTGCTTCCTGTTGCATTAAGCCTGTGGGTGCCTTTGTCAACCTGCCATCTAGTGAACTTTGCCACACTATTCAGATATTTTCCTGAAGCAGAAATGCTTCTTCAGGTCTACAACACCGAAGGCGTTTTATTTTTGAGTGACACTGTGGCGTCTTTGAGTCAGAGGACACACTGTCAAAACTTTCTGAAATATGACACCATAGTAAGTCCAAATCCCACAGTAACGTTCTGAGACTCAAGCAGTCCCAAAATGAATCAAAATATAGTTGGATTACATGTGAAAACCTGGCAGTAAATTAGGAGAGAGATTCTCCTACACTCTGATGGACACAAGGATGGCAAACCAGGACAAACATTATTACTGTTAACCTAAACCAGATCTCTTCAGGTTATTATTTATGAGTATTGATGAGGTGTTCATGAGGTAAATGTGTTATTACTCGCAGCGTCATATATAGGCCATCAAGTGAGTCTGTCATAAAAAAACATGATTTCATTCATCATATATTTTTGCTTGTTTTATGCCATTTTAATGTAAAAAATGTAAGTTGTGACCGATGCTTTCTTGAGGAGATTTTGTTGATTTTACTCTAGTCATTTTATATCACCAAGTCAAATTGTCATTCTTACAGTTCAGCTTAAACTATTAAATGTTCCTAAGGTTGTCAGCCAACTGGCAAGTACTTCAGTTTTATCCATTCACACATCAGTTTTGCACTTTGATCAGTAAGCACCTACAAACACTTTTTTTTTTTTGGAGACATTTCAAGTGTTGGAGTTTGGATGTGAGCACTTTGCTCCGGTTGTGTAATCTTATAACCTTACTTACTGAGGAAACTAGGGATAAGCTGTCTGTTAACTGCAATAATATATTATATTGCAAGTTGCTATGCAGGATGAACCTCAAAATAGATGTGTTTGGGATTATTTGGGCAGTCCTCCCAACCTCAACTGTTGTGATGTTTGTTTAGAAGAGACTCGTCCAGATGCATCACAGGAAACCTATTTAAGCTTGATTTGAGTTTCTCTCTTATGCCGCAAAGAAAAAAGTCTTTAATAATAATAAAGTTCAATATGTTTAAAGTTCCTTCAGTTTGCTTCTGTAACCTGAATTACCTGCTTGCCTGTATTTGTGTACTTATCTTTTGTCAATAATTGGTTTGGCATTTTTTTTAAGATGAGTCATTTGTTCAGTGTTTCTGAACACATGAATCACAAAGTTAAAGGCCTATTTCTTGGAAGAGCGAAAACAGCAGGGAATTCCACACATTTCAGACTCTGCTACGTAAGCGATACAGTGCTTATGAGGAAGTCTTCTTGATCAGCTGCATACTTTTTATTCTCTGTCTTTCAAATTAAAGTGCTCGCTGATCTTCAGTGAATTTTCTCTGGAGCTTAGTTTCTCTTTTGGTATCCCAGAAATGAATTTAAAAAGGGAATTCTCTGATCAAACAGTGTTTTGAGCAGTGTTGTGTAACAGTTAAAATAATGAAACCCTCTTGTCAGCAAGAGAAAAGTGAACATGTTAACTTCTCATGATAATTAAATATGATGAATACAATTTTGAACATGTACAGAATGTTATATTATTACCGTTTCATTCATTTCATTTTTTAAAGGGGTCATATGATGCTTTTTTTAAAGATCATTATTTTGCGTATTTGGTGTAACATAATATGTTGACATGCTTTCATGTTCAAAAAACAAATAATTTTTCAAATACTGTACATTATTGTAGGTCCTCTATCCCCGGCCTCTCTCAACTGCGTCATTTTCTACAAAGTCCCTCCTTCTGACAAGCGCAGTCTGCTCTGATTGGCCAACTGACCCAGTGCATTGTGATTGGCCGAAATGTAACGCTTTCCATAATCGTGAGCTTCATCTTTCAAAATAAATGTAAAGACAGTTAATAATGTCCTTAGTTTTACCATCAGTTCAAGCCAGAAAGGAGAACAGAGTCGCGTGACAGACACAGTAATGAAGCTTGCATGTGTTTGCAGTACACAAGCCACGGACGGTTAAGACAGCTGACTCCATTCTCTCCCCCCCCCCCTCCCCCCCCCCCCCCCCCCCACAAACACACACACACACATATATATCCACCCATCTGTCTGTCTCTCTATACTCATCCATCCGTCTCTGTCTTACAAACATATATATATATATATATAATTATTGTAGACTTAATCTATTCACAGTTTTTTTTTAACTGTAACAAATATATCTTCTTCTTTGCTACATGTCATGCGTACTATAATATAAAGTAACATTTATGTATTATGCAACTTTATTTATGTTATATATTGAAATATACAATTTATATTAGGGATGTACCGAAATGGAAATTCTGAGCCAAAACTGAAAATTCTGGATGTACTTGGCTGGAAACTGAAACCGAAAATACTTTGTAATAATCAGGGCCTGAATTCCATTTTGGAAAATGGTGGGTATTCCCCCTTTAGGTGGCTGTTATGGGGGGAAGTTAGGGTATTTTTGTTAAACATATTTTTAAATCTACAATCATCCAAACTAAATGTGTCATCACCCAGTGTATTTGTGTTTTACAATTTATAATGTTGTTGATTTCATATTTATATTGTGAGGAAGATACTTAAAAAAACTAACAAACAAACAAACAAAAAATTCTGAATTTGAATTTATTTTAACTAAAAAAGACAAGTAAACAGTCAGTAATAAATTAAGAATAGATTAATAACAAGCAATGGCACAAACAAATACAATAACAAGATACAACTAGGTAGGTAGGTTTAACAGTAAAATTCAGGTACAGAAATACCACAGAAACAGAGTAATCTATTTAACTTTAAAATAACATTGGTTAGTCTTCAATGTAAAAATAAACATTAATGACAACAGCAGGCTTATTTAGGTTACTGTCTCTTTAAGACCTCATGCACGGATTAAACTGTTACACATAAGTTTTGTTTCTCAACTGTTTACATTAACTTAATAGCCTGTATATCGACAATGTTTAGTATAAATCCACTGTTTACATGAATACTCATCAAGACGGGCACTTTGATATATAACTGCGTGAATCAGTAGAATTATGCGCAATCCCACGCCGAAATTCAAGCCCTGATAATTACTTTATTAAATATTATAAAGTAATTTTGTAAGACTTTTTAATATAACGCAATAATTTCAATGATACTACTAAAAAAAAAAAAAAAAACAAAAGCCAATAAAATAATCACACTTAATATACAGTTAAGTAATATACCGTAAGCAATACAATGAAATAAAACATAAAATATATTAATATTAAATATCAGTATATTATGTTTATTCGGTTTTATGCAACAGAATATTTTTTGGACTTTTACAAAGCTATTTTTATCAGAGCATGTGAGCATTGCATAGCGGTGAACAAGAGGGTTTTTTATATACATATATAAAAAATTTTATGCCTTTAAGTTGAGTTGCATCCCTTTTTTCTTGTGTATACCACCGTGAGAATTGTTTCAGAAATTCAAAATAAAAAATTATTTTATTGAACTTTGCTTTTCTTCAGTAAATTATTCCAAAAATGTTTTGTATAGTATCACATTAGAGCAACAAATTCGCATGATTTAGCCTGTCGTGGAAACTACAACTGTGAACAACGTATGTTTCTCCATGTATTTCTGAAGCCTTCCCTGTGATCCCTCTCTTTTACAAGGAACTTAACCTCTGCATTTCCTGTGGGTGGATGAAGCTTCATGTGAGAGAGACAGAAAGCCAGACCGTACTAAAAATAAAGTTCTTTCTACTCCAAGGAAGCACAATCTGATGAAGGCCTGTTGATAAGTGGTCTTGTTAACATAAGCCCAGACAGAATTACGAAGGAAGAATAGATGAGTATTGGGTGGCTTGGAAGGATATGCACAGCTGTGCTTTCCTACTGGCGCACATTCATCATGGATGCGGGACAAATCTCCTTCTTCACCCACATAAAGGCCTGCCCGAGCACAACCTTTTTCACTTCTTCCTCAGAATTATCACAGTACCACTAGCACCTATGCAAGTGTGGAAATTGATGTTGGCGATCAAATGCATGACGGATTAATGCGATAAAACATGCTCCTCAGAGATCTCACTAAGTTGATTATGAGTAAATGCTTTTCTCTTCCGCCAAACTGACAACTTGCAGTTTATAGCGCTAATTGATTTGAATTGTGTAGCCAGAGTCCAAAATGAACAGTCGCAAATGGCATAGACTATGTGACTAAAATTGGCTTGGCTGTGTAAATAAAATGCAACATGCTACAAGGTTGAAATCAAACTGTAAGAACGCTGTATGCAGTTCAAATAAAAGATGATTGTTTGAAGAGGTGACATTTTCATAGCCGACACATGTATGTTGACAGGTCTGGTTGGGTTCAGAAGCATTGTGTGCATTTTGATGTTCATGAGGATTGTGTCCGCAGGGTGAGTTTTATCAGGTTCATGTTAAACAGATGTTCATATCATGTTTAGATACACATCTGCTTTTGATTCAGTGGCTTGCATGTGCCTTCAGGTCTGTTTTCTATTATGGTAGACAACACATGGCTGAATGCTAAAGAAAACATTGGGCTACAATTTAAAAAAGGCAACACATGTAGTTTTGTGTTGTTTTGGAGGACCAATCGAGAGCCACTCTTATAAATAATGAAAGTGGGTCTATGAATCTGTTCCAAGGAAAACACCATAAGGCTGCACAATTAATCGAATTTCTAATCGCACTTACAATTATGGATGCCACAATTACGTAATCGTTCAAATCGGCAATTATTTGTTCAAAGTCCACTTATGTTATTCTGTGTGCTTAAGATGTTATTTCTTTCTACATCTTAAGGGTTTTTCCGTTGTTTTAATTTTAGTTTTAGTATAACATAATACCATTTTTTTATATAATTTAAAGAAGAAACCAATCCGATGTATAGTTGACATTTGAGGCTTAATACTATTGAAAAGCACTAAAAGTTTTTTGGTTAGAGTGTTTTTAGCTTGTTTATTTTCATATAAAAATACGCATGCAGTATGGTATAAACAATGGTATAAACATCATTCATTGTAAATTGTGATAATCATAATTATTAATCGCAATTGTAATTTCAAGGGAATAATCGACAATTATGATTTTTGTCATAATCGTGCAGCCCTAAAGTATCCTAAAAGTGATCCAAATGACTTCTGAATATATAAGATAGCTTGATGTGACTAACAGATGGACACTTCTTGATCTTCTTTCATGAGCGTGATGAATCATTTAGGGCAGTTTTGTGAACTGATTGTTGGAAAAGACCCGATTCAAAAGAACAATTTGTTCACAAAGACAACCTTTTTGGACTAGTACCCAACTTATAACATGTTTGCATTTTACATTGAACTCTTACTTTTAAAAGAATAGGCTTTTCATAATTTGGTGTTAAAGCAAATCATCTTTTTCCCTCCCAGGAATGGCAGCTATCAGGAAAAAGCTGGTGATCGTGGGAGATGGAGCGTGTGGGAAGACCTGTCTCCTCATAGTGTTCAGCAAAGACCAGTTTCCAGAAGTCTACGTGCCTACTGTGTTCGAGAACTACATTGCAGACATCGAAGTCGACAGCAAACAGGTTGGTATTGATTCTTGGCCACCTCCAAACCCCCACAGCATGGTTTTTTTTTTTATAGCTCGTCTAAACAATATTTCCAGTCCTTGATATTTGAGTTTCTTTTGAAAAAATCTGATTGTAAAACCCAAACGGAGATCTGTCAGCAAACCAGAACGTGCCGTTTTTTTCCCCCAGTTTATTTTCCTTCAGTTTTACCATCATGATGATTCTAAAACCAGCAAAGAATCTGTGAACACTGTTGTTGTTGTTATTTTAGTCTGATGACAGTATATCCTGTATAGATACATTATCCAGATGTTTATTCAAACAATCGAGCCAGTAAGTGTAAAATAATAGTCACTGTTTTGGAACAGCGTTGTTATTGTTAACTAAAACTATTAAAAACTATTTTCCGAATTGAACTAAAGCTGAAATAAAATAATATACAAGTATAAAACGGAAAACACACACAATAAAAAAAAAAATACTAAAATGTAAAAAATTTGAATGATTATGTTGCCTTTGACTAGCTGAAATAAAATAGGGTTCAGTTGAAGAATTAAAGTGACTAATATTAAAACTGAAATAAACAGAAATTAGATATAGAAAAAAAAGACAAAAGCACATGACAAAATTACTAATTTAAAAGTCTTTGTTTTGGAACACTGTTGTCATTGTGAACTGAAACTATTAAAAACTATTGAAATAAAATGATATCTAAGTATTAAATGGAAAAACTTCAACTTAAAAAAAAAATAAAAACAACAATTTGTAATGTAATGCTGACTGGGCGACTAGCTGAAATAAAATAAGCTGAAGTAGTAAAATTACTAAAACTAAAGCTGAAATTAGAGATTTTATATATATGTGTGTGTGTGTGTGTGTGTGTGTGTTTGTGTTTGTGTGTGTGTGTGTGTGTATTTCAACATTTAACACACACACACACACACACACATATAATGTGTTTTTTTTTTTTTTTTTTTTTTTTTTAAATAGTATATGAATAATACCAAAATAAAACTTGCCAATATATTTTGCAGTCTTGACCACTCTGAAATCTAAAGGGGACTTGGCAAAACAGGAAATGGCTGTTCTTTCTGGTTTCCTGACTGGACTCGAGATATCCCGCCCCCTGTCGCTGTGACTCGCCAACCCTATATAGCATGATTAACAGACCACTTCATTTCCTGTGATAGAAGAGGTTTTTTCGGAAAGGTGGGCTCATTCTGTGTCCCCAAGACAGGAAATGTTGAAGGAGCAAGATGGCATCTCTTCTAAAACCCCTGGCTCTCTCAGCGGTGTTACGCTGCTTGGTTTGTCAAAATATAGAAGCCTTCCATTGGCGATTGAGCATGAATCTTTCCATCCTTTGGGGAAAAAAGACATTTGATTTCATAATCTTTCTCCAAAACGCACTGTACAACAGAGATGGCGTTAATTTTTGGTTGATGCCATTGTCACCTATGCATGCGCTTTGAAAAACTATGAGCCATCCAAAGCATTATGTGCTTGTTATTCCTCTCCTGAACAGATTATTATACTGTAGAGCAGCTTCAGATCAGTGCACAGCAGAGGAAAAAATAGTCTGGTCTCTGAGTGAATTGAGGGAAGGTTATGTAATGATGTGGCATCAGGCTCGTATGACTCAGCGGCGCTGTGGAGCCTCATTGCTAAGCTTCAGTCCTACAGGAGAGCAGAAGGGATGTAGTTTGATTCCCTCTAATTATCTGTTTGACTAATTCAATTCATTAGGCTTGTGATTGGATAAGCCAAGCCTTGCTGTACAGATTATGTGAGGGAAGAGTGACATATGCAAAGATTTGATACTTTAAAGTTCATTTGCATTTAGAGCAAGGATCTACAGTATATCTGCGACCATATCACTAATGGCAGATAAATGTTTTTTTTAGATTATCAACATTGATCCGACGTTGAAAGCAGATCAAGGTTTTTTATGACAGGTTAAAAGTACTTCGAAATTTCCATTCTCCATATTTTTTTATTTTTTTACTTTACATTATTTATAACGCTTTTGACTTGACACCTTTTCCCGTCTCTAGACCTGTTAATTTATTGGAAAAAAAGAAAAAAATATATAAATGAATTTCATACATACAATGACTTAAAAAATTACAGTGTTGACCATCTTATAAAATAAAGAAAAGGTTTAAAAGTTTATTTTAGTGTTTTTTTTTTTTTTTTTTAATTAATTAAAGTATTATTGATATTTGAAATTTAAATATTGAAAAATATTTAAAAGTTTGTTTGCTAAATAATTTATTCTTAAAGCTTGGTTTTAAAATAATATTAACATTTGAAATTTAAATATTTGAAAATATTTTTATTTTGCTTGCTTATTTAAATATTTTACTTAAATATTTTTGTAATTACTACTGTACCAACCAACATAAAATAGAAAACATGCAGGACGCCATTTTTTTTGTCATGTGACAAAAAAAAAAAAAAAAACCTATAAAACAAGAAATTATATACCAGGCTGCTGTAGAAGCTCATGACTGTTTGTCAGAGTTTTTAAAAAAACATAAATTATAAGTTTTATAACTAAGAAAATAAATATGAAAAATAATAAATGATAATTTTACCTTGAAAATTTTATATGTATTTGTAAATGTGCAACGAATTAATAATTCTTAAATAACATTTTTAAATATTTTTAAATGTTAGCCATTTGGTTTATTGGTGTAGCATAAGAATAGTTGTTTGTCTAATCGATATTCCATATTGGTGCATCTGTAGTGTATAGAGGCTAAAATACATTTGTCAAGGCTTAATATCCTGAATATATCTGGTCAGTATAGGTCTAAATAGAAAGAGCTTGTGTAAAGGAAGGGGTTGCACATGTACTCACGTGTTTTCAATTAGCCGTCTTAAGCCAGAACATTTCCTGTTAGGAATGTGTAAGGCTTGTTTTTGGCCTCATTTCTTGGATTGCACACTTCTAAGGGGACGCCTATTGAGACAAGGTCTTAAAATGTATAATAAGTGCATTTCTCCTCTTGTGTCACTTATTTGATTGCAAATTAGTCATCGTGTGAAGTCCAGCATGCTGCATTGATCATAAAGACTTTGACTAGCTGTCACAAACGAGCTTTGACTCATTTTGTCAAATTTTTTTGATCCACAGGTGGAGCTGGCATTGTGGGACACAGCAGGACAGGAAGACTACGATCGTCTGAGGCCTCTGTCTTACCCAGACACAGATGTCATCCTCATGTGTTTCTCAATTGACAGTCCTGACAGTTTAGGTAATCAGATTTTCCGAAAACCCCAAAATCTTTTTCATATCTTTCATTTTGGCTCATCCTTATTTAGGTCAAGGCCTTTCTTACTGGAAAAAAAACGATTGACTGAGCCATCACTGTGTGCAGGAAGTTCCTGTGTTTTGTTTAAGAGCCAAGGCTCATCATGATAATTCTTGTGTCCATGACATCATTGTCATTTATCTCCACCAGCTTCCCGAAGGAACATCCTGGTTCTCTTCTCTGTTACAATTGGCGTCGGGAAACTAATTAGACTCTTACTAGCATGTGTATAAAAGATATCGCAGACAGTTCTGAGATTATTTGTCAGAATTAAGCTGCATGATTCAGCAGAGTTCATGAGATCAGTGTTGCATAAATCAGTCATATAATTCATCCAGCAGTGACATGAGTGTTGGAATGGAACCACTGTTATTCTTCTGAGACTCTAAACATGAATTACTTCTGAATAATAGGATTGGATTTGTTGGGACAAATCCCTTATTTCACTCATACTTTATTTGGGTCACATTCACATTATAAAACAAAGTTTTATAAGACCAAATATAAGTATTATTTAACACATTCACATTTTTGTTACCATATTTTTTCTTCAAATTATAGTACCTGCAGTTTGAACATTTAGAAATACACTTTCTTATTATATTGTATACTATTTATTATATTACACACACACACACACACACACATTTAAATATACATACATGTATTACATATATAATATAATTTATTTAAACAATTATACCTTTTATTTTATAATACATCTTACATCTATTAATTACAATTAATTTATATAAAATTGTATAAATAGAATTGTTTTCTTTCAAATACAACTGAATTTTTATATATATATATATATATATATATATATATATATATATATATATATATATATATATATATATATATATACTTTTTTTTTTTTCATGTACATGAGAAACTTTTTAAATGTTTTTTATAAAGTTCTAAAATATAATGTAAAATGTATTTCTTAATATTCATGCTCATATGAAAGTTTCGGAGTGTTTGTGTGTATACACATGTATGCATTTTATATATATTATTAATATTTTTTTCTTGTATATTTTAAAGTTTGGAAACACTCATATTATATTACATTATGATTTTTATTTTATTTAATTCATACAGATTTTATATTAATTATCCAATAACCAGTTTATTTTATGACACTATGTACATTTTCTGTATACATATATATGTTTGTGTTTTATATTATTATTATTATTATTATTATTATTATTATTTTTGTCATGTATATTTAAAAGTTTGGAAACACCCTCTGATGTTACTTTTTTATTATTTAATGTTAATATACATAAAATGTTTTTAATCATTTTATGTATATTATCTATTATACTCTGTGTGTATATGGCATTTCCAATGTGTGTTTTTTCTTAATTTGAATGAAATGAATCTTTAATGTGTGTGTGACCTCTCAGAGAATATCCCAGAAAAGTGGACGCCGGAGGTGAAGCACTTCTGCCCAAATGTTCCCATAATCCTCGTGGGCAATAAGAAGGATCTGCGGAATGATGAGCACACACGGAGAGAGCTGAC